>NC_133332.1:69709658-70016316 GCF_042186555.1 Aquarana catesbeiana
TGCTCCGATCTGAAAAGTGTAACGGAGGAAAACCCTACTTTTCCATCCGTTTTCGGATTGCTCCGCCAATCCCCGCTGAGCAAGCTCATTTGGGGCTCATTTACACTTGCTTCGGCTTCAACACACATTAACGGCTAGTTTACACTTGCTTCAAAACAAGGCTTCGGACAGGCTTTGTTAAAGCTCTCTGAACGCCAGTCAAAGCTCCTGTCACTAAATAAAAAGGTTAGCTTACAGTCCTGTTTACACCTTCCTTTTGCTATGCTTCAGCTTTGCTTCAAAAAATTATACCCCATGTAGCTTTAGTGGTGCTTCAAAGCTTTCATAGAAGTATATGGCAAAGCTCGCTTGTAGCCCCACTGAAGCCCCACCGAAGGCTCATCGAAGCCCCACCAAAGCCCCAATGAAGCTCCATAAAAAGCCTCGTTGAAGCCCCATCAAAGCCTCATTGAAGCCCCAAGCAAAAGCAAGTTGTACACAAGACTGTAAGCTAACCATTTTATTTAGTGACAGGAGCTCAGACTGGTGTTGAGAGAGCTTTAACAAAGTGTGTCTGAAGCCATGTTTTAAAGCATAAACTATCCCTTACACTTGCTTCGGCTTCAACACACATTAACGGCTAGTTTACACTTGCTTAAAAACAAGGCTTCGGACAGGCTTTGTTAAAGCTCTCTGAATGCTAGTCAAAGCTCCTGTCACTAAATAAAATGGTTGGCTTATAGTCCTGTTTACACCTTGCTCTTGCTTTGCTTTGGCTTTGCTTCAAAAATGATACCCCATGTAGCTTTAGTGGTGCTTTAAAGCGTCTTCAAAGCCTCCATGGAAGTCTTTGGCAAAGCTCGCTTGAAGCCCCACTGAAGCCTCATCGAAGCCTCATCGAAGCCCCATTAAAGCCCCATTGAAGCCTCATCAAAGCCTCATCGAAGCACCAAGCAAAAGCAAGGTGTAAACGGGACTGTAAGCTAATCATTTTATTTAGTGACAGGGGCTTTGACAGGCGTCCGAAGCATTAACAAAGCCTGTCCGAAGCCATGTTTTTGAAGTAAGTGTAAACTAGCTCTTAGAGAAAAATGATCCCCCTGCAATGAGTTTGCTTCCTAGTTGTGCACTTGTGTTAACTTTTCTGGATGGGGGTTAACATAGCTGATAATGTTGCGGTTCTTAGGCTCCTTTGTACTCAGGCAACACTCAGGCTGGTGGTACCACAGACTACTGTAAATCAACCCCGCAGTCTTAGGTTTGATACTATTTCATTATTGAACTTTGGGAATGTTACAAATGTATTTTCCCTTCTCTATTTCTATTGTAGTTGTTAAAGTGGCTGTAAACCTCAGACATGAAATATGAACAAAGCATATCCCCCTATAGTATTTACTTGCCTCAATCCAGAGCACAAAGTGTAATTTCTGTCTGCTGCTTCGTTCCTCAGCTAAAAGCATGAGTCACGTCTGACAAGTATTCCTGACACCAAGAGAAAAATTGGCGACGGGGAGGAAGCTCCAGCTGATTGACAGCCTCAGCTCTGTTCCTGTGTGCTGTGTGAAGCGGGGTGTGTCTCTTCCCTCTGATTAGCTCCCAGACCTCTCCTCACTGAGCTCTGCTGAATGTGACTTCAGCTCTCCACCCCCTTTTTTCTGAACGCTCAGACAAGCTTTATAAATTCCGGACTTTGAACTGCGGACTTTTGAAATTTGCTTCATCTCTGTGTATCACCTGAGGCCAGTCACTTCACTGGGTATATGTAAGGGTTTACAACCACTGTAACTGTATTTAACTGTATCTGAAATAGTATGTAATTCTTTTATGCCTTTTTTTGTGATATAATCAACAAGGAAATTGGGAAAGAGAGGTACAAAAATATACCCAGTGATCTTACCAGAAATCCAGTGAGCTCCTAACCTTCTGTTGCGCTCTAACAAAGCTGCATTAGCAGCACTGGGCAGTGTTATCAGCCATGCCTGAGGTTTTCCCTACTGGAATATGGAACACATCTACTTACTGTTATAGAGATTAGATGAGGGGGGATATTCTGTAATCCAGCAAGCGAGAACTTAAGCATGACTGGCAACACTGCTTGGTGTGAGTGTGTGTGTGTGTATTATGCAATATGTAATGTAATGGTCTATCACATAAAATACTTTTTCGTGGCACATAATTGTGAAGTGGAAGGAAAATGCTAAAAGGAACACACCAGACAGGTCAGGAATAAAGTTGTGGAGATGTTTAAAGCAGGGTTAGGTCGTAAAAAAATATCCCAGGCTTTGAACATCTCACGGAGCACTGTTCAATCCATCATCCGAAAATGGAAAGAGTATGGCTGAACTGCAAACTTACCAAGACATGGCCCTCCACCTAAACTGACAGGCCGGGCAAGGAGAGTATTAATCAGAGAAGCAGCCAAGAGGCCCATGGTAACTCTGGAGGAGCTGCAGAGATCCACAGCTCAGGTGGGAGAATCTGTCCATAGGACAACTATTATTTGTGCACTCCACAAATCTGGCCTTTATGGAAGAGTGGCAAGAAGAAAACCACTATTGAAAGAAAACCATAAGAAGTCCCATTTGCAGTTTGTCATGTGGGAGACACAGCAAACATGTGGAAGAAGGTGCTCTGGTCAGATGAGACCAAAATTTAACTTTTTGGCCTTAAAGCAAAACTATGTGTGGCAGAAAACTAACACTACACATAACCCTGAACACACCATCCCCACCGTGTAATATGGTGGTGGCAGCATCATGTTGTGGGGATGCTATTCTTCAGCAGGGACAGGGAAGCTGGTCAGAGTTGATGGGAAGATGGAGGCAAATACAGGGCAATCTTAGAAGAAATCCTGTTATGCCGCGTACAAACGGTCGGATTTTCCGACAGGAAATGTTCGATATGAGCTTGTTGTCGGAAATTCCGACCATGTGTAGGCTCCATCAGACATTTTTCGTCGTAATTTCCGACAAACAAAATTTGAGATCTGGATCTCAAATTTTCTGACAACAAAATCCGTCATAAATTCCGATCGCATGTACACAATTCCGACGCACACCCGCTGAAGTTCCACGCATGCTCGGACTCAAGCAGAAGAGCCGCACTGGCTATTGAACTCAATTTTACTCGGCTTGTCGTACGTGTTGTATGTCACCGCGTTCTTGACGATCGGAATTTACGACAAGATTTGTGTGACCGTGTGTATGCAAGACAAGTTTGAGCCAACATCCGTCATAAAAAAACCCATAGATTTTGTTGTTGGAATGTGCGATCGAATGTACGCGGCATTAGAGTCTTCAAAAGACTTGAGACTGGGGTGCAGGTTCACCTTCCAGCAGAACAAAGGCTCTAAACATACAGCCAGAGCTACAATGGAATGGTTTAGATCAAAGCATAGTCATGTGTTAGAATGGCCCAGTCAAAGTCCAGACCTAAATCCCACTGAGAATCTGTGGCAAGACTTGAAAATTTCAGTTTACAGACGCTTTCCATCCAATCTGACAGAGCTTGAGCTATTTTGCAAAGAAGAAGGTGGTTCTACAAAGTATTGACACAGTATTGGCTGAATACAAATGCACACTTTTCACATTTATCATTTTCCTTCCACTTCACAATTATGTGCCACCTTGTGTTGGTCTATCACATAAAATCCCAATAAAATGCATTTACGTTTTTGGTTGTAACATGACAAAATGTGGAAATTTTCAAGGGGTATGAGTATTTTTTCAAGGTACTGTGTGTGTGTGTGTGTATATGTATGTATGTATATGTGTATGTGTGGGTGTGTGTGTGTATTATATATATATATATATATATATATATATATATATATATATATATATATATATATATATATATATATATATATATATATATATATGTATATATATATATATATATATATATATATATATATATATATATATATATATATGTATATATATATATATATATATATATATATATATATATATATATATATATGTATATATATATATATATATATATATATATATATATATATATATATATATATATATATATGTGTATATATATATATATATATATATATATAGTATCTTACAAACGTGAGACACGTGAGACACTTTGCTACAATGTAAAGTAGTGAGTGAGTGTAGCTTGTATAACGATGGGCCCAATTAGCCATTTTCCCTCCCTGGTGTCATGTGACTCGTTAGTGTTACAGGGTCTAAGGTGTGAATGGGGAGCAGGTGTGTTTAATTTGGTGTTATCACTCTCACTCTCTCATACTGGTCACTGGAAGTTCAACATGGCACCTCATGACAAAGAACTCTCTGAGGATCTGAAAAAAAGAATTGTTGCGCTACATAAAGATGGCCTAGGCTATAAGAAGATTTCCAAGACCCTGAAACTGAGCTGCAGCAGGGTGGCCAAGACCATACAGCGGTTTAACAGGACAGGTTCCACTCAGAACAGGCCTCGCCATGGTTGACCAATGAAGTTGAGCGCACGCGCTCAGCGTCATATCCAGAGGTTGTCTCTGGGAAATAGACATATGAGTGCTGCCAGCATTGCTGCAGAGGTTGAAGGGGTGGGGGGTCAGCCTGTCAGTGCTCAGACCATACGCCGCACACTGCATCAAATTGGTCTGCATGGCTTTCGCCCAGAAGGAAGCCTCTTCTAAAGATGATGCACAAGAAAGCCTGCAAACAGTTTGCTGAAGACAAGCAGACTAAGGACATGGATTACTGGAACCATGTCCTGTGGTCTGATGAGACCAAGATAAACTTATTTGGTTCAGATAGTGTCAAGCGTGTGTGGCGGCAACCAGGTAAGGAGTACAAAGACAAGTTTGTCTTGCCTACAGTTAAGCATGGTGGTGGGAGTGTCATGGTCTGAGGCTGCATGAGTGCTGCCGGCACTGGGGAGGTACAGTTCATTGAGGGAATCATGAATGCCAACATGTACTGTGACATACTGAAGAAGAGCATGATCCCCTCCCTTCAGAGACTGGGCCGCAGGGAAGTATTCCAACATGATAACGACAAATATTGACACTTTGGGCCCAATTTGGACATTTTTCACTTAGGGGTGTACTCACTTTTGTTGTCAGCGGTTTAGACATTAACCACTTCAATACCAGGCACTTAGACACCTTCCCGCCCAGACCAATTTTCAGCTTTCAGCGCTGTCGCAATTTGAATGACAATTGCGCGGTCATGCTACACTGTACCCAAACAAATTTTTTATCATTTTTTTCCCACAAATAGAGCTTTCTTTTGGTGGTATTGGATCACCTCTGCGGTTTTTATTTTTTGCGCAACAAATAAAAAAAGACCGAAAATTTTGAAAAAAAACAAGTTTTTCTTTGTTTCTGTTAAAACTTTTTGTAAATAAGTACGTTTTCTTCTTCAATGACGGGCACTGATATGGCTGCACTGACGGGCACTGATACGGCGGCACTGATGGGCATCGATGAGGTGGCACTGATGAGGTGGCACTGATGATGGGCACTGATAGGCGGCACTGATGGGCACTGATAGGTGGCACTGATGGGCACTGATAGGTGGCACTGGTATGCGGCACTGATGGGCACTCATAGGTGGCACGGATGGGCACTTATAGGCGGCACTGATGGGCACTCATAGGTGGCATTGATGGGCACTCGTAGGTGGCATTGATGGTTACTTATGGGTGGCACTGATAGTTGGCACAGATGGGCACGGATGGGCACTGATAGATGGGCACTGATGGGCACGGATGGGCACTGACAGGTGGCATGAATGGACACTGATGGGTGGCACTGATGGCATTGCTTGTTTGCAGTGATGCCCCTAAGGGTGGCATTGCTGGGCATCACTGCAACATAATTGTGCCAATCAGTGCCCATTTGTGGGCACTGATTGGCACAGATTTGGCACACTGGGCACATGTGGATGGCCATGGGGTACATACCTGGCCATCCACATGTTGCCCCTTCCCTGGTGGTCCTAGTGGCGATCCCTGGTGGTCCAGTGTGGTGATCTGCGCAGATCAGCGCAGACCCCCCCTGCCAGGAGAGCCGCCAATCTGTCAGACGTGAGTGAGGAAGAGCCGATCAACGGCTCTTCCTATTGACAGCGTGATAAGCCGTGATTGGACACGGCTGATCACGTGGTAAAGAGCCTCCGCCGGAGGCTTTTTACCAAGATCAGTGTAGCGGTGTGTCAGACTGACACACCGCTCCACCGATCGTCGCGATGCGCGCCCCCGGGGGCGCGCTGCGGCATGTTATCCTGCTGGACGTCATATGACGTCCAGTCAGGATAACACAACCACTTCCCGGACGTCAATCCGCTATAGGGCGGGCGGGAAGTGGTTAATGGCTGTGCGTTGAGTTATTTTGAGGGGACAGCAAATTTACAGCAATTTTTAGCTCTACACTCACTACTTTACATTGGAGCAAAGTGTCATTTCTTCAGTGTTGTCACATGAAAAGATATAATAAAATATTTACAAAAATGTAAAGGGGTGTACTCACTTTTGTGAGATACTGTGTATAAATATATATATATATATATTTTTTAATTTTGCCCAGACATACACTTTAGGCTTTAGATTAAAGCTGGCCATACATGGATCAAAATTTGCTGGTTCAGCAGGGAATGACTGAGTATCAATCATTGGAAGGCCACGGTGGTTGAACAGAATTCGGTCTTCAACCGCCCTATTGGAAAATGTCCGCTTGATCCTGCAGCACTGATCTGTGTATTCTGACAGCAGGAAAGTCTCCCTGCTGTCAAAATACAATAACTTAGCAGGAAGATTCCCCCTATCCACCTTGAATGTGGGGGAATGAAGACAGTTTTTTTTTTCATTTAGCCTACTAGTTGAATGAAAAAACTGACTCCTCTATGGCCAGCTTTAGTGGGGATGGTTTTTATTGTTGCCTTTGACCCTCCAGGGAGGAGTGGGGGATATTTCCTCCTTTTATGTCCCTGTGATGTCTGTACATGAAATGTGGGGTACAATTGCCACAGGGATAGGAAGGTACAGACAGCGGGTAAAATGATAGAAGTACCAGACCACCACTATGCTGATCCTAAAGGTCACTTCATTATCCTACAGGGTACATGGCACGCACAACTAATCACGTTATGCGCCCTATACGCACCGAACACCAAACAATATAACTTTCTCTCCAAAGTATACTCCCGCATCTTTAAATCAAATCCAGGGGTTTTGGTGGTGGGGGGGGATTTCAACCTTGTCCAATCAGCAACTGCGGATCGTCAGGTGGTGGGCACCCGAACGTCACCAACAGGAGTCCTTAGGGACTCTACACTCTTCCGACAAATCTCTAGACGATATGCGCTCTTTGACACGTGGAGGGCCCTTCACCCAGGCGATCGCCAGTATACATTTTATTCCGCCCCCCACCGCACCCACTCTAGAATAGATTACTTCTTCGTCAACAATCTTACGCTCAAACTAACACAAGCAGCTCAAATACTCCCCATCTCATGGTCAGATCATGCCCCCATCCTACTTAGGCTGAACTTAGACACCCCCAACCGCAAATCCTATAACTGGAGACTTAACACATTCCTCCTCCAACACCTGCCCTCTCAATTGGAATTACATTCCACCCTTAAATATTACTTTACAGAAAATGTCTCCTCAGAAACTTCACTATCTACACTATGGGAGGCCCACAAGGCGGTCCTACGCGGTAAGTGTATGGCACTGTCCTCCGCAATGAAGAAAGATAAACTAGCAGCGAAATTAAACGCGGAGAGGGACCTCAAAGTATTGGAGGGTAAGCTCCAAAATACCCCCACAATACCCCTTCTTCGGAAAATAATTAGTCTCCGTTCCACCCTTAAAGAACTTGCATTAGGCCAAGTAGAAAAAGCACTGACTAGACTGAAACAAATGTTTTATGACAAGGGAAACAAGGCGCATTCCCTTTTAGCCAACAAATTACGAGACAAGTCCCACATGCAAACACCACACCAAATTAAAAATAAATGAGGACAAATGGTATCCCACCCCACAGAGATTGCCCATACTTTTGCAGACTTTTACAAAAACCTATACAATAACCCAGACATACCCAGTAACCCCCCCTCACAGGACCTATCCCACAAACTACGACAGTATCCAGAATCCAGTGGAATCCCCCACTTGACGCCAACTGACTTGCTATCACTAAACGCACAGATCACAGACGAGGAGATAGAACTGACTGTTAAAAGTTTGCCCTCACATAAAGCCCCAGGACCAGACGGATTCCCATACGAATACTACAAAACGTTCCTCCCCACCTTACTCCCACATATGCGCAGGATATTTCAAGCCTTCCTACAAGACACCCCCATACCTCCAGACATGCAACGTTCCTTTATTACGCTTATACCCAAACCGGATAAAGACCCCTCCATATGCGCTAGTTACAGACCCATTGCGTTACTGAACTCCGACCTAAAAATCTTTACCAAACTCCTTTCCAACCGCCTCAATCAGATCCTCCCCTCCCTGGTCCACAAAGACCAGGTGGGATTTGTCCCGCTCAGACAAGCAGGCGATAATACCAGAAAGGTAATAGATCTGGTGGAGGTGGCGAACGGGGAAGGCCAGGCGTCCTTGCTGTTAAGCCTGGACGCGGAAAAAGCATTTGATCGGCTGGGGTGGCCTTTTCTGTTCGCCACCTTGCAATTTATGGGATTTCAGGGACCTTTCCTACAAGCAGTCAAACACTTATACACTAACCCTTCATCCCAAGTTAGAACCCCCTTTGCACTCTCTCCGACATTTTCTGTGGCGAACGGGACTAGACAGGGGTGCCCACTCTCCCCTCTCCTATTCGCACTCTGTGTAGAACCCCTAGCAGCATCCATCAGAAGCAACCCAGACATTAAGGGAATTTCGGTCAGAGGTAGAGAATTTAAGATCTCCCTCTTCGCCGACGATATCATACTCACACTGACTCAACCCCATACTACCCTCCTGATCCTACATACAGAATTAAACCGCTTTAGAGCCCTTTCAGGATATAAAATAAACGAATCAAAATCAGAAGCACTCCCAATTAATATCCCGGCCACCGAGGTTACACTCTTAAAGTCCAATTTCCCGTTTACATGGAAAACAACATCCCTGAAATATCTGGGGACGTACATCACCTCCAAATTTAACACCCTGTACCAGGAGAACTTCCCCCCATTATTCCGTTCAATTAGATCCTCCATGCTCCAATGGAAAAAGCACCATATCTCCCTGATAGGCAGAATAGCCTCGCTTAAAATGACAATCCTTCCGAAGCTCCTTTATCTTTTTCAAACATTACCCATACCAATCCCGCTCCACCAATTGAAAAAACTTCAGTCCGATCTCCTACAATTTGTTTGGAATTATAAAAGACACAGGGTACCGGGATCAGTGTTGATGGCGTCCCGCAATGAAGGGGACTAGCTTTCCCTAATATTGTTAAATACTATTACGCAGCCCAACTACGTGCAATAGCATCATGGTACACCCACAAGTCCTACAATAAATGGACGGAAATTGAGAAGCTATGGCTAGCTCCCACACACCCAAATAACCTATTATGGAGTGCGAACGCGGATGTGGCCCCTGAGCGTATGCTAGGTCCCATGTCCCTCTTGCGGAGGGTATGGCGCAAACTGGCTCCTACTCATGGACTGTCATCGGAAAAATCGCTCCTGACCTCTTTTGTCTGTAACCCCAAAGTGCCGGACAGCCTCACCTATCAAATGTCACACCCCTGGACCTCCCGGAATTTATTCCACTTTGGAAGCCTGGTGGATCCTAGGACACGGAAACTCTTGCCATTTACTGATCTACAAAATAAATATGAACTCCCTAGACAGGCGTTTTATGGGTACTTACAAATCAGACATTATGCTCTTACTATAACACCCAACCTACAATTTTCACCTCCTTCCCCATTCGAAACTATGATTCTGGCAGGCAATGCCCAGAAAGGGCTCATATCGGGCATCTACAAGATCCTAAACACATTCTCCCAAGATGGGCAGGGCAAACATTCTTATATGACCAAATGGGAAAGGACTCTTGGTGAGGAAATTCCTATGACACAGTGGCAGATCATTTGGTCCCAAGCAGCAAGGAGCTCAATATGCACATTATATAAGGAAAACTCCTATAAAATTCTCCTACAGTGGTATATGACCCCAGAGGTGCTCCATAAGATCTTCCCTAATACCTCCGATAGGTGCTGGCGTTGCCAAGGAGCAAAAGGCACCTTCCTACATATATACTGGAGCTGCCCACTACTGGCCCCATACTGGTCCACAGTCCAGAGACTACTAGACCGCCTATTGGACACACAGGTCCAGGCGTCCCCAAAGTTCTTTTTATTAGGTCTATCACCACTCAAACTCTCCACCCCATATAAGAAATTAGTGCGTCATGTCCTAACGGCAGCAAGATGCCTCATAGCTTTATACTGGAAACGCTCCGATCCACCAACTGCTGAGGATCTTTATGCCAGAATTAAGGACATAGAAGTGATGGAAAATATGACAGCCAGAATACAAGACAGACTAGAGGCACATAACAGGGTCTGGGAGCCATGGCACCTCCGGGAGGACCCACCTTGACCAGGTAACACCGCTATCTCAACGACTTCTATATCACCCCCCCCCTTTTTTTTTTTTTTTTTTCCTAAATCTCATTTCTTTTCTCCTCCTCCTCCCCCCCACCTTCTTCTCCACCTCCCACTATCTACCTCTAATTTCTTTTAAATGTATAGATTTATGACTTCTACAGTTTTGAAACATATAACCACAGTTATGCAGTGGTGAAGCAGGTATTCCAATAACATGTAAAACAAATGAATCACTAGACGACAAGCATTGGACTACCGAAGGCACTTAGTAATACTTCTATCTATGAGTAAAGAAATTTAGCATCAGCAAACTATATGTTAACTTAAGTTTAGTTACCACCATTGCTCAGAATGTTCTCACTGCAATGTAATGCACCTGTGTTTGAAAATAAAAACGCTATTTGGAAAAAAAGAAGTACCAGACCATCCTCACTTTACTAAAATGAGGTTTTGTTATTATCTGTTTCAGTTTGGGAGAGATTTTTCATCTGACAGGAAGTGTGGGGAAATTCACCCCAACAGAACAACAGGTAGCAATATAAATCTGGCAAAGGTTCTAAGCCTGCTCCACATCCACCTACAAATAAATGTCCCAAAACATTTATTTGTGAAACAAATTTTTTAAATATTTTTTTGTGTGTCCCTTTGAAGAAGCACCTTCTCTACTGAAAGTGAAAAAGTACTAGTTCTTAGTTTGTCTACCATTTACCTGCAATGATGGAGTAGAGTTTCGGGGTGTCGTTAATCTAACATGGACACCCGCAGCAGATCGCATGGACGCCGTGGACCAACGTCGGTGTCCCATGATTGCGATGCGGTGCGGGAAACGCACAGGATTCGCTGCACTTCCCACATCGCATTTGTGTGAGCCAGGGCTAAAGGTATTTTTGCACTCCTGGCTTCTAGTTAATTCATTTATTTAGGGGATGTGACTGCCCCTTTCTAGGTGTCTTGGGAGTTTTCTTCCCCTTGATGGAGGTCCTATGTTCGTTTTCATTTTCGTTTCATTTGTTTTTTTGCTTTTTTCGGAAAATCGAAAATTCGGAATTCGCCCCATCCCCTGTTTTAGAGTGCCCCATTTCCGAATTTTCAAATTTCCACATTTTCGAATTCCGAATTTCCAAATTTTTTCATTTCGATTTTTCGGATTTTCATTCTTTTGAATGTTCAGATTTTCATTCTTATTTTTGGATTTTCAAATTTCCAAATTTTGGAATTTCCTCATTTCTAATTTCCAAACTTCCGAATTTTCGAATTTCTGAAATTTTGAATTTCTGAAAATTAGGAAATTTGAAAATTCAGAAATTCGAAATTCGGAAATTGAAAAATTCGGAAATTCGGAAATTAACGAATTCGCTAAAAAACAAATTCGGAACTAAACAAATTACACATGTGTACTATTTTCCATCCCACAGGCGGTCCGTTTTCCCCATAGAGGAGAGCTTTGTCCATTACCGCTCTACACAGTGAGGGAAGACGGACCTGTCATCCGCCTGCTCAGAGGGGATCAGCGCAGCGATCCCCTGCTGAGCAAGTGGATCCCGTTAAGCGGAGGTGACCGTGTGAAAGGGGCCTTATTCTACAATCAACATGCCCAGGGTAAAGGTTGTTCATAAATGGAGGAGACATCTTTTGTTTTATATAAAGTATTAACTGAATTTTATTATTGAAGTTCAGATTAGGTGATCAGGATAAAGGTGTTGGTAACTGGTGACTTGAATTTTGCGAGGTTGATGGCTGGTTGATGACTTAATTAGATCAACGCGTAAAAAAGTTGTACATTTCCTTCCGCTTCCAGGGTGTCCACTTGTGCTAAATTAAACATGCGGTATTCAAAGTCAAATTGGTGACTTCCATTCAGAAAGATCTTAAATGCCTTCTGTCCAGCGCGAATAGAAAGCTGCAAGGAAGAAAAAAAATATATAAGCTCACAGTATCTAATAATGACTGTGGACAATACTGTGTGTAAAGTTCCTAATACAGTAACAAAAATGATGCATTTTGAACAGCCTGTGGCCAACCAGCTGTTAGTGAATTACAGCTCTCACCATGGCTAATTAACAGTTGGCAGGTTGTCCATCCTTGATTCAGGGTTCACAACAAAGAAGAGATTTACAGCTTGAGACCCGAAACCAAAAATCCATTACAGTCAGGTCCATAAATATTGAGACATCGACACAATTCTAATCTTTTTGGCTCTATACACCACCACAATGGATTTGAAATGAAACGAACAAGATGTGCTTTAACTGCAGACTTTCAGCTTTAATTTGAGGGTATTTACATCCAAATCAGGTGAACGGTGTAGGAATTACAGTTTATATATGTGCCTCCCACTTTTTAAGGGACCAAAAGTAATGGGACAATTGGCTGCTCAGCTGTTCCATGGCCAGGTGTGTGTTATTCCCTCATTATCCCATTTACAAGGCGCAGATAAAAGGTCCAGAGTTAATTTCAAGTGTCCTATTTGCATGTGGAATCTGCTGCTGTCAACTCTCATTATGAGATCCAAAGAGCTGTCACTATCAGTGAAGCAAGCCATCATTAAGCTGAAAAAACAAAACAAACCCATCAGAGAGATAGCAAAAACATTAGGTGTAGCCAAATCAACTGTTTGGAACATCCTTAAAAAGAAAGAACGCACCGGTGAGCTCAGCAATACTAAAAGACCCGGAAGACCACAGAAAACAACTGTGGTGGATGACTGAAGAATTCTTTCCCTGGTGAAGAAAACACCCTTCACAACAGTTGGCCAGATCAAGAACACTCTCCAGGAGGTAGGTGTATGTGTGTCAAAGTCAACAATCAATAGAAGACTTCACCAGAGTGAATACAGAGGGTTCACCACAAGATGTAAACAATTGGCGAGCCTCAAAAACAGGAAGGCCAGATTAGAGTTTGCCAAACAACATCTAAAAAAGCCTTCACAGTTCTGGAACAACATCCTATGGACAGATGAGACCAAGATCAACTTGTACCAGAGTGATGGGAAGAAAAGAGTATGGAGAAGGAAAGGAACTGCTCACGATCCAAAGCATACCACCTCATCAGTGAAGCATGGTGGTGGTAGTGTCATGGCGTGGGCATGTACGGCTGCCAATGGAACTGGTTTATTTATTGATGATGTGACTGCTGACAAAAGCAGCAGGATGAATTCTGAAGTGTTTCAGACAATATTATCTGCTCAAATTTAGCAAAATGCTTCAGAACTCATTGGACGGCGCTTCACAGTGCAGATGGACAATGACCCGAAGCATACTGCGAAAGCAACCAAAGAGTTTTTTAAGGGAAAGAAGTGGAATGTTATGCAATGGCCAAGTCAATCACCTGATGGATGATTGTTAATCTGTCCCATTACTTTTGGTCCCTTAAAAAGTGGGAGGCACATATACAAACTGTTGTAATTCCTACACCGTTCACCTGATTTGGATGCAAATACCCTCAAATTAAAGCTGAAAGTCTGCAGTTAAAGTACATCTTGTTCGTTTAATTTCAAATCCATTGTGGTGGTGTATAGGGCCAAAAAGATTACAATTGTGTCAATGTCACAATATTTATGGACCTGACTGTATATTGCAGCTTATCAATTATGAAATGTGGTGGCTGCATTACTTTTTCTTTTTAAAGGCTTTTTTTCCCCTCTGTTTTTACCTGGTGATCTGGCCAGTAACACACCTCCGGTTTTAGAGTGCCCCACTCTGGATGAAGGAGCACAGGGGGACCTTTGGACAGCAGCATTGTTACTCTGGGGTGGAGGGGAGCGTTAGATGTACTATCAGATTTAGATACCCTACCAAATTGAAGCTGAACTCCAGATAACACTTTATAAGCAGTTACAGTAACAGTTTTTCCCTTTTGGGATAAAGGTTTTACATAAATAAAAGCTGGTCATTGTAAGCACCCCTGTCAGTAGTAAATAGTTTGTCTCAACCCTGTTACTGCTGCATCTGCAGAACCTGTTCTGGTGAAAAACAACAGACTTGCTGGTCAGGTTACCAGGTAAAAATAAATGAAAGAATGCCTAAAAAAGACAACGAATGCAACCATCATATCTAAGAATTGGTAACCTGCAATATAATAAATGTGTGCATTTGGGTTTAATAACATCTTAATGGTGCAGCAGCTGCGGTTGCATCAGCTGCAATTATGACTACGTCAAAGGACCTGCCTTGTAGCTGCCTAGTGCCACTTTGGTTTACCTTCACCACCCATACCCTCATGGTCAGTGTTCAGTCTACTTGACAGGTGGAGCTATAAATATCAGATTACAGCAATTTAAACAGTCTTAGGCTTGGTTCACATTGGTGCGATGCGGGAACCCTGCAAATCCACTGCGGGTTCCTGTATCACACCTCACTGGCAGGCACTTCACACTGCCCTAAGCGAACTGCTGGGCATGTCAATAGAAAGTTAATGACACCCCCAGATCGGTTCGCATATCGCAGTATAAACTCTCAATTTGGACAGGAATCGGTGTGAACACCCATGCAATCCGATTCTGGTGTGGACCAGAAAAAGGGTCCTGCGCGACTTTTTTCCAAATGCAATGCAAATTCAACCATACAACCTGTATAAAGTGAAAACAGTGCAGCGCTAAGAATCAAACCATCAAACCCAATGCGTTTCGACTACAAAGACTTCAACTAGGGGAAGACGAAACACGCTGGGTTTGATGAGTCCTTTCCATGCCATTGCGCCTTTTTGAATTTTATGCTTTTGTGATCACAGAGGAGATTTTTTACTTGATGCAATACATCTTGGAATCTATGTAAAGCCTTTTTATTCCAAATAAACCCGTAGCCATACAGTTTTTCACTATGTGGAGGCTTTCTGTTTTTTATGGATGCTGTTAACCCTAAACCTACCAAATGGTTCTGTGGTGGAAGGAGGTTTTCTACCATCTGGGACATTGCTGTCCTGATCCATATTCTCACATGCCGGGTCGAGGTTGCCTGAGGTGGCTTAGCTGAGGAGAAGGAGGAATTGCACCGCTCGCTATCCAGAGCTTTGATATCACATGCCTGATTGATGCTACCTTCTGGTAAGCTTATTTAATCTTCTCCCCTGGGTGGTGGATGCACACACAGCAGTGACTCCTTTAGTTCTACACTCCTAGATTCCTTCTCATCAATATATACTAATGGCTTAATGTTTTAATCACCAATGGGACTATACTACCAATGTTGATTTACAATTTGCACAGTGCACTTTATTTAGAGACCCTATCAATCAGATGATGGTGTTAGAGTTTTTTGTATATCACAGTATGTTGATATGTCAATATTCAACATTTGATTCTTAGCGCTGCACTGTTTTCACTTTATTCACACAATTTTTGTTAAGATTGTAGTACTGGCTGCTATTGTTTATTTTTGTGTATAGCGCAGTATTTTTATATTCATTCCTGATTGTCAGGGCTGGGCTCAGCCCTTCCTTCTCTGAGCTGGCTGCTCAGCTGTCGGCTAATTGCCAGCTCCCATCTCTCTCCACAGTTACTCAGCTGTTGATGATCCTGCTCGTCTGTCCTGCCTGCTTAAGCCGTCCAGTCCAGAGGAGCTCTGCCTTCGCCTTGGTCACATCACAAGAAACTATCGCCCACATTCCTGTTTAAAGACTGGCTTTGCTGACATTCTGGCTCCAGATCCTGCTTGCTGTTCCACTACATTGATCCCTGACTTCTGGCTTGGCTGACTATCCGTTCCAGTTACTGAACTTTGGCTATGTTTTGACTACGTTTGTTCTTTTTACTTTTATTATTAAACAAGTGGGATTTAACTGTACTTCTTTTTTTTTTAACTGTACTTCTGTCTCAGTCCGATTTCATGGTTTCTGACACTCATACAATCTGTATGGCTTACTTTGCATCGCACAGACATCGCCTGTGATTTGCACTGCAGTGCAAATGTCGCACAGCGCACCAATGTGAACCGAGCCTGAAGCCCCGTACACGCTATGAAAAAAATTGGGCGAACGATCAGCTGGTTTTCCTCAATGTTTCACAGCAAGTCGGAACCGAGGATAGAAATAACCTATGAAAATTCTTGTACGGCAAAGGCTTTTTTTGTTATGTGTTGTTTTTGAGCATGCGCAGTCCTCCGTATATGATATTTCTCCTCCGAAAACAGTACACATTAAAACGAAAATCATTATTTCCGTTCCAGTACGAGAAAAACTTTGTAGTTTGTTAAGAGTTGTGTACACACTATGAGAAGATCGTACGTTCATTCCTTGGACAAAAATGTTTGTCCGATTTTGTTATAGTGTGTATGAGCCATTACTTTTCCAACATGTCTTTTAATCATCTGAAAATGTTCAGAACTTTGGCTTTTTCGAAAATAGAATCCATCTCACCATTGGTTCACTCAAAACTCTAAAGCCCCATACACACTGTTAGATTCTCTGCTGATTTTTGTCTTCAGCTTTTCCAAAACCATGTAGTGCAAGGGCCTGCCCGATTGCATACAAATTGAAACTCCTAAGGTTTGACCTCATATTATATGGTTTTGGTAAATCTGAAGGAAAAATCAGCAGAAAATCTGATAGTGTGTATGAGGCTTAAGGTCTTATCGTTCCCTATATATGGATATATGGACTTTGCTACACCAGCCTGAGAAGATCACCCTTTGCATATTAGGCCCCTTTTACACTGATCAGTTAAATCCTATGGAGTTCTTCAGACCAGTCAGTTGCATGCCCTGTTCTACTAGTTTACTTTTAAACCATTTTTAACTGCATATTGTCATTTTCAATTCTTTTTTTTGGCCAAATGTTGCGGCCCCTGACATTGTTAAATTCATCCTTGCCTAAAATATAAATTAAAAAAAGTAATGAATGCTGCGTGTTAGTGCGGTTAAATAAACTGCACCAAAAACGCACCTTCCCATTGAAATTAATGGAAAACGCATCAAAATGCAGCAAAAGACCCACCACTGTGTTATTTTATGACAGTTGCAAAATGCACTGGAAATGCAGCAAAAACACAGTAAAAACGCTGCAGAAACGCATATGCGTTTTTACAATGGAGTAGTTCGAAAGTAGCCTTATGTTGCCCAGTAGCTTACCTCAAAGTAGTCACCCTCCTTGATTGGGTTTTTGGCAACTTTTGTTTCTTCTTGCCCCCAGCTGCCATTGACAAAGCTGTTCCTGACTAGAGTGCCTTTGTTCAGTCGTGGGTTAAAATGAAATGCAATATCATTGGTCATTCCACTTTTGAGGTTTACAACAAAGCTGTAGGAAGAACAGAGAAAATAACTTGATTTTCTATAATTAAAAAGGGTTTTTGTTTACAGTAAATATGAAAAAATGGCTCTTGTTGCTGTCTCAGCAAAGGAGGAGGAAGAGACCCAGAAGAGCCAAGGCTCTCCTGCAACATCGATGGATCAAGATGGGGCTCAGGTGGGTATTAGAGGGGCTGCTGCACACAGAAGGTTTTTTACCTTCATGCAATGCATGAAGGTAAAAACTAGAACCTTTACATAAACTTTAAAGTAATAATAAAGTCTTTAAAAAAAATAAAAAAAAACATACATGTTATACTTACCTGCTCTGTGCAGCAGTTTTGCACAGAGCAGGCCTGATCCTCCTCTTCTCAGGTCCCTCACCGGTGCTCTTGGCCCCTCCCTCCTGCCGAGTGCCCCCACAGCAAGCAGCTTGCAATAGGGGCACGCGAGCAGGCTTGCTCCAGAGCTGCGGCTCTATGTGTCCATTCACACAGTGGCTGTGATTGACGGCAGTGGGAGCCAATGGCTACTGTTGCTGTCTCAGCCAATGAGGAGGCAGAGACTTAGGAGAGCAGCCGCTCTCGTGCACATCGCTGGACCAGGATTGGGCTCGGGTAAGTATTGGGGGGAATGGGGGGGGGGCTGCATACTGATGTTTTTTTTACCTTCAAACTTTACAACCACTTTAATGCCGCGTACACACGAGAGGACTTTACGGCAGACTTTGTCCAGCGTACTTTTCGACGTACTTTATGACGGACTTTCCGAATGAACGGACTTACCTACACACAATCAACCAAAGTCCGATGGATTCATACGTGATGACGTACGACCTGACTAAAACAAGGAAGTTCATAGCCAGTAGCCAATAGCTGCCCTAGCGTCGGTTTTTGTCTGTCGGACTAGCATACAGACAAGCGGACTTTTGGACCAGACTCGAGTCCGTCAGACAGATTTGAAACATGTTTCAAATCTAAGTCCATCAAACTTTTGAGAAAACAAAGTCCGCTGGAGCCCACACACGATCAAATTGTCCGTCGAAATCCGGTACGCCAGACCAAGTATGCCGTAAAGTCCAATCGTGTGTACGCGTCATAAGAGGTTGTAAATATCTTGTCTCTCTCCAAAGCGCTAAGTGTAATTTCTCTCTGGTGCTTCTTTACTCTGTTATCAGCATGAGTCACTTCTGAGTAGTTTTCCCGACACATGAGATAAATGTGTCGGGGAGGAGAGCTCAGCACACAGCTTATCTATTCAGAACACAGTTATGCTGCGTGTAAAGGGGGGGGTGTTCCTTTCCTCCAATCAGCTCTCACACAGTGTCTCAGAATTCTAACTGCAGCTCTCCCTCTCCTCTGTGATACTGAAAAATGCAGAAGAATTTCATCTAAAATGCAGCACTTTTGAAGGGATGTACAAAAGAGAAGACTGCAGAAAAACAAGTAAAACTTATGTAGGAGGATTTGTTTAATCTCTGTGCATCATCTGAGGTTATTCACTTCATTGGGTATATGTGAGGGTTTACAGCCACTTTATTATTATAAAAGGCCATAGATCAGGGGTGCTCAACACGTGGCCACATATGGCCCTCGACCTTAAACTGAATGCAGGAGTTTTGGTGTACTTTCAGAAAGTGCACCACACCCCAAGATATAATAGAAGTCTATGGCAAAAAACAGCTAACTTACAGGAAAGCCATGAGTGCACTAAGCTGCACCCACATTGCATGTAAACGGCGGTGCATCAGTGTGAAAGCAGCCTTATGGTGGCTCAGGACAGTAAGGGTTTGTTTACATTTGTGTTTTTTTGTTGAGATGTGTTTTTTCCACACACCTCCAACCACTGATGTAGTGCCAGGGGTAACAATGGCTACCCCGCCTCATGCCCCCCTGCCACATTCTGTTTTATACTTTGACAGGAGGGAAGGCGGGGTGGCATATACAGGAACCGATCCTCCCCATTTTCCTCCTGAAACTGCTGAAAGGCAGCTTCACCTCCTCCCTTCCGCAGGTATTCAGTGACTGCAGTAGGAAAATCTTCATTATGCTATTCAAAAAAAAATGTTTTTTAATTCTAAATTTGGAACCATTTCTTTCCATCATGGCCCACAATCAGTTACCAAATCACTTAAGTGGCCTTCGCTCTTCCAAACGTTGAGCACTTCTGCTCTAGATGATTTGATCTTCTTTCCTTCCACCACAAGTGGAAGGAAAGAAAAACACTCAGTTCCCCAATCAACACAGTCAGTGTTGATGGGGAAATGTTTCCTGCAGCACTATTGTGTTCTGCTAGCGGAGGAGCACTGGGAGCCTTTCTGGACGGCAGAACACAATGATAACTGCTAGCAGCTATAGCCGCCGGCAATACTTGCATGTAAAAAATCCTACATGCTGGTTGTATCTAAGTCAATCCATGGATCGACTTGGGTATAATCAGCCTGCTTATAGATGGATCGAATGGACCGGCCAAATTTCCATCCATGTATGGCCGGCTTAACACTTTAGAACACTCTACTACAACCTAGCAAATAGACTCTGGATTGATGTACATTGGGAATAGGGGACTTAGAGCTCTGAGAGCTCAACCTAGTTATGCAGAAAAATTTGAAACCTCTGAGGTCATTTCCAGGTGCACAGAGAACTTGTTTGAATGGGCACCTTTAGGCTGCATTCACACATGAGCGTTTTCAGCTCATGAAACCCCGTAAAATGCCCAACAAGCAGAATCCCATTCATTTCAATGGCACCTGTTCACATCTGAGCGTTTTGTCACCTGATGCAAAATGCCTGAAAAACGCCCTAAGCTCAAAAAAGAACATGAGCTTCTTTGGGGCAGATTACAGGTGTTTTTCTGCCTTTTACATTGGTGACCTGAACAAAATTGCGACAAAATCGCAGTAAAAAAAAGCGACTTTGAAACGCTCAGGTGTGAATGCAGCCTAAATTATCTTTTGATACCTGATCCTCAGTATTATTAGTGGTTACACTAAATTCATGTAAATTCAAGTTCATGTTCATTTCAGCAGACTGTTCTCCCCAGAGTTTAGAAGAAAAAAACGGCTTACCTTTTGCCATTTGGGATCCCTTTCACAATCACAGATCGGTGTGGTACCATTCCTCCATTGATGTTAGCTCTGAATGGGACTGTCTAAATTTGAAAGATGAGTACGAAAAGAGGAAATACGTTTTTAAATGGTCCTTAGTAAAAAACAAAAAAATTCAGTTTTCTTTTTCTAATTTCTGTTAGAATTGTCATTACTAGAATTTGATTGGTTGCTATATGCAACATGGACACTTTATTGTTTCCAGTGAGAAAATATGCTATGCTCACTTGTGTTGTGTTTGATATGGTTAAAAATAAGTTTGGATACTTACTGGAAGTACGGCTGGAGGTCCCATCACAGGCTAAAGAATAAAATGAAGACGAGAACATATGAGTGAAGAAAACAAAACAAAAAAGGACTACCAAATCTACCTTTACATGACAATACTTACAATAAGCTCAGTTTGTAGGGCTGACAACACAAGACCCTGCAACAGAAATATGATCATTAGCTTCTAGCGCCTACCAGTGTTGCTCATAACAACCATTGTGACTCTGTCACAATATTTGCATTCTTCTAAAACTAGAAATAAGGTCAGAGGCAATCTGATTAGTTGCTAGGGGCAATACATGTACTTTATTTCATAAAGAAAGGATACTGGCACACAATTAGGTAGTATCAAAGTTAGGTGCTACTTATGTAGTATGTAAATATCAATGCTCAGATAAGTATACAATAGCTCAGTGGGGAGGATTCTGCCATCCACATTGAGTGTGTGGCTGGGGGAATCAGTAACTTTTTTTTCTGTTCAGGATGCACAAAAAAAAGAATCATCTATTGGCTACTTAAAGTGTTTGTAACCCTCAAAAAAAAAATCCTGTCTAATTTGTCCCATTGTATGATGTAAAATACCTGGTCGATCCTGCCTGTTTCTATGTCTCCCTGTGTGTATTGACCACAGTAATCATGGCTGCTGATCCATGATAACATGGTCAGTTTACCTGCCTCCGTCATCCCGCTCTCTGCTCTGAGTCTCTCCCACTCCCCCTCCCTCCCTGCCTGTCAGTTCCAAAGCCTCTTCCCTGTGACTTGAAAATAACATATAAAAATAACTGCCATCCCCTCTGTTTTATCAAGATCTAAAGCACTGTGCGTCAATTTTTTTATAATTCTAATCTTAAAGTGGAGTTCCACCCACTTTTACAACTCTTCAGCATCCCTCACTAAACTGTGCACTGTAAACAAATTGGATATTTTAAAATTTTTTTTCTCAGCACCTACTGTATATCTGCTGTATTCATTTTTCACTTCCTCCTCCCTGGCCGTGGCCCATCGCATCATTTCCTGTTTGCAATGCCTTCTGGGAAGGGGCGGCAACTTCCTCTGACATTGCTGTTGCTATGGAAACCTGACCTGAAACCTATTTCACTGCTTGTGCTGCACTGAGCATGTGCGAGATCTGCAAGGATGAGATCCAGGAAGAAATACAGTCTGGCTTCAGATGCCCACACTTAAGATGGCCACGGCCTGCTGTAAGTTTATAAAATAACAAACTACTTCTATAAACTAACAAAACAGACCTTAGTTTACAGACTAACTTTACTAGAATACATTAAGCTTGTGTATTGTAGGAGTATTTTTATTTAAAAAGTATAATTTTAACACCACTTTAAATACCTTCTCTCACAGCACCGATGTGAGGTCATGTGACCTTCCTCTGCTGGTAGGCTGATGTTAGAGGGTTATCTCAGCCTCTCCCTTCACATTCCTTAGATTGGTGAAGAAGAACAGAGAAAAGTCACGTGACCTCACATTGGTGTTGTGAGAAAAGGTATTTAGGATTAGAATTGAAAGAAAAAGGACACGCAGTACTTTAGATATTGATAAAACTGAGGGTTATTTATTATCCTAACCACTCTATATCTGCAGTATGAGATCATCTAGGCACTGCTGCCTCTGACTGTAGAGCCTGTGTTGATGGGCTTTTTCCGCTTATGTATTTTCTAGGCTGTTAATAGATAAATCAAAATTAAAAGGCCTGGGATCAAGGAAAAAAATGTGAGCTCTGTAGATGAACATATGCACCCTGACACTTGTCTCATACAATCTTGTTTATGACAATGAAGCAAAAAGGAAGGGGGGTTGGGCATACACCTGTCTGGGAAACATTAACTAATTATTTTTATTTGTCTCATTGTACTAATTTGATTCCAGAAAACACCCATCAGAGTTACTTACTCCCTTCACTCCAGGGCCGCAGCCAAGGATGGCCAGGTGTTGGACGATGATATCTCCAGACACACTGACCCACCTCACTTGGTCCAAAGGAAAACGGTGTGCAAACTCAAAGAAACGATTCCCATTGGCTGCTACCTGCATGATGAGAAAGATACATAAGGGGTTACTTACGAACTAGAGTAAACTGCGAGCGCTATACATTCCTATAGACCCAGAACAGTGCTTGTTCATACATGATTAAAAAAAACACTGATGGAACAATTCCCACCTGCTTGTGAAAAGGGGAGTTGTATTTTAAAATCTTTGGATAAAAAGTGTCTTTGTTTCTCAAAAGCAGCCACATTTCAGCAGTACTGGCAAGTCATTTTTTTTTTACAAACAAAGTTCTTTATTTGAGAAGAGTATAAGTTACATAATAATAACAAGTATACATCAAGTTATATGCAGTACATAAAAAAAAGTGTTAGAATAAAGGCAATTTCTGAACTATAACATGACAAGTATAGCATCCAAGGGATAAGGTGGAATGTTGACTGATGGGTCCTATACCCAACATTGGAGAATACAATGTTATCTGTTCTGCGGCTATGCTATTAGGCAGACACCCCCTCAAGTTCATCACACGTGGAGGCTGTTTCTAACCAAGTATCCCAAATTTTACCATACTTAGCTGGACAGCCTCTAAAACATATAATTATTTTTTGTGGGGTAGCGCAGCATTGACTGCAGCTATCCATTCTTGGACGGTAGGAGGTAGTGCTCTGAGCCACGTCTGGGTAATCAGCAGCCTGACCGTGAATAATGATTCCTGTAGGAATCTTGTAGGATTCCTGTAGGATTCCAGGTAGTCAGTCCTACTCTATGGTGAAATGTATCGTTCTCAGGGTCCGGGAACACTCCCAGGATACATTGCTTTGGGCAAAGTGTAAGGGTAGAACCCATTCAATCATGGATGAATTTTACCACTTGGGACCAGTAGCTTTGAATAACAGGGCAGGACCAGATTAGGTTAAAAAAGGTTCTGCTGGACCCTCCACATCTACGGCGTAATGGACTATACTTGGCTCTATATTTAGCTATACGTAGAGGGGTCAGGTAAGATCTGTGTAAGATTTACAGTTGGATGAATCGCTCAGACAATATAGGGGAAACCTTTTTGCATGAATCCAACACTTCTTCCCATTTCTCATCCTCCCATCTCCCCCACGTCTCCCACCCAACGGTCTTTCAATTGGTACGCTGATACCGTGGCAGACGGGAGAAGAAGACTGTTGTAGAACATGGAAGTAAGTTTTTTGGGCTCCGACCCAAGTATCACACCCAGCATATATAACTGCTCCAGGTTCGGAGGGGAATTGCGAAATTGGGTCTGGAGAGCGTGACGGAGCTGGAGGTAACGGAAATGCATTGAGTTGAGAAGACCGAAATCCGCTTTGAGTTGCTGGAACAATTTCAGAGCCCTATACAACTATATATACAACTCTTCTAGCAATCCACAGATCATGATAGGGTACAGATAAGAGTTCAGCCAAACAGGGATTATGCCACAGGGGTGTGTGAGTATTTATGGATGAAGCCTTGAGTCTACGTCTTGCCAAGTCCCACACCTTACAGTGATGGTATAACAACCTTTTGCGACTCCCAAAGGTCCAGGGGTCACCAGGATTCCTAAGGAGGAGGTGGAAAGGGTGTGACTGCGCGGGAGAAGGGGGAGCACACTGACAACTCATTTTAGGAGAATTATTATTTTTATGATGAGCACTGTCCAAAATTACTTTGCAACTTATAAAGAGATTCTTCTGTTCAATTCCAATATAGGTCATTGGAACAGAATATGCAGTCAGATAGACATTGTATGGATATGTACCAATAGGCACCAGAGTTAAATGATTCTAAACATGTTATAGTTACCTGCTTGGGCATTGGTTTTGCAAAGAGCAGCCCTGATCCTCCTCTTCTCAGGTCCCCCACTGGCACTCCTGGCTCCTCCCCCCTGCTGAGTATCCCCCAGCAAGCTGATTGCTAAGGGGGGTACTCTGAACCCGCTGCCTGCGTCCATAGACATAGACATCAGGGCTTTGCCCCACTCCCTCATCATAGGATTTGATTGACAGTAGCAGGAGCCAATGGCTCCTGCTGCTATCAATTTGCCCTGTGAGGAGGGAGAGAGCCACTGCTGTTGTGCACAGAGCTTGATTGATATCAGGCTCATGTAAGTATAAGAGGGGTCTGGGGGGATTCTGGATACAGGAGGTTTTTTACCTTAATGCAGAGAATGCAATGCAGAGAAACTTTTCAGTTATTTCAAAGCACAAAGTCTCAAAGCATAAAGTGAAATAGTAAAACACTACCAATGCATAAAAATGTGTGAGACCTCAATTGGGTATTCTATTAGTATAAAGAAGCATAGAAATTTAAAGCACTAGTCTAGCTGACCTGTGTTAAAAACATAGTTAAAGGAAAACCACCCCACAAAAATAAAAAGAAATGGGAATAATTGGAGACAGTGTAATAACATCCCAGGGCAAGGAAAGGGAGGGATAGGAATGTGTGTGGACAAAAATTTGGTCTGTCCAACCCGAAATTTAGAACAAAGAAAGAAAACCTGGTGCCCAAAGGCACAGTTAGAACCCCTAAGGGTCTATTATAGACAGACCAAAAGATTGAGTATAAAAGGTATAAATTAATTTTTATTTTCATATAACAATATGTATGTAAATCATATTCATACTCTATAGGTCTCTATTTTAGTGCTTTACTGAATGCACTTAAAACACCTTTAGTGACCTTTGCTATGCCTTATGTTTCTAATACAGTGACACTGGCCCAGTTCAAGCAGGAGCTATTGCTCCCTAGTCTTTAGTTCTTGCAGTGAAGCATTGGTTGTCCTATTTGCTGCCCATGATTGGAATGACCATCTTTTATTCCTCAGACTTACCCCATATGGATTATTTTACTATGTAAGTAGTCCACACACGGTTAAACATACATGAGTATATATGAATATTTTGTATTTTTTGCAATTGTTATAATATTGATACTAATTATTGTATACTAAACTATACTATTTGCACCTTTTCTCTGTGAACCAAATTAACCTCTGAAGAAGGGTATTTCAGTCCGTATTTTGATCATCACTAGTCCATCCTGCACCATGACAGTGGTCAGCTCATACAATTGTATAAACTGGGTATCAGCCACTGTTTTTATGTATTGATTTACATGCATATTATTTTTTATATGAAAATAAATGTATACCTTTTATACTCATGCATATTATTTTTTATATGAAAATAAATGTATACCTTTTATACTCAATCTTTTGGTCTGTCTATAATAGACCCTTAGGGGTTCCAACTGTGCCTTTGGGCACCAGGGTTTTCTTTCTTTGTTCTAACATCCCTGGGCATCTCAAAATGCACGTTTTAGGGAGTCCTGTTAATCCTGACTGTTTCACTTTAAAAATACAACCGCACCCTGACACCCCACAAAAAGGCCACACCGCCTTTGTCACTGGCATTCCCAAAGGCACCCTGGTAAGGAGTATATATTGAATCATGTGCTTGGAAGCTTGTTGTATGCAAAGAATACTTTACTTTCATGGATGATGTCTCTTTATCATGTCTTACAGGAAATGGGACAATACAAGTACATACACTTAGATACAGAAGGTATATCCTGTTATTACTTTGTACCATAGAATTCACACTATCATACTGCAGTGCCACCAACTGGATAGAAAGGTATAAGCATACATATAGTTTACATTACTGATCGCTGATTACTTGTTAACCCATTTATATAAGACTATGCCAGCCCCTCTATTAGAGGCTGGCATAGCACACTATGTCAGTAGTTTTCAAAAACGAGTGTTCTAAATACCTAATTTGAGCTGTCTTCAGGCCGGTCACATCACTTGCGACCGCTTTACAGCTCCGATGGATTGCTTCTGCGGGAGGGGCCATGATCTCCCTCTGACATCAGCCGGGGAGATCACGTGGCTGCTCGTCTCCCCTCTAGAAGCACTGTATCATAGCTGTAAAGTGGCCACGAGTCACGTGACTGGCCTGAAGACAGCTCAAATTTGGTATTTAGAACACTTGTTTTTAAAAACTACTGACAGTGTGTCACTGCCTCTAATAGAGAAGCTGGCAGTGACAATTTAACATTTTTATTTTACAAGAATAGAGGCACGGGGTGGGGCCGGAGACAGACACAGAGGGAGATGACAGGCAGGAAGGAGGGGCTGAGGGGGGAGAGAGGAGAGCTGAGAGGACAGATACCTATGATGCAGGGATGTACTTTGACCAGGGTGGAGCAGCCCCGATTTTCGTGGTCAGAATAGAGAGGGCATACAGGAAGTGTCAGGTTCAGGGTTTTTTTTTTTTTACAGATTAGAGGGGAGGATATTGCACAGCACAAGCACTGTACTGTGTAATCCGCTTTAAGGGACCAGGATCTGTATTTTTTTTTTTGGAGTTAACAGACACTTTAAGCTTTATTCATCCCTGGTTGTCTTCAAAAATGAGAATTGCTTTTGAATTGAAGAATCCATATTGCTTCTTGACAAGTGTATGCTGCTGCAATGAACTCTGCTTCAGTTGAAGATAGAGCGACAGTTGTTTGCATTCGACTAGACCAACTTATGGTTCCCTCCCGATACTGGAAGGTGTCCACATATAGCAAAAAGTCACCAATGGTGTCCCACCGAGTGTGGGACGAGGACAGAGCGGAGCCCCCCCCCCCCGGCATGGACAGTGTACGCCGCATCCAAACAGAGGCCCTCCTCCTCCCGGTCAGCCACCTCACCCCCTGGTCACCCCCTAGCTGGCCAGCATGGGAACCTGGGGTTAGCGCAGCAGACAACGCCCAACTCGAACTGCCTTATGAGCAGAGGCCACACAGAGTGGAACCCCAGCCCGCAATGGGGGCTGGGAGGAAGCAAGAAAGAGGGAGAGCGGGCACAGGCCCCCAGGTTGCATCCGCCCACTTTAGTGCACAATCTGGGCTTCGGGTTCAAATGTGCCTCACAGGGATCAATTTGAAGACTAAGGCTGATGTCACAATAGTGAACTTGTCTCTAGAAAGAGCTTGAAAGTGACAGAATTGCTAAAATGTGTAGGCAAACCGCTTTCTGGTTGTATGTAGGGATTAGCTCAGGCCTGCTCAGGCACCAGTCCATACCCGCCTGAGCTAGCCTGCCAGGAATCTGTCAAGGTGGACAGCCAGTCATAGGTGGTGAAGGCATGCCCCGCTCCACAGTTGCTCGTATACAAGAAGCATGTATACATATGGCTGCAGGGCTGGGAATGGCTCCACTGCCTATGATTGGCTGTTTTCTTTAACAGCTTTCTGGCGAGATAGCTCTGGCGGGTTCATACTCGTGTCCGAACAAGTCTGAGCTCATCCCTGATTGTGTGTATCGTTTCCTTGCCCGCTGAGTAAGCATGGCGTTGCTCTCATTGATAAAAATGCTTCAAAATTTAGTTTGCCAGCAACCTCTTGTTTATCGAACTAGCGAGAAAGTGACACATAAAAGAGGAGAGTATTTCAATGGCCTGCTGTGTCCGATATAGCAATCCTGTTGCTGGCAAGTTCTCGCCAACAGGATCACTAATGTGACATTGGCCTTACTCTTGCATATGATTACAAACTTCAGTATTCTGCCTTAGAAACATTTAAGACTTGGTTGGGTTAGCAATAAGATTGACCATACCACAGCCAAATCACAGTTAAATATTTACATGATTAGATCATAAGCATGTGGACCATGACAGATTCTTTAATTCACGTTCACTCTGGCTCTTGAAAAACAACAGTTGGCATGCTAGCTCAGGGAAACTTGTACAGTGATATTATTGCAAAAATTAATTGCTCGTGTGCAACATGCAATAACTAAAAGAAACCAGTCTGCAATAATACTAAATATAATAAGCAGATCCAAGATCTGAGTGGTTGCTAAACATAGTCAGTACCCCTTGCACTTCTTCAATCTGTATAGGTTAGATGCCACCATTTATCTCACCAGGTAGTTGTTCCGAGTAATCTCAAACAGCATACTGAAGACCTTTCCTGCCTTAAATGGCATGTCTTTTTTCATTTCCTCCTCCTTCCATTGCCCACTCTGACGTGAGTTAAAGACAACTCGGTCGCGATTGTCATATCGTGCGTTCATGTGGAGGGCAATGTCTGAGTCTTCACCCTCAGCCGTGGAAAAGTTAACGGTAAATCTAAAATAAAAGAAGAGGAGAATGAAGAAAAAGCTGTCTGGAAAAATGGCACTTCTTAAAAATGACTATTATGGGGAACCCGTGTAATTTATGAGACTATGGACAGAAAATAGAAAGTGGCTGGGCCAAGAAAGACTAAGGAGAAAAAACAATGGTAATACATCAAAGTATACAATATGGATTTAGCATACTTGTAAATTCAGTGCTTAGGTGTGAGCAAAGAGAAGAGCAGAGACAGACACTGTATTTAATTCTTTCAATGGGTGTGTGTTTAAGCATATTTTGGAATGTTTCTCTTGTCCTCTGCACCTCCATGATATCTACTTGCTGGCAAATTTTTGTTCTCAAGGTTTAGCTCCATTTTATGGACCAAGCTGTCCAGGAAAAGTGGCAGTTAGAGGGTTGGGACAAACTATTTAACAATGACAGTAAAGCCTACAAGTGAATAATATAAAATTTAAACTTGCGCTGAATGGTGAAAAAACAGTGAAAAAAAAAAGAAAACTAAAGCAGCTGCCACGCACAAAGTGCTACTCACTAGAAATGTAAAATTATGGAAATGTGGCGCTCACAAATGCTATTAAACATGTGTGACTAAGTGTAGATGAGTGCAGATGTGAATATACAAAGCAAAAACATATAAAATTCCAACAAGAAATCCTTTGATCTGATGTGAACAACACCACTCCTGAGCTTCTCTGGATACCATCACATAAGCCTGAAGTAACCCCCAGACTGCAAAGCTGGGGGTCATCGCCATTTGGTGAGTGGGGACACATGTGGGGGTGGCATTTCTGCACCTGAAAAGTCCTGGAGCATCTGTGGTCCATTGCACTTCAAATGTTTTTTTCCATTGCGGATCAGAACATTCAGCACATTTATTTGGACTTTATTGATATGTTTTTTGCTTTGTATATTCACATCTGCACTCATCTACACTTATGCCGCGTACACACGGTCGGACTTTCCGGCATACTTGGTCCGGCGGACCAGAGTGTGCCGGACAATCCGCCCGTGTGTGGGCGGCGGCGGACTTTTCCGGCGGACTTCTTCCCAAAAGCCCGCCGGACCTAGATTTTAAACATGTTTGAAATCTTTCCGTCGGACTCAGTTTCGGGCGGAAAGTCCGCTCGTGTGTGTGCTGGTCCGACGGAAAGCCCGCTCGTGTGTAGGCTGGTCCGACAGACCAAATGCGACACGAGGGGATGGTATTGCATCTCGCGCTCGCTGCAATAGGAAAAACAAATCTTCCTATTGCGGCGAGCGCGGGGCATACCAGGCCCTTAGGTCTGGTATGGATTATAAAGGGGAACCCCGCTACGCCGAAAAAACGGCGTGGGGTCCCCCTAAAATCCATACCAGACCCCGATCCGAGCACGCAGCCTGGCCGGTCAGGAAAGGGGGTGGGGACGAGCGAGCGCCCCCCCCCCCTCCTGAACCGTACCAGGCCGCATGCCCTCAACATGGGGGGTGGGTGCTTTGGGGGAGGGGGGCGCCCTGCGCCCCCCCCCCCCAAAGCACCTTGTCCCCATGTTGATGAGGACAAGGGCCTCTTCCCGACAACCCTGGCCGTTGGTTGTCGGGGTCTGCGGGCGGGGGCTTATCGGAATCTGGGAACCCCCTTTAATAAGGGGGCCCCCAGATCCCGGCCCCCCACCCTATGTAAATGAGTATGGGGTACATGGTACCCCTACCCATTTACCTAGGAAAAAAAGTGTAAGTAATAAAACACACTACACAGGTTTTTAAAATATTTTATTAAACAGCTCCGGGGGGGGATCTTCCTCCGGCTTCGGGGGTCTTCTTCCGGCTTCGGGGGTCCCTCCGCTTCATTTTCTCCCGGCGTCCGGTTGGTTCTTCTCCGCTCTCCGGCCTCTTCTCCCGGTGTCGCAGGTCTTCGGCCGGCCCCTCCGCTCTCTTCATGTAGCTCTATTGCGAGCGGAGGTCCGGACTTCTGGGCTTCTTGGCTTCTTGGCTTCTCTTCTCTTCTCTTCCCCCAGATGTTGACACGACGCTCTCTCCGGCTGGACTGGTCTCTGAGGGCTGCGTTGTGACTTATATAGGCGGAGACCCCGCCCCCATATGATGTCACAGTCCTTGGGCATGCTGGGACTGTGACGTTTTAGGGGGCGTGGTCGACCACGCCCCCTAAAACGTCACAGTCCCAGCATGCCCAAGGACTGTGACATCATATGGGGGCGGGGTCTCCGCCTATATAAGTCACAACGCAGCCCTCAGAGACCAGTCCAGCCGGAGAGAGCGTCGTGTCAACATCTGGGGGAAGAGAAGAGAAGAGAAGCCAAGAAGCCAAGAAGCCCAGAAGTCCGGACCTCCGCTCGCAATAGAGCTACATGAAGAGAGCGGAGGGGCCGGCCGAAGACCTGCGACACCGGGAGAAGAGGCCGGAGAGCGGAGAAGAACCAACCGGACGCCGGGAGAAGATGAAGCGGAGGGACCCCCGAAGCCGGAAGAAGACCCCCGAAGCCGGAGGAAGATCCCCCCCCCGGAGCTGTTTAATAAAATATTTTAAAAACCTGTGTAGTGTGTTTTATTACTTACACTTTTTTTCCTAGGTAAATGGGTAGGGGTACCATGTACCCCATACTCATTTACATAGGGTGGGGGGCCGGGATCTGGGGGCCCCCTTATTAAAGGGGGTTCCCAGATTCCGATAAGCCCCCGCCCGCAGACCCCGACAACCAACGGCCAGGGTTGTCGGGAAGAGGCCCTTGTCCTCATCAACATGGGGACAAGGTGCTTTGGGGGGGGGGGGGCGCAGGGCGCCCCCCTCCCCCAAAGCACCCACCCCCCATGTTGAGGGCATGCGGCCTGGTACGGTTCAGGAGGGGGGGGGGGGGCGCTCGCTCGTCCCCACCCCCTTTCCTGACCGGCCAGGCTGCGTGCTCGGATCGGGGTCTGGTATGGATTTTAGGGGGACCCCACGCCGTTTTTTCGGCGTAGCGGGGTTCCCCTTTATAATCCATACCAGACCTAAGGGCCTGGTATGCCCCGCGACGGGGCTAGCAAGGTGTCAATCTCGCCGATAAAAGCGGCAAGATTGACATCCTTCTCTAGTCCCGTCGCACCTGAGTCACGTTCAAAATGAACGGACTTGTCCGTGTGTGGGCAAGTCCGTTCATTCTGAAAGTCCGCCGGAACTCCGGCGAAAGTCCGTCGGAAAGACGGGCGGACTTAGCCCGCCGGAAAGTCCCGGCGTGTGTGGGCAAGTCCGTCCGTTTTAAAGTCCGGCGCACCTGGCGGACAAAGTCCGTCGGAAAGTGTGCCGGACCAAGTAGGATAGAAAGTCCGCTCGTGTGTACGCGGCATTAGTCACACATGTTTAATAACATTTGCGAGCGCCACATTTACATAATTTTAGTAGAGTCTACAAGGCTCAGATATTATTCATATAGTTTTAAACCTTTTTTCCAAAAGAAAAAAAACTGTAGCTGTTTAAAAAGTGTTGACAGGATTTAGGGTTTCATGTGTTCTTTATTTTTGTAAAGAAAAGAGAACTAATGCAGTCACCACATCTAAGGACTGTTGAGACGCAATATAGTACAGATTTTTTCTTGGGTTTAGATACACTTTGATTACATTATTATTATAATTATTATTACATTCACAAGGAAAATGTCTTACAAGACCACACGATGCAGTAATATATACACAACAAATATTTTTATACTATAGTCAGGCCTTTTTTTCCCAGGGAATAGGTGCAGGTACCCCCCCCCTTCTGAATCACCTCTTGTTCTGCCACTTACCCACCTTTCGAGCAACGTTCCTTGGTTCCACCCCCTACCCAACTCCAAGTACCATCCCTTGAGGTTTTCACCGATATCCCTCCCAGCAACACCCCCCCCAGCAACAATAGATCCGTCACCAGCAACAATAAACCTCCCCAGCAACACTAGACCCCCCACAAAAATAGACCCTTTACCGACCATAGATCCCCCAGCAGGCAGCATCAATAGACCCTCCAGCACACTCTAGTACCTCTTGCCATTGCATACATTCTATGCATTCCCCCCTGTTCCCGCTGAAAAACAGCCCTGACTATAAGTTAAAGAAGATGTCCCAGATAGCAAACAATTGAGCTGCAAGTTTAAAAATAACTTGCTAAGCTATTGCTAGACTTGCCAGGCTTCATAAGTTTGTTGCACAATTGCACCAAGTCCGTATTGCATGATTCCAAAACAACTTTCTTTGCAAACTTGCTGCAAGTCTGCTGCAAGTTCTGGTTCAGTTATGTTGTACAATAGTCATCCCACCACAGGGGTCACTGTGACTTGCAGAGCTCTTGCTGTAGACTCACCACTGCAACTTTGCCCTTGCTAGAGACTTGCCACGCAAATTTGATACAAATTGGAAAAAAGTGTCAACTAGAACTTGTGCTTCAAGTGCTCTGCAAGTGTACAACTTGGCAGTGAAAATGTGCAGCAAGTTACCAGACTAATGCCCCATACACACGATCAGAAATTCTGTCAGAAAAAACTTGGATGGTTTTTCCGATGGAATTCCGCTCAAACTTGCCTTGCATACACACGGTCACACGAAAGTTCTCTGAACTTTGGACCGTCAAGAACGCCGTGACGTACAACACTACGACGAGCCAAGAAAATTAAGTTCAATGCTTCTGAGCATGCGTCAAATTGTTTCCGAGCATGCGTTATTTTTTTGCGCGTCCTAATTGCATACAGACAAACGCATTTTCGGATAGGAACTTTTTCTGACCGAAAAATAGCGAACCTGCTCTCAATCTTTTGCTGGCTGGAATTCTGCCAGCAAAAATCCGATGGAGCATACACACGGTTGGAATTTCTGACCAAAAGCTCACATCCGACTTTTGCTGGCAGAATTTCTGATCGTGTGTATGGGGCATTGCAATTCAACATTGCCACAAATATGTGGCAAGTGATGCTTGCTATCTGGGGTATGGGGTTAATAAAAGAGCAAACATACATCAGTCTGATCCCAGATAGCAAGCAATTGTGCTGCAAGTTTGAAAATGACTTGCTAAGCTATTGCTAGACTTGCCAGACTTCACAATTTTATTGCAAAATTGTGGCAAGTCTGCTTTGCACGACTCCAGATCAACGTTCTTTGCAAACATTTTGCAAGTCTGCTGCAAATTCTGGTTCAGTTATGTTGTGCAATAGTCATCCCACCACAGGGGTCTCTGTGGCTGAATTTTCATGCTGTAGACTTGCAGAGCTCTTGTTGTAGACTCACCACTGCAACTTTGCACTTGCTAGAGACTTGCCACTCAAATTTGCTACAAATTGGAAAAGTGTCAACTAGAACTTGTGCTTCAAAAGCTCTGCAAGTGTACAAATTTCCAAGAGAAATGTGTAGCAAGTTAACAGACTTACAATTCAACACTACCACACATTTGTGGCAAGTTCTCCTTGCTACCTGGGATGCTGCAGCTGTTCCACGTCAGCTTTAAGACCAAGAACTGAGTAATCATATGACTGCTGAACCCTCACTTCTCAGTCTTCTGGGAGCGGAAAGCTGTGACACTCAGTCACCACTCTGCAATGCTCCTCCAGCACTCACTGGAGCACCCGGCTGGAGAGGGGGTGGGTGCAGATGGCTTTGGTGCTCAGCTCTGTGGGCTAAGAGCTGGGGCCAGCTATCATTTAGGAAGTTGTAAGTGAATCCTGACAATATGGTAAGGATCATTTCTTGGTCAAAGGAAAACAAAAGTAAGAGCATTCCTGTGACCCACAAGAGAAGTATGGCCAAAAAAGCTTTGGCCATACTTTTTTTTTTAACTGCACCAAAATGTCATTGCTGAATACATCTGACTTAACAATGGACAGTGAAGTCTGAGGCCAGTCTGCAGCAGGGAAGGCCTTGCCATCTTAGGCTGTGAGTGTTTCCTTTGATGCACACATTGTAGGGAGACACAACTCCAGTCCCTGCATACAAGGGTGGCTCCATAGAATGCTGCAAGAGAAAGGAGCCACCCTGAGGCAACAGTAATGGCACCAGCTTAAAGCTGTAGTAAAACAAAAAATAAACCAAAAAAAAAAAAACAACTTTTCCTCCTACAAGGCACTGTTATAATGTGCCTACTTGCTTCAGTTACTCTCTTTTACGGTCAACACAGAGGACAAGGGGGCACTCTTTACGTCTAGAGAAAAAGAGATTTCATCTCCAAATACGGAAAGGTTTCTTCACAGTAATGCCCCGTAGACACGGTCGGATTTTCCGATGGAAAATGTCCGATCGGAGCGTGTTGTCGGAAATTCCGACCGTGTGTGGGCTCCATCGGACATTTTCCATCGGATTTTCCGACACACAAATTTTGAGAGCAGGATATAAAATTTTCCGACAACAAAATCCGTTGTCGGAAATTCCGATCGTGTGTACACAAATCCGACGGACAAAGTGCCACGCATGCTCAGAATAAATAAAGAGATGAAAGCTATTGGCCACTGCCCCGTTTATAGTCCCGACGTACGTGTTTTACGTCACCGTGTTCAGAATGATCGGATTTTCCGACAACTTTGTGTGACCGTGTGTATGCAAGACAAGTTTGAGCCAACATCCGTCAGAAAAAATCCATGGATTTTGTTGTCGGAAAGTCCGACCGTGTGTATGGGGCATAAAAGCTGTGAAAATGTGGAATAGACTCCCTCCAGAGGTGGCTCTGGCCAGCTCAGTAGACTGCTTTAGGAAAGGCCTGGATACTTTCCTAAATGTACATAATATAACTGGGTACTGACATTTATAGGTAAAGTTGATCCAGGGAAAATCTGATTGCCTCTCTGGGGATCAGGAAGGAATTTTTTCCTCTGCTGTAGCAAATTGGAGCATGCTTTGCTGGGGTTTTTTGCCTTCCTCTGGATCAACTGTGGGTATAGAATTGAGTATATTGGATTGTACGATATTTTTTATTTTATTTATTTATTTATTTTTTTATGGTTTAACTGGATGGACTGTCTTTTTTCAACCTAACTATGTAACATTATGTGAAATTTACCTTAAAACAAAGTGCTGTCACCACTGACAGGGCTTCCATCTCCACCCGGTCTTCCTTCCGGGTTTGCGGGCTCCGGGCCTTTGAATGGCTGAGTCGCGATGATGTCACTTCCATGCATGCAAGCAGGAGTCACTGTTTACGGCACAGGGCTCTGAAGCAACGGCACAGGTATGCCATTCCTTCAGAGTGCATGCGCCGGTGACGTCACCAATGGCTTCACAAGTCAATATCTCCTAAAAAGTGCATGTTTCAGAGATATTTGCAGTAACTATAGGTAAACCTTATTATAGGGTTACCTGTACGTAAAACATAAACTAAAGGCCTTTACTACCAATTTAAATTGGAACATACAAATGGGGAAAATAATTATTTGATCCCCGGCAGATTTTGTAAGTTTGCCCACTGAAGGATCTTGTTATCATAGGTGTATTTTAAATAATAGAGACAGAATATCAACCAAAAATCCAGAGAAAACACATAATACAAATGTTATAAATTGAGTTGCAGTTCAGTGAGTAAAATAAGTATTTGATCCCCAAGCAAAACATGACTAAGTACTTGGTGGAGAAACCCTTGCTGGCAAGCACAGAGGTAAGACGTTTCTTGTAGTTGGTTACCAGGTTTGCACACATCTCAGGAGGGATTTAGTCCACACTTCTTTACAGATCTTCTCTAAATCAGGCTAGGTCACTCCATGACCTTAATGTGCTTTTTCTTGAGCCCCTCCTTTGTTGCCTTGGTGGTATGTTTTAGGTCATTATGCTGGAAGACCCACCCACGACCCATCTTCAGTGTTTTGGCTGAGGGAAGAAGGTTCTCATCCAAGATTTTACATTACATGGCCCTGTCCTTTGGCCCCTCAATGCGGCAAAGTTGTCCTGTACCTTTAGCAGAGTAACCGCCCCAAAGCATAATGCTTCCACCTCCGTGCTTTACTGTAGGGATGGTGATCTTAGGGTCATAGTGAGCATTTTTCTTCCTCCAAACAAGGTGATGCCAAAAAGCTCAATTTTGTTCTCATCTGACCACAGCACTTTCTTCCAATCTTTCTCTGAATCATTTAGATGTTCATTGGCAAACTTCAGATGGGCCTGTACATGTGCCTTCCTGAGGAGGGGGACCTTGCGGCCACTGCAGAATTTCAATCCATGGCAACGTATTGTGTTAGGAATGGTTTGTTTGGTGACTGTGGTCTCAACTGCCTTGCGATCATTCACAAGTTCCTCTGTGTATTTCTGGGCTGATCCTTCTTTTTTCTCATGGTCATCCTTACTCCATGAGGCAAAATCTTGCTTTGCGCTCCAGACCGGCGGCGATTGATGGTTATTTTGTATTTCTTCCATTTGCGAATAATCATTCCAACAGTTGTCTCCTTCTCACCAAGCTTCTTGCTGATGGTCTTGTAGCCCATTCCAGCCTTGTGCAGGTCTACAATCTTGTCCCAGACGTTCTTTGACAGTTCTTTGGTCTTGCCCATGATCGTGAGGATTGAATGGAAGAAAGAGATTCTGTGGACAGATTTCCTTTATACACATAACGAGTTGTCCTTAGGAGCACTTTCTTAAATTGACAGGACTAATCTGTGTACCACATGAGCACATACTGTAGCCAATCTGTGGGAACCAGAATTATTGTTGGTTGGTAGGGGATCAAATACTTATTTTTATCACTGAACTGCAACTCAATTTATGACATTTGTATTGTAACGAGCCCCTTTGCTCGCTCGGTTCCACTCTCCCGACACTCCTCTGCAGCTATTGAATCAGATTGCAACGTCTGATGGTTCGGTCATCCAATGCTCCGGGATTAGAACTTCAGCTATGTGCCGTTCTAACCCAGTTGTGATAGCTCAGAACAAACACCAGGCAGGCTGTATGTAAGTTCAACCAGGAATCTATCCTTTATTGCAAAATACAGGCTTTTATACACTAAAAGTGGAGGTGCAGACCTCCTGCTCATATTACTCTAACAATACAGCTGTAACCTAATTAACCTAATTAACATGAGCTAATTAACTAATCCTTTTAGACAGCCTAGATGACTCAGACATGACCTTTAGGCCAGACTGGCCGTCTTGTAGTTCAGAAAATCCAATCAACATTATCACAATCAACATAGACTCTTCTTCACACAATAGCAGAGTTAATTAACACAAACAACAATGGGGATCTAATGACTCTTAGATCCCATACTAGAGACTTATTTACAATACACATTTTAGCAGACAACAGACAGACAGGTGTTGGAATTTACATCAGCATCTCCTAACAGCATCTCTGGATTTTTGGTTGATATTCTGTCTCTATCATTTAAAATACACATATGATAAGAATTATAGACCCTTCATTTCTTTGTAAATGGGCAAACTTACCAAATCTGCAGGTGATCAAATATATATTTTTCCCACTGTAGGTAAGGATTAAATGATAAAAAAAAACTGTATACTCAGTAAGTGGTGAAATCATTTGCTGAATGTGCTTACAAAATTGAGGGTTTAATATCACTTCAACATTAAAAATGAAAGTAAACCAGTCTACACTGTAAGACAAAGGGAATGCCATAGCAGTAAATAAAGTAGTCTTACCTCTTATGATCACTGGGGAGTGTGGCCTGTATAAAGACAGCCATTGCTTGTCGCAACCCTCCAGCAATTATTGTAGTATAAGGTATTGGCTGTAATAAGGAGAGAAATGTTTACTGTAAGCAGGACCCAACTGACAATACCATTTTGGCAGCCTGTGCCCAAGCCAGCAGTATAAAATATAATAGCTTCTAAGCACCATATTTACAATTCAGGATTATTTATTAAAACACACACATTTATTATTGCACAGTACAGAGCAGGGGCATATAATGAAATCAGTGGGCCCGTGTGAGATAAAAAGTGGGCCCGAGGCATTGTATAAAAAAAAAAAAAAAAAAAGGCGCTGTAAAATGTGGGTGTGGTATAAATTGTGCTAAATATTGGGCAAGGCTTAAAAGTGTGGTTTAATAGAGTCTGAGACAACTTACATTGTGCAGAATGTGGTCATTTAAAATAGGGAATGTACGGTGTGGAGTGGAAGGCGGTGGGTAGTATGTGCAGGAGAGGGGTGTGGAGTGTATGGAGGTGGAGGTATTTTTTACAATTTTATTTTTCATTATTTTTCTTAAATTATTTTTATTTTTTTCACAGTGCTTCTGAGGAAGGGGGGGGGGGGGGGTATGGGGCAGTGGACGGTGTCAGTAGGGCAGTGGACAGTATCAGTAGTTTATTTCTATTCATTTATTTTTTTACAATTTCATTTGCTTTTCCATTTTATTTCACAATGCTTTTTTTTGGAGGGGTGGGGGGAGGGGATTGGGGCAGTGGACGGGGAGTGGGGGGCAGTGTCAGTAGTTTTTTTATATATTATTTTTTACAATTTTATTTTTTTTATCTTTTTTTTTTTTTTTTTTTTTTTTTACAATTTAATTATTAAATATTTATTGCAAATTTTTTTTCTCAGCCCTGTTGGTGAGATATCAGACCCCTGACATCTCCCCCTTGAGACAGAGAAAGGGATTGAGGACACAGAATCCCTAGTCCCTTTCTAGCCTCAGCTGCACTGAAGATGAATGCAAAGGGCTCCTGTTCTTTCATAAACTGAAGCAGAGTAAACATAGTAAAGTTTACTAGGCTCAGTTATCAAAGGACACAGGAGCAATCGGTAGCAATCGCTCACTGTGCCCAAATGACATGTTTACCGGCCCCTTCCTCTGCCATCCATCCTGACAGATCCTCCAAAGCAGCTGGCGGGAGAGGGGAGGAGGTAAGCTGGCTGTGGGGGGACGAGGGGGGCAGGGCGGAGGAACAGCACACAGGGGGAGCCAGAGGAGGAGGACAAGGGGGACAGTTGGGGATGATCGGTGCGGTGGTGCGGACAGTTGCAAGCCCTGATCTCCCTGTATAGCTTTTCAGCTTACAGCCGCGGGAGGGAGAGGAGGAGACACGGCTGTCAGCTGCCTCAATAAAAAACTATACAGGGAAATCGGTGCTTGTAACTCTCTCCCACCGCCGCACCGATCATTTCTCACTGTCAACCAGGGATCATCCATGGTTGCAGTGTGGGTCACAGTGGGCCCCCCTCAGAGCGCTGTGTTGCCAGTGGCACAGCTCCTTTCAGTTTCTGCTTTCACTGAAGATACCGAGGTCAGTGAGAACCATAGACTTCTGCTGCTGTCAATCAAACTCCTGTGACGAGGGCGTGTGTGTGGGTGTGGCTTACTGGCACTGTGTGTGTCAATGGATGCACACAGCCCGACTCAGGAGCACCCACCCATGCATGCCTCTGTAACACCTGGATTGCTAAGGTGGCACACAGAGCAGGGAGAGGCTGACAGTGCTGGCATGGGACTACTGGAAGGGGAAGTAAGGGACGGCTCTGTGCCATATTGTTGCACAGAACAGGGAAGTGTAACATTTTTTATGTTAAGGCCTCTTTCAGATGGGCAGATCTGCCTGCTCAGCTGGGTGTCTTCTCTGCTTATGTAGAGTGGACACAGCCCACTTTCCTTTATGGGCACTCCGATGGAAATGGACCACCTGTCTGTTTCTATCCGACTGTCATCTGATCCAATCCACCAGATGGATGGGGTACGGATCCCCATCTGTTTGTTCTTAGCGGTTAGGATTGGATGTTAGCGGGTTTCAATGGACACATGTCCATTGACATCCGCTGCTCCATAGAGGGCAATGGATGGTCTGATTGGGTCCACCTTAAAAAGTGACAGGGGTAGGAGACCTTATTTTTTTTCTACTGCAGTTAAAGTGTAAGTAAGCCCTCCTATCGTTTTTAGCCAAGGAAGCTGCCATCTTTGCCTCTGTTTAATCTACAACTGCCATGGTGCTGCACAGGTGATCAGTTATGACATGACACCAGCCATTGGATGGTTTGACAGTTTGGTTGAGAGCACAACCAATGGGAGTTTTATATTTCCGGCACGTGCCGGAAATGAAACTTTTTCAAAACTGGTAAATGGATGGGTTTTCTTCTGCTTTAAGCAATACAGGGAGGTCTTGTCCTTGCCTTCAGCCTATGACTGGACAAGATCTACATACAATGCTCTCTAGTCTTACTACAGTTACATTTCGATCAAATTCCTTGTTGACTAAAGCCGTCCATAGGTGGTTCCTGGTGAACTAGCCGAGATTCAAACGATGTACGGGCAGGCTGAATGTACCCAAGTTGATTGATCGATCAACTTGGGTACAACCAGCCTGACGGATTTTACATGCGATTATTGCTAACAGCTGTTATAGATGCTAGCAATAATCATTTTAGAGATTAGAGGAATTTATGTCAAGAATAAGGCTGGCCGCAGAGCCATTGTGTTCTCCTGGTGGGGCGGTTTCTCCTGTAAACACTGTGTTGATGAGGAAATCAAGGAAATTTCTTTCCTGCAACCTGTGGTTGCAGGAAAGAAATTCACTCCATCAATGGCCAGCCTTATTCTCGACATAAATTCCTCTGATCTCTAAAATAGCGCTGTATTGCAATACAATCTATTCATTGATCTCTAGCTTAGAGCTAAGCACAGTTTGGAACTTGTTTTCTTTTGTTTGACGTGTCTATTGTATAGTGCTGGCATTGCAACCAGCACTTTAGTTAAAGCTCTGCACAGGTCACAGCATGACTTTATTACTTGAGTCATTGGTGTATTAGTGTGTAGAGAATTGTGCCTGCAGCATTTTAAATCATCTCTCAGCGTCAGATTCACTATAATTACTGTAAATAGAGTAATTTTCCAACAGATTCCATTTTTTCATAATAAGGAATAATGCAATTAACTGATATTTAATTATCAAAATAAAAGCAAACCTAAAAAGGTGTAGCCCATAAAAAAAGCAGGTAGACTTCTCTGCCCCAGTGCAAGGCAGAAGAAAGGGCTTTTTTTTTCTTTTTAGGGTAGACATGTCAAAATAAAGCAATGTGTCCTTCCATTTTCTCAGAACAGCTTACAGGCGGTTGTACAGGTGATTAGGGCTACAAGTCCTTACATTAGATTACCTCGTCCCTTTAAACCCGAACACATATTACTTACACAGGTTCTGTGGCTGATTAACCACTTAAGGACCGAGCCTCTTTTTTAGATGTGTTGTTTACAAGTAAAAAAACTGGGGATTTCTTGCTAGAAAATTACTTAGAACCCCCAAACATTATACATTTCTTTTTCTAACACCCTAGAGAATAAAATGGCGGTCTGTGCAATACTTTCTGTCACACCGTATTTGCGCAGCGGTCTTACAAGCGCACTTTTTTGGGAAAAAAATACACTTTTTTGAATTAAAAAAATAAGACAAAAGTAAAGTTAGCCCAATTTTTATTTATACTGTGAAAGATAATGTTACGCCGAGAAAATTGATACCCAACATGTCACACTTCAAAATTCCACCTGCTCGTGGAATGGCGACAAACTTTTGCCCTTAAAAATCTCCATAGGCGACGTTTAAAAAATTCTACAGGTAGCATGTTTACCAAAAATATGTAGAATACATATTGGCCTAAACTGAGGAAAAATATAGTTTTTATATATTTTTGGGGGGTATTTATTATAACAAAAAGTAAAAAATATTGCTTTTTTTTCAAAATTGTTGCTCTTTTTTTTGTTTATAGCGCAAAAAATAAAAAACGCAGAGGTGACCAAATACTATCAAAAGAAAGCTCTGTTTGTGGGGAAAAAAGGACATCAATTTTGTTTTGGTGTAACACAGTGCTGTATCGCAAAAAGTGCTCTGGTCAGGAAGGAGGTCAAATCTTCCGGGGCTGAAGCGGTTAAAGTTCATGTGCGTGTAAAGGCAGGCGTCCCAATACTTTTGGTAATATAACGTAGTTCTGAAAAGACACTGAAGTATTTTTTGTCTGAATAGCCTGTTATTGGTAGATAAACAAAGCACTATATGTTCTACATTGACTCAGTTGTGTATGAGGCTTTTGTTGACACACCTTGATCCAGCCCTTCCTTCAGTTCAAGCAAAGAGAATGTAGAGAATGTACTCAATGTTTCATCATCTCGTCTCATCCCATCCCATCTCATGATAGGCATAGCCTGCAAATAGTGCCTAGGGCACAATGTAGCAGTCTGTCTCTATTTGCTCTTTGAGAATAAAGGGATGTGTGGAGGCAAAGTTTATGATAAAACAGCACCTAGCTAATACAGATTTTTCAGGTGATCACTTTTGAAGGAGAAGTAGGGCCAAAGATTTTTCTAGGCCCTACTTCTCCTGGGGATCAACAAAAGCGCACTTAGTTTTGCACTCCTGTCACCCAGATTCAGCCAACAGCAGACAAAAGCCCGCTGTCGGCTGACGTCATAGATCCGCTCCAGGTTCTGCTGGGATAGCAAAAATAATGTCGGGATCCGCCAAGATGACTGACCAGCAGCTGGCTCAGCCTCTCAGTGGGCCGATGAGAGACCTAAGCCTAGGTTCATATTGATGCGATGCGGGAACCAGCACAATTACAGCGCTGGTTCCCGCATCACATCTCTCCCGCAGGCAGTTCACACTGCCTTCTGCGAACCGCTGCAGGTGTCAATACATTGTTAATGACACCCCCAGATCGGTTCACAGATCACAGTGCGAACTGTGAACTCGCACAGGAATCGGATCGCATAGGTGAGAACACCCATGCGATTCGATTTCAGTGCGGGGAAAAAAAAGCCCCTGCACTTTTTTCCTGCGAATCTAATGCGAGATACAAATGTATGGCTGAACTCGCATCTCACAGACATCGCATGTGATCACATTAGTGTGAACCTGGGCTTAGGAACACACAGATTCGCAGGTCATGTAAAAAGCATTGTATTCCATGGCTTTGGTTCACATCTATGTGTTGCGAATTTGGTGCGAGGAAAAAAAAGAGTAGTGTTGACTGTGAGTGCGATGTGAATTCCTATGGTGCGGTGTGAATTTTATCTTCATAGGCTTCAATTGAAATTGCAGTAAACTCACAGCACACAGTTCACATCTCTGCAAATTGTTCACTGTCTGCCTCCTGAAATTCGCAGTAAAATCGCACCTGTCCACCTCAAAACGCAAGGCGAATTCGCACCTCACACAGAACAAAAAAAAACTGATCAAATTCGCAGTACATCGCAACGCATCGCATCGCAGTAGAGCGAACCTAGGCTCTATGGCAGTAATGCTGATATTTGCACAGGCCTGCACAGCATGGCAGTGCTTAGGACTAAGGATCTGTTACCCACTGCTTTGTGGGATGGGAAGGGACAGGTATACACACCACATATTCCAACTACTGGGTTGTTCTGGGGAGACCCGGCGGTGCACAGTGCAGGTTTTTAGAAAGCCTGAGGGTATGTTTTTGCATGTTATGGTGCATAATATAAAGGATCACTTTTATATTTTAAGTACACATTTACTTTAAGGGATTGTTCTGTAACAAATGGCTGAGAACTAGTCAGCTTGGCAGTGCTGACCGAATCCATGCCAACTTTCCCTGGTTCCTCCCTTTTTTTAGGGGGAGTTGGAAAAATCTGAACTCCTCCAAAAAAACAGACATCTGGAACTTATCTACATCCTACTCTGTTTTAAGATGTTTCCTGTGATACTTTGTATTTAAAAACATAAGAGTACATGCAAGTTACTGCAAACATTATTCTTTATTTAATACATCTTAAAGCAGGAGTGTGCGACTAGCCCTGTCTAGATTAGGGGTCTTCAAACTTACTAAGCAAAAGACCAGTTCACTGTCCTTCAGACTTTAGGCTGTAGAAGTAGAAAATGCCCCAGTGTCAGTGGGTTTTAAAAAAATACATAGCACCTGCGGTCAGCAGGAGAAGGAATAGTGCCCCATAGTCGGTATCAGTGGAAGGAATAGTGCCCAATGTTAGTGATATTGTGGCCAATGCTGTTGTCAGTGGATGGAAGTGGTCCATCATTAGTTTCAGTAAACTAACGATGTTGGTGTCAGTGGGAGGAATAGTGCCCAGCATCTTTAGGGGGGGCCAGACTGGTATCATCATTGGTATTAGTGGGAGGAATAGTGCCCCCATCATTGGTGTCCATGGAATGAATAGTGCCCCCATCAGTGGTGTCTGTGGAATGAATAGTGCCCCCATCAGCGGTCTCTGTGGAATGAATAGTGCCCCCATCATCGGTGTCCATGGAATGAATAGTGCCCCCATCATCGGTGTCTGTGGAATTAATAGTGCCCCATCATTGGTGTCATTGAGAGGAATAGTGCCCCACATATTGGCAGTAGGACAAGAGAATGCCCCTGATTCAGTGGGAGTAAACAATGCCTCAGGCTTGGAGGTCAATGGGGGCAAAAAACAAATAAACAACATAACACTTGTGGACTTTAGAAGGAGGAATAGTGCCCCATCATCAGTATTAGTGAGAGGAATAGTGCCTCATCATTGGTGTTAGTGGGAGGAATAGCGCCCCATCATTGGTGTTAGTGGGAGGAATAGCACCCCATTATTGGTATCAGTGGGAGAAATAGTACCCATCGTTTATATCAGTGGGAGGAATAGTGCCCCATCATTGGTGTTAGTGGGAGGAATAGCACCCCATTATTGGTATCAGTGGGAGAAATAGTACCCATCGTTTATATCAGTGGGAGGAATAGTGCCCCATCACTGGTGTTAGTGGGAGGAATAGCACCCCATCATTGGTGTCAGCGATAGGAATAGCGCCCCATCATTGGTGTTAGTGGGATGAATAGCGCCCAATCATTGGTGTCAGTGAGAGGAATAGTGCCCCATCATTGGTGTTAGTGGGAGGAATAGCGCCCCATCATTGGTGTCAGTGAGAGGAATAGCGCCCCATCATTGGTGTCAGTGAGAGGAATAGTGTCCCATCATTGGTGTCAGTGAGAGGAATAGTGTCCCATCATTGGTGTCAGTGAGAGGAATAGTGTCCCATCATTGGTGTCAGTGAGAGGAATAGCGCCCCATCATTGGTGTCAGTGAGAGGAATAGTGTCCCATCATTGGTGTCAGTGAGAGGAATAGTGTCCCATCATTGGTGTCAGTGAGAGGAATAGTGTCCCATCATTGGTGTTGGTGGCAGGAATAGCGTCCCATCATTGGCATCAGTGGGAGAAATAGTACTCATCGTGTTTATCAGTGGGAGGAATAGTGTCCCATCATTTATATCAGTGGGAGGAATAGTGTCCCATCATTTATATCAGTGGGAGGAATAGTGTCCCATCTTTATATCAATGTGAGGAGTAGTGCCCCTTCGTTTATATCATACAAAGAAAAAACAATATGAAAGCAGGAGGGAAGGAGTGGAGTCCAACTTGACTTTTCTGTGGCCATTATTTGTGGATATACTGATAATTTTGGTGCTTCTCGCTGAAGGTAACCTCCACTTACATTTTTGTAAAGTAAATGTATTCTGATTAACCCCAGGTGGATTGCCCCAGGTGGTTTTTATATGTTGTATCCGCAGTCTACATAATAAAACTACATACAGTACCTCCCAACATTTTGAGATGGGAATGAAGGACACCTACTAGCAAACTTATGTAGGCATGGGACACACCCCCTTAAAGGAGATTTAGCAAAAAAAAAAAAAGAAGGTTAATTAAATCCATGAGAGCTTTTTTTACCATTACTATTCCTTTATACTGGCTTTAAAAATGTACAAATGCAGCAATTTAGAATTTGGTTGAAAGGTTTAGCACTGGGAAACACTTTTTGAAAGATGAAAAGTGCATTTTATATAGAACTATGAGGATCAGACCAAAATGAGGGACAAATAAGGAGGAAAGAGGGACAGAGGGACATTGCTCCAAATCAGGGAGAGTTGGGAGCTATGAAACTACATCGGCTTTTATATTATGTTAAATGCATGCTGCGTTTGCAGCACAGAGCTTGTCGACTATAATCCTGTGTGCCCAGGCTGTCATAGACACTATGATAATCAAAAAAAAAAAAGGAGGGAAGAACTGCTCACCATAAAAAGCAAATTTGAATTCTTTGAAGTAACATGATGCACCAACAATCAACCTAGTGCCAAGACAACCCAACGCGTTTCACTCCTGCTCACAATATTGCTTATCATTATGTGAGCTCCATTCTGTGCAGGAGTAAGGACTGCCCACTACTGACAAAAAGAAGAGGTCGGGGGGGGGGGGGGCATAAAGCTTCAGGAAGTGGGGTGAGGTTGGGAGTGGTGGGGGGAAATCCTGAAGTTGGACTTTATTCCTATGTGGATTGCATGGCCAAAATAACCAGGGAATAACAAGTATAGTCTGCTATTCATCTGCTAAGATCTCATAATACCTAAAGCTCATACTTTAAGCTGAATTCCAGGTATGCATATTCTGGCATAGTAACATTGCTCAAGAAATTAGCCAGCGGCAAGTTTTGGGAGAACAGGGACAGCTTCAGCTAACCAATGACCAATTTCTAGCTGCTGGTCAAAGAGAAAAAAGGTCATCTGTTAGGCAAGTGCTCTGGAGGTGGGGGGATAGTCACTTTTGCATTGGATCTGTGTCTTTTTCACGTGGACTCTCTTCAGTGCTTGCTGGGACTGCTAGTCCACCTCTTGCTCTCTTTCTGGATTATTACTGGACTTTTACTACATTTTATATGTGTTTTATTGAGCCCTGATATGAGCTGCACTCTTTTTTTATATACCGTTTCTTGGATTATGTGATGATCTTTTAGTGTACAGCTGCATTATTTATTGCATTTAGGTATTTTTGCGCTGATTGTACCCTATACATTTTTATGCTGGTCAAAGAGGGCCTATTACTGCCTGTTGAAAATACATGTGTCACTGCTAAAACTACCTGGAAAAAATGCCTTTCTTAACCGCCTCTCGCCCGCCATATAGACAAATGATGATGCAGCGGCTCTTGTTCTGGGATGACGTCTTATGACGGCACTCAGTCTCGCAGCATAGCGACCCCGATCTTGGCAAAGAGCCGTGGTTGTGGCTCTTTACCCATGTGATCGGCTATGTAGAACCACAGCCGATCACATGTAAGCAAGGAGATGCCGTTTATCGTCTCTCCTCGCCTCACACTGACAGAGTGTGAGGAGAGCCAATCAGCAGCATCTCCTCACAGAGGAGACATGTATGGGTGATCAGGGCACTGATTATCAGTGCCCTGATTAAAATGCAGTCCCAACAGTGCCCATTAGTGATGCCACTCTGTGCCAATCAGTGACACCAGTCTGTGCCCATCAGTGACACCAGTCTGTGCCCATCAGTGAGGCCAATCTGTGCTCATCAGTGATGCATTTTAGTGCCCATCAGTAGCGCTTATTCATGCCACCTATCATTGCCCATAAGTGCCGTATATCAGTGCCCATCAGTGCTGCATATTAGTTCTGCCTCATCAGTGCCCATCAGTGCCGTCTCATCAGTGCCCATCAGTGCCGTCTCATCAGTGCCCATCAGTGCCGCCTCATCAGTGCACATCAGTGAAGGAGAAAAATTACTTATTCACAAAATTTTCTACGTTTTTTTAGCAAAAAATAAAAAACCCAGTGTTGATTAAATACTAACAAAAGAAAGCTCTATTTGTGGGAATAAAATGATAAAAAATTAATTTGGGTACAGATTTGCATGATCTTGCAAATGTCATTCAAAGTGCGACAGATAAACCTGGGTTCACATATATGCGATGCAAGAACCAGCGTGATTCCAGTGCGGGTTCCCGCATCGCATCTCCCCCACAGGCAGTTCATGTTGCCCTCTGCAAACTGCTGCGAATGTCAATACATAGTTAATGACACCCCCAGATCGGTTTACAGATCGCAGTGCGAACTATGAATTCGGACAGGAATCGGATCGCATAGGTGTGAACACCCAATGCGATCCGATTCCAGTGCGGGAAAAAAAAAAAAAGTCCCTGACCTTTTTTTGTGTGAATCCAATGCGAGTTCATACAAACTGAACTGGTTGAACTGGCTGAACTGGCATCGTACAGACATCACATGTGATCGGCACAGCAGTGTGGGTGTGAATCACATGCAATGTCTGTGTTCACATATGTGGGAACCCAAGCTAAAAGCTGAAAATTGGCCTGGGCAGGAAGGGGGTGAAAGTGCCCAGTATTGAAGTGGTTAAACCTAAAATAAAACAAACTGGGGTACTGCTGCTATATTAAAGCCAAGCTAAATGTAAAAGAGAATAAATCAATAGGCAAAAATGCTCTGCCAGGGTAAAACTCCACTGTAACTGTCAGATAAATTCGTTCAGTTCTATAACACTATATACAGCTGTAAGGCATCCTCCAAGCATGTTTGTGCGATTTGTAGGACCTGTATGAAAACTCTCCCTGTTGTGCAGTATTTTTATGTCCAGCTTCCCATAGTTTCTTTCCCAATAGCTTGTCTATTAGCTGTAAATATGACCAGTGGCGGCCCGTCCATTAGGGGCACCAGAGCTGCGCCCCCTCTATCCACGGCCACCACCCCTATGCTATAACCATTGCCGCTGCCACCCCCTAATCAGGCATCCAGCCCCTTTCAGGATGCCGGGCTCTATGACACCTACAATGGGGCTCAATTTCTCCCATTGACACCAATAATGAGGCACAATTACTCCCACCGAAACAAACAGTGAAACATTATTTTTTCCCACACACCGGGACCTTTTCTACTCTTAATGGCCACAGTCTGACCCTCCTAAAGTTTGAAGGACAGTAAACTGGCCTTCAAACTGGTTTAGAAAGTTTGGAGACCCCTGATCTAGACTGACCACAAAAAGCACAGAAGCTGATCTGTGTTAGCGTGATCAGTTTTCATCTTTTGGCAGGCCATTCAGAGGTACAGGACACTGTGCAGACAAACAGCATTCCTGTATTGGGAGGTGTGTTCAGCCACCACACCCCCTGACCAAGCACTCTCCAGTTTTACTAAATCAATCAACCCCAATGTGTCAGCACAGTGTCCTGAAACCCCACCCCCCACTATCAGAAAAAAGAGATGCATGGTTGCATGACAGAATGCTTTAGTGCTGGTTCACATTAGTGCACTCTGTAAGATCGCATGTGATTCACATTGCACGGCAGTGCAAATCACATGCGATGTCCATGCGATGCAATTTCAGCCATACAGATAGTATGGCTGAATTCACATCGCATTCTGACCAAACTTGCACAGGACGCCATTTTTGGTCCGCACCAGAATCGGATCGCATGGGTGTGAACACCCATGCGATCCGATTCATGTCCGAACTGTCAGTTCGCAGTGCAATATGTGAACTGAAATGGGGGTGTCATTAACATTGTATTGACACTCCCAGAAGTTCACATATGGCAGTGAATGGGCTGAAATCGCAATGCACAGAACTGCATGTGAATCTAACAGGAACTCATGTTCCTGTGTGATTCCCAGTGTGAACCCACCCTAAATGGGCCCCTTGGAGTTTTGGCTTCACGCTGATAATCCTGGTCTTCATGGTTGATCCAGACCTGTGGGGTTGATTTACTAAAACTAGAGAATGCATACCTTCCAACTTTATGAGATGGGAATGAGGGACACCTATTAGCAAAAGTATGTAGGCATAGGACACACCCCCTGCCACACCCCACTTAAAGGAGAATTGTACAAAAAAAGTTTGGTTAAACCCACTTGTGCTTTTTTACTACTACTATTCCTTTATATTGGCTTTTGGAATTGACAAATGCAGCAATTTAGAAATTGGATGAAAGGTTTAGCACTGGGAAACAATTAATAATATATGAGTAGTGCATTTTATTTACAACAATATAGATTAGACAAAAATGAGGGACAAATGGGGAGCAAAGAGGGACAGAGGGACATTGTTCCGAATGAGGGACAGTCCCTTGAAAACAGGGACAGTTGGGAGGTATGCACAACTGCATCAGATTTTGCACTCTCCATAGCTCCCAACTGTCCCTGATTTTGAGGGACTGTCCCTGATTTGGAGCAATGTCCCTCTTTCCTCCTCATTTGTCCCTCATTTTGGTCTGATCTATATAGTTGTATATAAAATGCACTATTTATCTTTCAAAAAATGTTTCCCAGTGCTAAACCTTTCATCCAATTTCTAAACTGCAGCATTTGTAAATGTAAAAAGCCAAAATAAAGGAATAGTAGTGGTTCAAAATAAAGCCCCTCTGGTTTTAACAAATCTATTTTTGGGGTTAATTCACCTTTAAGGGTGTGTGGAAGGGGGCGTGTCCTATGCCTGCATACTTTTGCTAGTAGGTGTCCCTAATTCCCTTCTCAAAAAGTTGGGAGGTATGGAAATCTCCCTCCGCTAAGTCTGGCTGCATCCATTTTAAGTGTGGGCAACTGAAGCTGCTGCCTGTTCACTTCCTGGATTTACAGAGGCACACCTCCATCCCTGCAGCTCTTATTAGCCCTCTTATGACTCATCCCCCCTCCCTTCCTGGCAAACTCTCCGAAGAGTGAAAGAGCTGGGCATGATGCCATAAGCCTAGGCTAATGACTAGACAAGAAACAGGAAGTGGGCTGTATAAGGTAATTTACTGGCAGAAAAAAAAATGTTTTACTATCCAAAGTTAAAACCACAAGAGAAAGAAGATTTAATAGATGGAAAGTTGAAAAAATGACTGAAGGTCCGCTTTAAGCTTTGACAAAAAACCTGGAAGCTGATTGGTTTCTATGCAGAGCTGCACCTGATTTTGCACTCTCCAGTTTTAGTAAATCAACCCAGTGCCATAGCTCCCAACTGTCCCTGATTTGGAGCAATGTCCCTCTGTCCCTCTTTCCTCCTCATTTGTCCCTCATTTTGGTCTGATCTATATAGTTGTATATAAAATGCACTATTTATCTTTCAAAAAGTGTTTCCCAGTGCTAAACTTTGCATCCAAATTTGAAATTGCTGCATTTGTCAATTTTAAAAGCCAATATAAAGGAATAGTAGTGGTAAAAAAAAGCAATTGTGGATTTAATTAACCCTTTTTTTGGGGGATATGTCCCCTTTAAGGGGCGTGGCAGGGGGGCGTGTCCTATGCCTACATACATTTGTTAGTCGGTGTCCCTCATTCCCATCTCAAAATGTTGGGAGGTGTGCATTGCCTCAATGTCCTAAATCCAGACAGCCCGGGCAACTAGTATGTTCAGAAATAGGCAAATAATGGCTCCCTCTATAATTCCCATCAGTAGTTTCCCTGTACAAAACATTTCACACAAATAGTGCAAAATGCTTTTTTGCATTGCAGCTGATAGCAAATGATTAGTAAAAAAAAAAAAAAAAAAAAAAAAAACAGAATTGGACTTCTAAACGTTAATATACCATCTGCTGCTGTGAACTGCTCTTTGCCTTTGACTACATAAGGGGTTAATTTACTGTACAAACTGCTTTCCCTCTCCGATTTTCTGCTCTCATTTTTTTTCTGGTAGTCATACTAGTTACAACACCTCAAATATGTTCCATCCACCCTCATGGACACACCCTACGCAGCTCAAAAAGAAGGAAGATAAAAATCTGCCTTTAATGTACATCTGAAAGAGGAAACTAACTACTTGTAAGATTACATGAGATTAATCCACAAAATTGTATTAAATCCAGAAACATAAAGCACAAAATCCCTATCATATGCCTATAGAAACTGGGTACTCCGGGTACAGTACTCGCCTCTGATCTGTGCCAGGAATAGTACACGTTTTACACGGCGATAATTGCACCAAGTTTTTTAAGTCATGGAAACTACTTATAAACTCTTTGAGGATTACTTTCAACATAGTATGCAGCTTTTTCATAATTAGCAAAAAAAAAAAAAAACGACTAAACGAATGTAATAAAAAAAAAAAAGTAACAAAATAATAAAAACTATATGTGAAAAAAATTAACAGTGGCGAATTTCCCTAAAAAAGAATCAAACTCCAAATATGATTTACTATACACATTTTTCATGTTAACTCTATAATGGAGGATTCTAAGATTAGAGACTCAAATATGAGATAATAGGAGGGGCAAAGGGCTGCGAGCGAAGAAAAATGGCGCTTTATCCAGTGCAGTGCGAGCACACAATTTAGATATAACAAAAAGGAGGAGCCAAGATCGTAAAAAATAAAGGTTGCCCCTCCGCACCCCAGTCGTGAGCCTAGACCAAATGTTTCCTGAGGGATTCTATAGGGATATCTGGAAAACATGCACTGTTAGTGGCTTCTTTGGGTGGTTTGCGAGTATTTAAGACAAAGTTTGTTGCAAAGACTTAATTTGTAAAAAAAAGAAAGACACAAAATAAAAATGTCTTTAAAAGAAAGACCACTAAGAAGTGGTGGCATGGTCACAAGAGGTACATTTTCATGCTTTTTTACATATTTTTGTGGATATTCGGGTTTTATACTCAGTGACTCTCCTCCTCATACGTGAAATATCTGCTAGTTTACTTTGGCATATTTTAATGGATCATAAAGTTTAATGTGTGCAAGCAGACGGCTCCATTATGCATAATATCCGTTGTTCAGTTGGTACTTACGGGATTGTAGGCAGACTGGTAGCCTGGAGCTGGTACACACGCCATGTTTGCTGTTGGAATTTTTTTCCGCAGTGGAGTTTGGTCCGGACTTGAGGGATGCTTTTTATCATGTGAGAAAAGGGCAGGGCATGCCTGTGAGGTATCTTTCCAAAAACTTGTATATCCAGTTTATACAGCGAGCTGCTAGACTCGGGAGACGCCTGCTGGCAGAGACGTAGATATTCTGGTAGAGGAAACGACAGTCCAGTGACTAAGACTTTCCAAAAGAAAATACTGTGTTCCTCTAAATCTTTCCAGTCTTTTCGTTCTCTTTGTTTCAGTAGTAATACACATCTATGACTCATAGGCAAAAGGCACAAAAGCCTCATGACTAAGGCTGGGCATACTCTGGGTGAATTTCATTTAGTTCCTGATGAACCGATCGAAATTCACTTCAAAGGAGGCCCAACCAAGGCCGTCTTAATAGCATCATGGGCCCCTGGGCAAAGCAATGCACTGGGGCCCCTACCAGCTTGCCCCAATTTACAACCTACTTTCAAAGAAATAAAGTAGAAATAGTTGATAGAATAAAACATATATTGATTAGTGCTTTCAATAAAATCGATTTTACAAAAGGAAAACATTCCATAAATCAAAGACTAGTCAACACAAAGGGCACAGCACAGGGGGGAATGCAGAAGGGCACAGTACAGGGGGGGGGGGGTCAGGAGGGCACAGTACTGGGATCAGGATGGCACAATGCACAGTGATGTAGTGGATAGCACTCTCGCCTAGCAGTAAGAAGGGTCGCTGGTCGCCTAGCACAGGGGGAATGCAGAAGGTCACAGTACAGGGGGGGGAGGTCAGGAGGGCACAGTACTGGAATCAGGAGGGCACAATGCACAGTGGTGTAGTGGGTAGCACTCTCGCCTAGCAGTAAGAAGGGTCGCTGGTTCGAAACCCAACCACGACACTACCTGCCTGGAGTTTGCATGTTCTCCCTGTGCCTGTGTGGGTTTCCTCCGGGTACTCCGGTTTCCTCCCACATGCCAAAGACATGCTGGTAGGTTAATTGGATCCTGTTTAAATTGTCCCTGGTATGTATGAATGTGAGTTAGGGACCTTAGATTGTAAGCTCCTTGAGGGTAGGGACTGATGTGAATGTACAATGTATATTTAAAGCGCTGCGTAAATTGACAGCGCTATATAAGTACATAAAATAAAAAAATAAATAAATATAGGTTCTGTGACGCTTCCCGGGACACGACCATATCGGGATAGTTTAGTAAAAAGCATGACTGTCCCAGCAGATCAGGGGCAGTTAGCAAGTACGATGTAATGCAAGATTATTGTGGGCCCCCCCATGTACCTGGGGCCCCTGGGCAGTGCCCTTGCATTAAGATGGCCCTGCGCCCAACACCCTTCGATTTAAAATTGTGGGCCAAACAGCCAGGGCTGACTGTCAGATTACACATAGCTCACAACTGTCCCTGATTTTGAGGGACTGTCCCTGATTTGGAGTAATGTCCCTCTGTCCCTCATTCCATCTCATTTGTCCCTCATTTTGGTCTGATCTATATAGTTGTATATAAAATGCACTTTTTGTCTATCAAAAATTATTTTCCAGTGCTGAACCTTTCATCCAATTTCTAAATTGCTGCATTTGTAAATTCCAAAAGCCAATATAAAAGGAATAGTAGTGGTAAAAAAAGCACCAATCTTGTTTTTTTGTACAATTCTCCTTTAAGGGGGAGTGGCAGGGGGTGTGTCCTATGCCTGCATACTTTTGCTGATAGGTGTCCCTCATTCCCATCTCAAAAAGTTGTGAGGTATGGAATACATAAGCCGACACTGCAGATTTGTCCATTTTTGTTGCAAAACTACAAGTCCCATCATGCTTCTGCCTCTGGGCGTCATGCTTGTGGCTGATGGGACTTGCTATGCCTCATGGGACTTGTAGTTCTGCAACAGCTGGAGGTCCGCTAATTGCATATCCCTGATCTACGCTCTTCAGCCTTCCCATGCAGGCTGTGAGAGGAAATACAAAAAATTCTGAGTTTGCCAATCAAAGCAAGAGGAGACAGAAAATACTCCAATAGAGCTATCGTTCCTATAACAGCTCTCTTATACTGGAATTATGTTTGCCCTGGAAACATTTCCCCCCGCTTCCTGTTGTGTCTCCAGGACAGGAAGTGATGGGAAATCTTTAAAGGAGAAGTACAGCCAAAGCTCGTTTGGCTGTACTTCTGTGGATCACAGGAGGGCAGTTTGTTCTACACTCCCATGACCCGTTTTTTTTCAGCAGACAGCGGGCTGAAGCCCACTGTTGGCTGATGTCACAGAGCCAGTCCAGGCTGGGGCAAGATCACGACAATAAAGTCGGGATCCGCCCACAACCCTGGAGCCGCACCTGGCTCAGGCTCTCAGCGAGCCGCTGAGAGCCTGAGCCAGCCACTCCCGCCTCCTCTATAGCCCAGTTTTGAGTGGTTAAATAGCACTTTATGCAATCCACAGGGCAATCAGCTTGATGCCAGCAAACATCCACACCACTATATCCATATGGTATTATATACCCTCTGTTTGAAACGAAGAAAGGTGGCATCATGAAAAAAAAGAAACTTCCCATAGAGAAGGTCAGCAAAGTACAAAAGGATTGAATGTGGTGTATACACTTACAATCAGTAAATAGCCAGAAAACACTTCACATCCCATACAGCATAGCTCCCAACTGTCCCTGATTTCGAGGGACTGTCCCTGATTTGGAACAATGTCCCTCTGCCCCTCATTCCTCCTCATTTGTCCCTCATTTTGGTCTGATCTATATAGTTGTATATAAAATGCACTTTTTATCTTCCAGAAAGTGTTTCCCAGTGCTAAACCTCTCATCCAGTTTTGAAATTGGTGCATTTGTACATTTCAAAAGCCAGTATAAAGGAATAGTAGTGGTAAAAAAAGGACTTGTAGGTTTATAAAATCTTTTTTTTTTGTGTAATGCTCCTTGTAGGGGGTGTGTCCTATGCCTACATACTTTTACTAATAGGTGTCCCTCGTTCACCTCTCATAAAGTTGGAGGTATGCAATACAGTGTTCTCATGCCAGGATCCAAGATGACCGTGGCAAATTTGTGCAGTAAAGTGTTTCAGCTCCTCCCTAAGTGTTTCATCAGGGGCTGTGTTTTTATACATATTTTGTTTTGATTTGTGTAATTTTAGATGTGTTAGCCTTAATAGCGACATACACTCACCGGCCACTTTATTAGGTACACCTCGCTAGTACTGGGTTGGACCCCCATTTTCCCTTCAGAACTGCCTTAATTCTTCATGGCATGGATTTAACAAGGTGTTGGAAACATTCCTCAGAGATTTTGGTCCATATTGAGATGATAGCATTATGCAGTTGCTGCAGATTTATCGGCTGCACATCCATGATGCGAATCTCCTGTTCCACCACATCCCAAAGGTGCTCTATTGAATTGAGATCTGGTGACTGTGGAGGACATTGGAGTACAGTGATCTCATTGTCATGTTCAAGAAACCAGTGGTGAGATGATTTGATCTTTGTGACATGGTGCATTATCCTGTTGGAAGGAGCCATCAGAAGATGAGTACACTGTAGTCATAAAGGGATGGACATGATCAGCAACAATATGTTGATTGCGTTTATTTACCAGCCCCTTCCCCTGCTCTCAATCCTGAAAAAACCCACAGCAGCAGGGGGGAGAGGAGGGAAGCTGACAGCACTGCAGGGGGGAGACAGGGGGCGCCAGGAAGCAGGGGGAATTGGTACAGCACGGGGTGATTAGGGTGTACCCAAGCACACCCTGTGTGCACACCTATGGGTTTAACTAATCATTTTTTGTATAATTCTCCACTTGTTGACCGCCTAACTGTATATGTACATCATTACTTTGACATTAAATACTGTTGTTATGGCAGCAGCTAGCTGCCATAACCCGGTATCTTTTTTTTTCGTTAGGCGACCGACTTTCCCATAAAAGTGATCTTAGCGGCATTTATCCTTCAGACACAGCTGATCACAGATTGGGGTAAAGAACCAATCACAGTGGCTCTTTACCATGTGACCAGCTGTGTCCATTCACAGCTGATCACGGTGTGAACAGGATTTGATGGTTATCGGCAATCCTCTCCTCACATGCTGTCGGCGTGAGGAGAGGAGAGATGATAAACAGCACAGGGGACATCCACACAGGGGACATCTACACTGATAATCAGGGCACTGATCATCAGTGTCCCGATGATAAGTGCAGCCCCAACAGTGCTCGCCAGTGCTGCCAATCAGTGCCCACCAGTGCCGCCAATCAGTGATGCCTGTCATCAATCAGTCATGCCTCTCATTGCAGCCTATCAGTGCCCATCAGTTCCGCCTATCAGTGCCCATAATTGCCGCCCATCAGTACCGCCTCATCAGTGCCCATCAGTCCTGTCTCATCAGTGCAGCCTATGATTGCCCATCAGTCTAGTATATGAGTGCACATCAGCACATATCAGTGAAGGAGAAAAATAACTTATTTACAAAATTTTATGTAGCACTACCCCAGGGCTGGACTGAGACAAAAATGTGGCCCTGGACTTCATCCAGACCTGCCCACTTTAATTTTGCAAACACGCACAAAAATAGTATATAAACTATACGCAATTGCGCAAAACATAGGTAAAAACATTCCACTTTTGGGCACAGGACAGAACATTTATCTGTCCTCCAAGTTTTACATTTATTTTTTTGTATGAAAATGTGTTAACTGAAAATATACTCTAACTCCTCACTCACCTCTTTTATTATTTCACTTATTCTCCTCTGTATTTTTCTCCTCCTTCTCACATCACTGCGTTAAGTGGGAGGGCTAATGTCATGCAGGAACATTGCTACAGCCTCATTGGCTGGAATTTCAGAAACCGGCAGTGCTGCACAGCCATTGGCTGCCTTTCAACAATGCAGCGGTGCTGAGGCTGAGCCGGGTTGTGTACTATGAAGTGAGGTGATGGGCAGTGCGGGTGACAGGTCTCTCCCATACTGGCCGGCCAAACCCCCCCACCCCCGGCCAACCCCGATGGGCACCCGAGCCCCCCCCTTCTGTGGCCATTGGCCGTTTTACTTTGTTTTGTAACTTTTATTTTTACTCTTATAGGCAGGGGCGTACCTGAAGCATCACACCCCCCCCCCCCCCCCCCCCGGAAAATGGATGCAGTTCCAGGTATTTTAAGCATAAAATCAGATGGTGAGGAGGCAATATAATGCTTCCTTGCCACCTGTTAAACACCCTCTGAAAAGTGATCCACTGTGGTTCACTCTTCAGAGTACCCTAATCTACAGCAATGTCCCTCACAGGGCTGATCCTAGGGTCACAGGCAACTGGGTGCAGAAATATTTCTGGCGCCCCACATGGGTGTGGTCATCTTACTAACTACTCCCCTTTACAAATGTTTCTAAGGCAATGACTGCAGCCTCACCAGTGTCCATCAATGCAGCCTCCCCAGTGCTCATCAGCGCAGCCACACCAGTATCCATTAATGCAGCCACACCAGTGCCCATTAATGCAGCCTGATCAGTGCCCATCAGTGCAGCCACACCGGTGCCCAGTAATGCAGCCACACCAGTGCCAATTAATGCAGCCACACCAGTGCCCATTAATGCAGCCAAACCAGTGCCCATGAGCGCAACCTCATAAGTGCCCATCAATGTTAGTACCCCCCCAGTACCTGGTCTGTACAGCTTCTTCTATCTAGGTCCCGGGTGCAGTGCTTGTCCTGCAGGTGGTTCCTTTGGAGCTGGGAACCCAGGACCAACTGTGCACTGCTGGTACATCTGGTCCTCTCCCTTCCACCTGGGTACCACAGAGCTGGGTAACTAGGGCTCGAGGAAACTGGGGGAGGTAAACGGCCGGGGACTCCCAAATCCTGTCCACCAATCAGCTAATCTCCCGACTCCCGCTGTATAGCTGTTTCGAAAAAAAAAAAACTTCTCCGGGTCTCTCCTGTGTTCAGTGGGGGTCGGGGGACAGAAAGCAGACTATTTAATCAGACAAAGACGAAGAGCACAGAAGGGCTGGAGAGCATTGGGGAGGGTGGGGGGGGGGGGGTGTAGCATTGCAGGGGAGCTAGAGAGCACCAGGGGGCCAGAAGGCATGGAGGGTGGTGAGCACTGGTGGGGGAGAGCAGGGAGGACCGGTATGGGTGGAGAGCACTGGGGGGGGCCGAAGAGCATGCTTGGTACCCGGGCTGGAACGCCCCCCCGCATCCCCGTTATTATGCCACTGGTCACCATATGAGAGGTAGTGTGGTGGTACCTTAGAACATCTCCCTCTCCCATCTCACAACATAGAGTAGGTGTTTTTAAGATCACAGAGCTCACAGGACAGCTTTGGATGTTTGGCAGGGTCAACAGAAGTTTTTATTTTTTTCAATTATTGAACAGGTACAACAAAATACGTTCAATGGTATATTTGATAGACCAAAAGGGAGCAAATAAGAAAAGTCCATTGTTAGGGTTTACACTTGTAAAAACAGATACAGTGCATCCGGAAAGTATTCACAGTGCTTCACTTATTCCACATTTTGTTATGTTACAGCCTTATTCCAAAATGCATTAAATTCATTATTTTGCTCAACATTCTTCAAACAATACCCCATAATGAAAACGTGAAAGAAGTTTGTTTGAAATATTTGCAAATTTATAAAACATAAAAATAAAATAACACACATATAAATATTCCCAGCCTTTGCCATGATGCTCAAAGCTGAGCTCAGGTGCATCCTGTTTCCACTAATCATCCTTCGGATGTTTCTACAACTTGATTGGAGTCCACCTGTGGTTAATTCAGTTGATTGGACATGATTTGGAAAGACACACACCTGTCTGTATAAGGGGGGCTGAATACAAATGCACGCCACACTTTGCAGATATTTATTTGTAAAAAATTTTGAAAACCATTTTATCATTTTCCTTCCACCTCACAGTTATGTGCCACTTTAAATATAGGAGATGGTGATTGCGCTGTGATAAACAAAGGGGAAACAAGGTTAAGTGGGTGGGACTAAACTAAAGTGCATAGAAAACAAATCATATATATACACCAGATGACCTAAATGCATAAGTCAGACACATATAAGGGCTAACGAATGCAGAAAAGAACTAGTATATATATATATATATATATATATATATATATATATATATATATATATATATATATATATATATATATATATATAATATAGGAATATGTATAAACACATATAAGGGCTCTTAAATATTGGAAAGAAATGGTATATAAATAATAGTACATGAAAGCAATACTGGCATCAATGAAAAGTACAAACAGAAAATTCAAGATGAGTGTGTATACCAATATCGAGTGGGTGCATAAGATAAGCAAACATTAAGCTCATAAATATTGAATGGATCAAAATGCTGACATAAGTGAAAAACACTGCAAACAAATAATAACACAAAAAAGTTATAAATAATAAAAAATAAAATGAGTCCCAATAAGTGTGTGCTAGTATCACACCAGCACATAAGTAGCGACTTAAAAAAGCTGTAAGTGACAAGTCCACAAGGTGAGCCAATATCAATCCCACCACCAAATGTAACACTCCCAAATAAAATGGAAAATTGTATACTCACCTTTCCGTAATTTTCCTTTCCTGTCGTATCTTCATGGCAGCATACACTTTGGGTTGTGACTCCGCCCCTCACAACCTGATAGGACCACATAGCTATAAGTTGTAAAGATGGCCCCCGCCCCAGCATTCTCCGTATATATCACCTTAGACGGGTGGGAGATTGTATGCTGCCATGAAGATACGACAGGAAAGGAAAATTACGGAAAGGTGAGTATACAATTTTCCATTTTCCTGTCGCATCATGGCAGCATACACTTTGGGGAGTAACTCGCAAAGACTGGGTGGGAATTCAAACTAAGTTTATTAACAAAGAACAGAAGAATTGGCCTGGATAACGGATCTTCCGAAATCCACCGTGGATAAGCAGGCGGAATCCACCTTGTAATGGGACATAAAGGTGCTCCTGGAAGACCAGGTGGCCGCTCTGCAAATTGTCTCCGCCGAGACTCGACAATATGCTGCCCAGGAGGTTGCCATTGCCCTAGTGAAGTGTGCCCTTAAGCCCTCAGGTACTTGATGATTGCTTAGTGAGTAGGCCTTTTTGATGGTCTTCACCAGCCATGACACAATTGTGCGTGAGGATGCCGCTTGACCTCTCTTGAATCCATGCGGAATGATTAGGAGACTTTCAGTCTTCCTGATGGATCTGGTAGCTGAAAGATACTGCAGGACATTACCCTTGACGTCCAGAGGGTGAGGGTCGCCTTGTTCCGTACTGAGGGCCGGAAGGTTAATCTCCTGGTTGAAGTGAAAGGACGAGGATACCTTGGGGATGAACCGGTCCGAAGGTTTCAAGACTAACCTGTCTGGCAATACAATCAGATATGGATCACTGGCCATTAAGGCTTGCATCTCTGACACCCTCTTAGCCGATGTTATGGCTATCAGGAATGAGACTTTCAGCATCAGATCCCATAAGGATATGTTCTCATTAGGAAAAAACGGCTCCTTAGATAAAGCTTCTAGTACGACTGAGAGGTCCCAGACTGGGAAGGAAGGTTTCCTAGGTGGCCTCAGCTTTAGACAGGCCCTTTGGAACTGAACCACAAGGGGATCTTGTGCCCATCTGACTCCTGTCAAGGCGGACAGGGCCGAGACTTGGACCTTTAAGGTACTTGACCTAAGGCCCTTCTCTAGGCCTAACTGAAGAAACTCCAGGACCTGTGACACCGATGGTGAGGATGGGTTCCAACCTTGCTGTTGAGCGAAGGCGGTAAACTTCTCCCAGACTCGCCTGTAAGTATTATTCGTGGTAGGCCTCCTGGCCTGGAGAAGGGTATCCGCTACCCTCTGGGAACAGCCTTGCTCTAGGTACCTAGCCCTTTCAGTCTCCAGCCATCAAATGTAGCTTCTCCGGGTTCGGGTGAAGAAGATGACCTTGGGAGAGTAGGTCTGACGACAACGGAAGGGGCAGGGGATCTGCCGTATTCAGCTGCATCAGAGTGGTAAACCATGGCCTCCTCGGCCAGAAGGGAATCACTGCCACCACCAGTGCCGATGACTCCTTGAGTCTCAGGAGAAACCTCGCTATGAGAGGAGTTGGAGGGAAGATGTATCCCAGCTGGAAGTTCCAGGGGTGCAGGAGACAATCCTTCCCCTCCGCCGAAGGGAATGGTATTCTTGATAGGAATCTCCGGCATTTCGCATTCTCTGGGGTTGCCGCCAGGTCCATCTCTGGTAAACCCCAAGTCCGGGATATGAGGGCGTAGGTCTGTGAGTTCAGAGACCACTCGTGGTTGGAGGTGAAATTCCTGCTCAGCGAGTCGGCCAGCACATTCTGGACTCCCGGAACATAGATTGCCTTTAGGCTTAACAGGTTCACTTGTGCCCACTCTAGGACAGGACGGACCTCCTGCATCATGGACCTGCTTCTGGTGCCCCCCTGCCTGTTGACATAGGCAACCGCAACCTTGTTGTCCATTCTTAGAAGAACATGTCTTCCTCTCAAGAGGGAGCTGAAGGACAGGAGCGCCTGGAGTGCTGCTCTCATTTCTAACACATTTGACACTGTGTCCTGTGCCCTGAATGGCCAGCGGCCTTGAGCCGCAAAGTGCTGATGGTGAGCTCCCCACCCCTGCAGACTGGCATCTGAGGTCACTGTCTCCTGGTGAGGGGTGATAATGTTCTTGCACCTTCTTAAGTTGCGAGGCCGAGTCCACCACAGCAATGATTGCTTCACCTCCTGAGGGATGTGAATCGACTGGGACATTGAAATCCCGTTCCACTGGCGCAGGAAGGAAATCTGGAAAGGCCTTGAGTTCCACTGCGCCCACTGAACCATCGGAATGGTGGATGCCAAAAAGCCCAGGATACTGAGGCATGTTCTGGCTGGTAGCCTCTTGGCCGAGATAGCCTTCTTCACCTTCTGAATCAGGGGAGGAATCTTCTCCTCTGGAAGCTCCACCGTGTTCTCTCTCGTGTCCAGCTCGGCCCCTAAAAAGACCATTCTCTGAGTGGGATGGATACTGCTTTTCTCCCAGTTTATCAGCCACCCTAGAGACTGTAAGGTGGAGACCAGGATTCCCCGATGCTGGATGAGAGATTCCTCGTTGTCCGAGAGAAGCAGGATGTCGTCCAGGTAATGGTGGACTCTTAATCCCCTCTCTCTCAAGTGGGCTATCACGGGCAATAGGACTTTCGTGAACATCCTGGGTGCGGTGGAAATTCCAAACGGAAGACTTCGGAATTGGAAGTGCCAGCTGTTTATCGTAAATCGGAGGAATCTCTGGAACTCTGCGTGAATCGGGATATGTAAGTATGCGTCTCGAAGATCGATTGAGAGCATCCAGTCTCCCCGATTTATCGCCTGGAGAATTAATTGAAGGCTCTCCATCCTGAATGTTTCTACTCGAATTGACCGGTTGAGTTTCTTTAGGTCCAGGACGGGACGAAAGTCCCCTGACTTTTTCCTTACCAGGAAGAGTGGGGAATAGAAACCTTGACCTCTTTGAGATGGTGCGACCTCCACTATTGCTTGTTTCCTTAACAGGTCCTGGATATACTGGACCAAGGACAGCCTCATCTCTCTGGAAGGAGGAAGTTTGGTTGCGCAGAAGTGACCCCTTGGAGGGCGGTTCTTGAATGACCACCTGTGCCCGACCCGGATGGTGGATACTGTCCATGGATCTTTTATCAATTCCGCCCAAACCAACTTGAAACTTGTGAGCCTGGCACCCACTACCGTTGGTTGGGCGGGCGTACCTTCAAAACGGTTTCTGTTCATTGGAGGCCGGGGTCTTGGTTTTTTGGAACTTGAGGAAGGACGTCTGAGGGTTCTTCCAAGTTCTCCTGTACTCCTTCCCAGGTCTATAGGATTTTGCATCCCTGTATCTTTCCGGGAGATTGCGCTTGAAGGGAGGCGCTCTTTGCTGTTTTGGTCTTCTGTCTGAAGGGATAAGACCAGACTTCCCACCTGTCACTTTGGATATTGCTGTATCCAGCTTTGCGCCAAAGAGGTTAATTCCATCATATGGAATCCTGCACCAGTTGGACTTTGAGGCCGGGTCGGCTGACCAGGGTTTAAGCCACAACGCCCTCCTGGCCATTACCGTGGCTAACATAGATCTCGAAGCGGACCTAATGGTATCCACCGAGGCTTCCACCACAAAGTCTCCTGCGAGACTGAGTTCCTGTAGGTCTTTAACGATCTGGTCTTGATCTGCGCCTTCAGCCACGAGTTTCGCGGTGTTTGCAGACCACCCGGAAATAGCTTTCCCGACGGCGGCCAGTGCCACTGCTGGTCTGCAGGCACCCCCTGCGAAAACGTAAGCCTTTTTAAGGTCCGTATCCACCTTTCTGTCCAGGACATCCCTGAACATCACTGCGTCCTCAATGGGAAGCGTCACATGCCTGGCTAGGCGCATCAAAGAGGCATCCACCACTGCAGGGGAAACCAGGGGAGATACCCTGGGTTCTTTTAGAGGATACAACTTGGTAAGCCTGTTAGAGAGACTAACTTTCTTCTCTGGATTCTGCCATTCATCTTTAATAAGCTCATCCAGTTCCTCTATGATTGGAAAGGCTTCAGGTACTTTCTTGAGATTTGGAAAATACTTCCTTTGTTTCTGTTGTACCTCTTCAGGTTCTTCCCAGTTAATCGCTTCCTTGACCAATTTCACAAAGGGGCCTATGAGCGAAAAATCAAAGCCTGCTGTCGCCTCCAGTACTTCCTCATCTGACGGGAATTCTTGTTCCCTAGATGTACTGGGATGGGATGGGGAGGTGCTTAGGGCTGTAACCTCCACGTCTGGAGTTGAGATATGCATAGCAGGGACTCCGGTAGGCTCTACAGTGACCAGTTCTTTCTCTCTGGTGGCTTCGTCCATGCATTTGCGGCAGGCTAATCTGTCTGGTAGGGCTGTGGCCCCGCATACCCAGCAAGCATTCCCTGCCGGCTGGGAGGAATGTGCAGGAGACTGACGTCTACGTGCAGGGGATGTCCTGTGATAGGAACGCCTATGCCTGGAGTAGGAACGACTCCTCCTACGGCTTCCTCTGTGGGCTGAGCGACTTCTGCCGCGTGAGCGGCTTCGCCTATGGCTGGATCGGCTTCTCCTGCGAGAGGTCTCTCTTCGTCTTGATTTTGACGACCTTGATGACCTGGCTGACCAATTAGGCAGCATTAGTACGATCCTGCTCTCTTTTTCAATCTTCACTACTTACCATGGAAATCCCCCCCTTACCTATTGGGCTGATGGTGATCTGCTGGGGCAGCGGTCTCCATGGAAAGGAAACTGTGATAGACCTGGCAGAGATATAGGCAGGTATAAACATGCAGTCAGCCAAACCAGAAGAAAGGAGAAACCACTTACCCCAAGGGGGAACGCCAGAAGGAAAAACAGAGCTGATAAAGCAGTCAGGGTGTCTTCAGGAACCAGAGGCATCATATAATGACAGATTGAGGCTTTTAAAAGAACCACCATGGCCGCTGAGGTCACGACCCGCCCGCACATGCTCAGTAGCAGCGCGCCCCGCTCTGCGCCATCTTGGAACCTGGCAAACCGACCAGGCCGCCCTGAGAGCGTGCACCGCACACACAGAAGGAATGAAAAGTGTAATGGAGACTGCTGCACACAACTAAGCCTATTTAAGGCTTATACTGGAGCCGTTTTTAACATACCCCTGAGATCACCAGAGTGGGGTTCCTTCCATCTAGCTCATTTTGAGGCTGTACAGGTAAGGACTTCCACCCAGGAGAGGCTGGCTGGGGCGAATTCGGTAAGGGGGTGCTTCTGACATCTTCAGTCCTTCAGGTGAGGAAAAATAAGAGAATGCTGGGGCGGGGGCCATCTTTACAACTTATAGCTATGTGGTCCTATAAGGTTGTGAGGGGCGGAGTCACAACCCAAAGTGTATGCTGCCATGATGCGACAGGAAAAAACAGTTCCAATAGTGGAGGGAGAGGGAGGGGATCTTCAGTGAGGGCACCTCCGTGTTCGCAAGCCGCTTACCTTACTGCTGTGAGGTATACAGCTTGTGTTGGTCTATCACATAAAATCCCAATAAAATACATTTAAGTTTTTTTGGTTGTAACATGACAAAATGTGGAAAATTTCAAGGGGTATGAATACTTTTTCAAGGCACTGTAGGTGTGCCAAGCTTGTAGCATAATACTCAAAAAGACCTGAGGCTGTAATTGGTGCCGAAGGTGCTTCAACAAAGTATTGAACAAAGGCCCTGAATAATGTACATGGGATTTTTTTTTTTTATAAATTTGCAAAGATTTCAAACAAACGTCTTTCACGTTGTCATTATGGGATATTGTTTGTAGAATCTTGAGGAATGTACAGTGAGGACCTCCCTGGCTTCTCTAGAAGAAATAATGTGGTTCAAAACCCAACAACGGTATACCGAGGAAGGTGGGACCCTCTGCAACGGGATGTGTAAGTGTTCAGGAATGTCGGCTAATCTGGCCTGATTGCTCAAGACAAGTGCACTCCTGTCTCCAAACTCTTGCAACTTTTTACATGCCAAAGTGATCTCTCATACAAACCCAGAGTGCAGCGTTACAGATGGATAGTCCAACCATATTGTACAGATTTTTTAGCCCTGATTATTTAAATAACCATTAAAAAGAACCCAATGCCATCAAGCAAGAAAAAAAGTGTAAGAGGTTCAGTGTCTTTACAAGTAAGCACATATAAAATAAAAAAAAAAAAATAGGTTCTGAGTGTGGCCACCCTTCCCTCTCGTTATGTTATAATTTAGCAGGTCCAAACCAGCAGGATTTTTTTTTTTTTTTGACTTGGGTTTACGCTTCCTATCAAAGTGCAACTCAATCAGTTTACTGTGATAGACTGAAAACAGTGCATCCTTTAGGTGGCTTATCTAGCAACTGATTTTATTTCAGCAGTTTCTCAGTAAGGCAAGGTTCATATTAGCCAATGCTAAGCAGCCGCTGTTAAGCGTTCAGGAGCCTCCTGAATGCCTGTTTTGTATTTTCCAAATGACAATATGTACTGTGACCAATGCTCTATAACCATGAATAAAGCACTTGACTTGCAGTTAGGGTTGCCACCTCATCCCTTTAAACCCGAACACATATGAATTACACTGTGGCTGATTAAGATGACAATTAAACTCACTTGGTGCCTTATCTGCATTAAATTAGCCTCAGAACCTGTATAATTCATATGTGTTCGGGTTTAAAGGGATAAGGTGGCAACCCTACTTGCGGTTGCAGTGATGCCCTTTTGACTTGAATGGGCTAGTTTGACAGGCAGTGCTGCCTGTCAACTTATCATGCCACGTTAAATTTGCGCATGTAGATAGCCCCCCCTCCCCAGGCTGTATAGGTGGGCAGTAAAACTATTGCCCAACTGCTTGTTTTCACTACCCCTGGCTGCCTGTGTGAAAGAAGCCTAAGGCCGGCCATACACGGTTCGAATCTCGGCCGGTTCAAGCAATTTAACCATTAACCACTTCAGCCCAGGAAGATTTTACCCCCTTAATGACCAGAGCATTTTTTGCGATTCGGCACTGACGCTTTAACTGACAATTGCGCAGGCGTGCGATGTTGTACCCAAACAAAATTGACGACCTTTTTTCCCCACAAATAGAGTTTTCTTTTGGTGGTATTTGACCACCTCTGCGGTTTTTATTTTTTGCGCTATAAGCAAAAAAAGCGACAATTTTGAAAAAAAAAGCCATATTTTTTACGTTTTGCTATAATAAATATCCCCAAAAATATATAAAAAAAAAAAAACATTTCTTTCGCAGTTTAGGCCTGTATATATTCTTCTGCATATTTTTGGTAAAAAAAAAAAAAAAAAATCGCAATAAGTGTATATTGATTGGTTTGCGCAAAAGTTATAGCGTCTACAAAATAGGGAATAGATTTATGGCATTTTTATTATTAACTTTTTTCTTCATTAGATGGCGGCGATCTGCGATTTTTATTGTGACTGCGAAATTGCGTTGGACAGATCGGACGCTTTTGACGCTATTTTGGGACCATTTACATAGCGATGAGAGGGGTTAACACTAGGGGCGATCAAGGGGTTAAATGTGTGTTTCCTCAGTGTGTTCTAACTGTATGGGGATGTGACTTACTAGGGGAGGAGACATATCGTTATTCCTACTTAGTAGGAACAAACGACATGTCTCCTCTGCCCTGACAGAACAGGGATTTGTGTGTTTACACACAAAAATCCCTGTGCTGGCGCTCATGCACGCAATCGTGCCCACTGGGTTAAACACTAGGGGGTGATCAAGGGGTCAAATGTGTTCCCTCACCGTGTTCTAACTGTAGGGGGATGGGCTACCTAGAACATGACAGAGATCACTGCTCCCGATGACAGAGAGCAGTAGATCCCTGTCATGTCACTAGGCAGAACAGGGAAATGCCTTGTTGGCATTTCCCCGTTCTGCCTCTCCTCGTTCGCGGGCAACCGGCGGACATCGAGGCTGCGGGACCCGTGGGCACACTCCCGCGGCGCCTGGCGTGCGCGTGCCCTCTAGCCCAGGATTACGAAGAGACGTACGAGTACACCCTTCTGCGCACCCATGCTATTCTGCATCGGCAGTCAGGAAGCGGTTAATGGGTAAGCTGAATGTATCAAGTTGCTCGATCGATCAACTTGGGTACAACCAGCCTGCTGGATTCGCTTGCGATTATCGCTAGTGACTGCTATAGCTGCTAGCGATAATCACTGTCTTCTCCCATGAACACAGACAGTGCTATCAGCAACTGTCTTCAACCGCCTCATTCCCTCCCCTCGCCACTGAGAGAAGACAATTGATGATTGCCCTGTCAGCACTGTCTGTGTTTATAGGGGAACCATGCACATTTCTTTTCTTTGCAATCCGTGGTTGCAGGAAAGAAATTTGCACCATGTATGGCCAGCCTACGGCTCCATGCACACAATAAGCTAAAAAAAACTTCATAAAAATGCTGGACAAAAAAATAGATTTTTTTTTCTGCTCCTAGAAGCTGAAGCTTCAAAAATGCTTCTGGACTGAAATAGCTGATGACAGGAGCAATTTTTTACCTAGTGTGCATGGAACCCAAGGATGATGAAGAGACTTGTGTGACACTAGAGTCTACAACTTTGAATATGAAATATAACGAAAATATATGCAAGCACTAGCAGTTTGTGAAGATCAAATAAAATTTCTAGGGAAATTAAAAAAAAGACTCACTGAAAATAAGATTCTGTTCTTGGAAATAGGTAAAAAAAAAAAAAAAAATAACTACGGGTGCCAAAGGGGCCCCAGGAAGCATTGCTCACACTTCTAGTGCTCCCCAGATACTGGGGCTGTAGGGGTAAACCTCTTGTGAAGGGTTTGCTTCTTGGCATACTTTGTCCTATTTGAATAAATTGTGCTTGCATCAGGGCTGGGACAAGGGCAGGAGGGGTGGCTGCCATAGGCATTGTGGCATCATGTGAGGTGAGAGCTCTTCAGCACATCTGCGTGTTTAGCTGGTTGAAATTATGCCAGGTGCTGTCCCAGGATGGGAGGGTAAGGGTTAATGTCTTTCTGGTTCTTTGGTTGTGGCGGGTTATCTTTGCGTCCGACCCACTGGTCCTGTGGTATGATTGAGGGACAGCGTTCCGGAAAGGTGAGGAGAGAACCCCACAAGAGAGAGACATACTGGGGAGAAGTGAAAGAATATTGCTTGCTACTTCCATGGGGTAAAAGGTCATCAGGTCCTGAGGCCCGACCCTGAAAAAAAACAACACTGGAAAATGCCACTTTGGGATCCCTTGATCATACATGGATTCCTTGGTCGGAAAATAGCGGTCACTATGCCTGCCCAGAGTGCTGGCGGTGCGGTTTTAATGTTCTGAATCTCATATGTTTATGAGTAACTTTCATGTTTGCTTTTAATAAATCACTTACAGTACTTCACTATAGGATGCTTTTATCTTTTATCAGGTACAGTGATACCTCGGTTTGCGAATAACGCAGTATACAAGCGTTTCTCAAGACGAGCTATATTTTTTTAAAATATCCTGACTTGATTTGCAAGCGCTGTCTCGCAAGACAAGCAGGACTCAAGCCACTGGTGTATGTATTACCGTATGTGGCCAGAGGTTCGGGAGAGCTGGAGAACTGGGAGACTCTCCCAGCTGGGTGGGGCGGGCGTAACGTGCATCGGAGCACCCAAAAGTGTCAACAGTTCCCGAGTGTCACCAGCGCCCCCGCACCTCTGGCCACATACAGTACTGCATACACCAGCAGTGGTTGTGGAACCAATCATCTGAATTTCCATTTTTTCTTATGGCGAAACTCACATTGATATACAAGTGCTTTGGATTACAAGCATGCTTCTGGAACGAATTATGCTCCTAATCCAAGGTATTACTGTATGCCTTTATGGTGAAAAAAAGGGATAGACTGTGTGGATCTGATACTGGTGTGTTAAAGCGGACCTTAAGGCTGGGTTCACATCATTGCAAATTGGATTCGGGTCGGCCCACCTTTTGGGTCACACAAAGAGTAGTAATGAGTTGTGCTACGGTGAACAGTGGCTGTGGCCAAATTGCATTAACAGTGGGGGGGGGGGGGCGCGGGGGACTTAAATGGGCACAGTTAAATAAAACAAAAAAGCATTAATGTACCCATATAATGATTTGATTAATAAAAAATGTCACTTAAAATATGAAACTAGCCTACCTTAAAAATGGACACTGTCAGCCAGTAGAGCTATGGATGATGTCAGAAGATCAGTGGACGGCGTCAGTAGAGCAGTGTACCTCCATCCAAAAACCTGAACCAGCTCTACTGAACCCAACCCCATACAAACTGTTCACAAAGTGGCACTGTGCATTCTACAACCCTTTCAAGCACCTTTTAATTACAAAAATAGCCAAAAAAAATCAAAGCAATCCACAGGCACCCCACAAATAGAGAAGAAAATGACATATCAAATATCAGACAGTGCCTGTGCCCCCCCAATAGAGACCTCCATTACAGTGAGACAAAAAAACCCTTACCTTCCAGCCACTACAAGGATATGTGTGAACCTGTAGGGGTGGGTAGCTGACAGAGGAGGGGTGGCTGACAGAAGGGGATGAGAGGGCAGATGAGAAATAGACCTCAGTGAGGAGACACACAGCGCATGCCAGGTAGGGAGGTGGGACTCCGGGCGGCCGCGATCACCCACAGTCCAGCCCCGCCTCTACGTGTGTGACAAGCTCCACCGGACCAATCACAGACCCTCATGTCCGCCGCCTGCACGTGACCCATTTAGGGAATTAATGTGTGTCCTGGATTAAAGGGATGATATGGCAACCCTAGACCCATTCAGCCAATCACAGGGCGCCTGCTGCCCATCGCTGAGCTGGGCTCGGAGCGCTAAGGCATGCGTGTAACATTGACGGCGGGCACGGGAATCAGGATGCGCCGCTCTAGATGTTGCAGGACGGTTGAACGTGAATGTGCTTGGGTTTCTGGCGGGTTGAAACCCGGGCACATGTTTTAAAACCTGGACTGTCCAGGTCAAAACCAGACAGGTGGCAACCCTAGTTGAGAAACACTACCTTATACAGCCCATTTCCTGTTTCTTGTCTGGTAATAAGCCTAGGCTTATGACAACATGCCCACCTCTCTATCTAACTCTTGTGAGAGTTTGCCAGGAAGGGAGGGCGGATGAATCATAAGAGGGCCAATGAGAAGTGCAGAGCTGGAGGTGTGCCTCTGTGTGTCTGTGTAAATCCAAGAAGTGAACAGGCAGCAGCTTCAGCTGCCCACAGTTAAAATGGATGGAGCCAGACTCAGTGGATGGAGATTTCTGTAGCATATTTAGCAAGTACAGAATCACAGTATATATAAAATATGCAAAGTGGTCGGAGGGAAGCTTTTAGACCTCTTACTGAATGTGAGGTAACCAGCAAACCTGGTGGCTGGTGCACGTTGGATATATGAAGATTGATTCATAGTGGATTCTTAATAGTGTACACCTGGGACTTTCACTGAATTCACTGATATACAGTATCAATTTTTTTTTTTTTTTTTTGGCAGCGCAACATTTATTATATTTTGTAAGATTCTGAACAGGCATACCTGCCTCACCTGTAGCATGGCACAGAAAAGTGACACAACACCGCCACCATCAGTCCACCTATGGCATTGTGAGCCTAGTCTCAATATATGAGCCCTGCTGACAAGTCCCCTGGAGCAGTAGAGTTTCACAAACCAAACGGCATGTACGAATATGATGCACTGGTGTTTTCTGACATGTTCAGGAGACCTTGGGGTCTATTAAGGATTTCTAAAAAGGGTTCAAACATTTTTCTAATTAGATTAATTTGGAAAAGTGTAAAGCTTCAGCGAAAGTTGTATGAATATAAATAGAGCTCTGTTTTTTTTTTAAGGATTTCTTTTTAGTTTTTTCAAAAGGCAAAACTCAGTACAATATAGTGAGGGAAAAAAGTATTTGATCCCCTGCTGATTTTGTAGGTTTGCCCACTGACAAAGAAATGATCAGTCTATAATTTTATTGGTAGGTTTATTTTAACAGTGAGAGACAGAATGCCAACAAAATATCCAGAAAAACGCATTTCATACAAGTTATAAATTGATTTGCATTTTAATGAGTGAAATAAGTATTGGATCCCCTATCATTCAGCAAGATTTCTGGCTCCCAGATATCTTCTATACAGGTAACAAGCTGAGATTAGGAGCACTCTCTTAGGCTGGATTCACACTTATGCATTTTTTGTGCTTTTTGCATCTTGCAGATTTGCTCTATAGAACGTGTTCCATAGGAAACCATGTTAAATGGGCTGTAGTGCAAATCTGCAAAATGCAAAAAGCACTAAAAATGCATAGGTGTGAATCAGGCTTTAGCCCACGTTCACACTGAGGGACAATTTGAAATCGATTTCAAACTGGCATTTCAGTCCGAATTCGGGGGCGATTTGACAGACATTTCTCATGCACAGATGTCTATTCAAATCACCCCCAAAGTCGCCAAAAGTAGTGCAGGAACTACATTTGGGAATCGGTGCGGCGCCGCAAAGTCGGCATTGCACCGATTCGGACAATGCCTTTGCCAGCAATAGGCAGCGATTTGACATGTCCGATGTTGAACGTGGGCTTAAAGGGAGTGCTCCTAATATCAGCTTGTTAACTGTATAAAAGACACCTGTCCACAGAAGTAATCGGGTTCCAATCTCTCCACTATGGCCAAGAGCAGAGAGCTTATGAGGTTATGAAGATTTTACCCCCTTCCTGACCAGAGCACTTTTTACAATTTGGCACTGCGTCGCTTTAACTGACAATTGTGTGGTCATGCAATGCTGTACCGAAACAAAATTTGCGTCCTTTTTTCCCAACAAATAGAGCTTTCTTTTGGTGGTATTTGATCACCTCTGCGGTTTTTATTCTTTGCGCTATAAACAAAACAAGAGCGACAATTTAAAAAAAAAACAATATATATATATATTTTTTAAAACTAATTTCTTCATCAGTTTAGGCCGATATATATTCTACATATTTTTGGTAGAAAAAAAAAAATCTCCATAAACGTATATTGATTGGTTTGCTCAAAAGTTATAGGGTCTACAAACTATGGGAAAGATTTATGGCATTTTTATTTTCTTACTAGTAAGAAAGCGGTGGTCTGCGATTTTTATCGGTATTGCGACATTGCGGCGGACAGATCGGACACTTTTGACACATTTTTGGGACCATTGACATTTATAGAGCGATCAGTGCTATAAAAATGCACTGATTACTGTGTAAATGTCACTGGCAGGGAAGGGGTTAACACTAGGGGGGCGATCAAGGGGTTAAATGTGTGTTCCCTCAGTGTGTTCTACCTGTATGGGGATGTGACTTACTAGGGGAGGAGACATATCGTTATTCCTATTTAGTAGGAGCAAACAACATGTCTCCTCTGCCCTGGCAGCACAGGGATTTGTGTGTTTACACACACAAATCACCGTGCTGGCGCTCGTGCATACGATTGCGCGTGGCCAGCGGCGATCGCGCCCGCTAGCCACGCGCATCGGGTCTCCCCTCTAGCGGGTCTTAAAGGGAAAGCCTTATATATACGGGATTTCGCCCAGGAGAGCCATTGTGCCGCAGTAAATCTGCGCGGGCCGGTCGGGAACCGGTTAAGCGATTTGGCTCCTGAAACATGCTAACCTTGCTGCTATAGTCCTGTTGTATCGTGGCCTAGTGATGTTTTGCTTGGATTTTTACGGTTAAAGCATTTATACTTTTGAAGATTGGAGTGCGGTCAACTCTTTTGCATATACTTAGACCAAAGATCTGTCCAAGGATGTCAGGGACAAGAAGATTGTAGACCTACACAAGGCTGGAATGGGCTACAAGGCCATCTCCAACCAACTTGGCGAGAGGGTGACAACAGTTGGTGCGAATATTTAGAGGAAGATGGAGTGTCCTAAAAAAACTATTTTAGGGACTTAGGAGCTAAATTGAAGAAAAGGACCTCCAGGGTAGTATTCTCAGAAATACTACCGGTACCTCGAGCCACATCAGAAAGGCAGAGGGAGATTAGGGAAGTAAACAAGTGGCTGAGGAGCTGGTGTAGTAAGGAGGGGTTTGGGTTCCTGGAGAACTGGGCCGACTTCACCAGTTCTATAGAAGGGACGGACTCAGACATCCCAACCTGCAAAAACTCATTTCAGGGAGGTGGCAACCTCATTTCAGGGAGGTGGCGCTTCGCTACACTTTTTCATTTTTTAAAATTTTTTTACAATATTTTATTTTTTATTTTTGGGGGGATTTGATGAGATGTCAGGAGTCTAAACAGACCCCTGACATCTCCCCTTTGAGACAAAGGGACTGAGGACACATTCCCCAGTCCCTTTCCCAGCACTAAATGAACAGGAGACAGAGACTCCTGTCCATTCAATAACTGAGCACAGTAAACACAGGAGCAATCTCGCTCACTGTGTCCTATTACTAGTTCCCCCCACAACTAGCAGGAGTGGAGAGAAGGGGAGTCGGCTGTGGGGGACGAGGGGGAGCGGAGAAGGACACGGAGGGGGACGGGGGAGAAGCACACAGAGAAGCTGGGGATGATCGGTGTGGCTGGAGAGACAGCTGTTATCACCGATCTCCCTGTATAGCTTTTTAGCCGTCAGCCGCGGGAGGGAGAGAAAGAGAACCGGCTGTTAGCTAAAAATCTATACAAAGGAGATCGGTGATCACAGCTGATCCCCGCCACACCGATCATTCCCGGGAGATTGGGAGGCACTTGTGGGTGTGTGGGAGCCGCCGCATAAATGCAGGAGGCTCCCGCAACTTCCGGGAGACTTGAGATGTCTGCGGACTGCACCTCAATGAGGAGGGTGCAGATCTGCTGGGAGTGAAGATGGCTGAAAAGTTAGAGGGGCATACTTGATTTGTTGTAGCCGTATTAGTGCAATTGTGACAGAGAAAATTGAGTACTGTCCGTGATACTTTTTTTATTTGCACTAACATACAATTTTTCAGGACAAGCTTTCGGGGTTATGTCCCCTTCTTCAAGGTCCAAGCAGTACTGATTCACAAATTTTTAAGCAGAATGTTAAAGAAGAAAAAAAAAAAAAAAAAAGAGAAAACCAAACACATACAAATCAATGGTAATAAAGATAGCAGCAGAGTTAGTGAGATAAGACAGAGGGAGAGCTGGGGGGGAATGAGGGGGGGGGGGGATACTAATCACAGAGCGGTTGTAAAACTTTAGCATAATGTGTAAGGAAACCAATATCTAAATTCAGGCCATTATTCTTCGTGTCAAAAAGAAGTATCATTCTTAGTTCAAACGTTTTCCTTTCCTGGATAGTTCTGAAATTCCCTTTAAGAACTAAGACATTGAGGTCTTCTATAGTGTGGTCCGATTGTGAGAAATGATGTCCCACAGGTGTGCATAAACTGTCTTCTTTATGTTCTTTGATGGTATGTCTGTGCAAATTCATCCTCGCTTGCAACTTCTGTCCTGTTTCACCAACATAAGATCCTTTGCTGCACCTTTTGCATTGGATGAGGTACACAACATTACTTGAGGTACAGCTGTAAGATCCCATGATATTGAAGGTCCCATTTGTGTGTGTAACACTTTTGGATAGATTTATCTGGTTGCATAGTTTGCAGCGTTTTTTATTGCAGGGTTTGCTACCATTATTTGTGACTTCATAATCAGAGTGAAGTTTCCTGCTGATTAGTTTGTGTCTGAGGTTGGGTGGTTGTCTGAAAGCCAATAATGGGGGTTGTTGGAATATTCCTTTCAGAGTTTCATCCTTTGTTATAATGGGTTGTAAATCTTTGATTAAATTTTTGATCCCTTCAAGTGCTGGGTTGTATGTGGTGACTAGAGGTACTCGGTTATTTGTTTTTTTCTCTGTGTATTGGAGGAGATTTTCTCTTCGGGTTTTCAAGGCTGTGTTTATGCTGTTGGGGCTTTTAAAGTAGGCGACGGAGGGGAGGGTCTAGAGGTAGAGATAGTCAGCGTGGAACATATTCCAGAGGGTAGTATTGGGGGCATTAGTGGTAGGTTGACTAAAGCACCTAAACCCGAGGCAAGTATAGTAACAAGTCCTATTTGCAACCTCAGAACACCCAATAAGGAGACAGTATGCGACCAGTCTAAACTACGTGGCATGAAATTGGGATCTGCTTGCGGTCTCTGTGTATGTGTCAGCTCTACCACATCTTCCACCTTTAAATGAAATTGGGATCTACTTGTTGTCTCTGTGTATGTGTCAGCTCAACCACATCTTCCACCTTTATATGAAATTGGGATCTGCTTGCTGTCTCTGTGTATGTGTCTTTGGTATGTGGCCTTCTCTATCTGTACCTACCTATGGCCTATCTGTCTGTGGCCTTCTCTATCTATATCTACCTAAGTTTTATGTGTTGATCTTATCTTGGCCTCTGGCCTCTTGCTATTCTGACTTTAGAAGCGAAAGGTCCACTTTGATTGTTAGGCATTCTTATATTCACTCATGATTAATTAACGAACTCCCACCCTGACCCCACCATTATAACAGTATAAATTTGAGAATCCTTAAGGGGCCAGCATATTGCTGGGGGAGCACATTGCAGGGGCTTCTATCCTTAAGGCTTATTTCTCAAAGTGATATGCACTTCAATCTTTGCACTTTAATCTCTGCACTTCTACAAGTGATATGCACTTCAATCTCTGCACTTCCACAAGTGATATGCACTTCAATCTCTGCACTTCAGCGATTGCATGAAGCAAACAAATATAGCAAACTGCACTGGAAAGCACCTAACAGACTGCAGGTGACCCTGCCTCTCTATTAAGCTCTCCTTCCACTCTGTAACATAACATGCGCTCTTTACCACTGCTTCTGACACTCGTGTCCTCTTTCCTCAAACTCTCTTACCTTTACCCCTCTTCTCCACCCCCCTGCTTATACATATCCCCCTGCCTTCTGTCCTCTCCCTACTACTGCTCCTACCAACTCTTGCTCACCCTACATCCATATACTGATAAAACCTCCAGTACTCTGAAACATGCCCCTTCATATAAATCACATTCTCTCCCTCACCCTCCTGCTTCTCCTAACCTCTGGTGACATATCCCCAAACCCTGGGCCACCATCATCTGTCTTTGCCCAACACTCCCACCCCCTACACCCTCTGGCAGCAGCCGCAACCCACAGAACTTGGTCTCTATTCCTCTTCTTTCCAAAACTAGTTCCCCCTTTCCCTGTGCCCTTTGGAATGCACGCTCTGTCTGTAACAAACTCACCGCCCTCCAGGACCTCTTTATCACAAATTCATTTAACCTACTTGCCAATACTGAAACCTGGCTTCATGAATCAAATACTACTTCTACTGCTTTCCTCTCCCATGGTGGCCTTCTCTGGACTCACTCCCCCAGACCAAGTGGACGGAAGGGAGGTGGAGTGGGAATCCTTCTAGCCCCATGCAGCACCTATCAGGTACTTCACCCACCTCCCTCTCTGACACTCTCCTCTTTTGAGGCACATTGCATTCGTCTATTCTCTCCCATTTCTCTAAGAATTGCTGTCATCTACCGGCCCCCTGGACCAGTATCAGCCTTCCTTGAGGACTTCTCTGCCTGGCTACCCTACTTTCTCTCTTCTGAAATCCCCACAATTATTCTCGGTGACTTCAACATCCCTGTTAACACTAACACTACTATTACTTCTAAACTTCTCAGTCTAACCTCATCGATTGGCCTGAAGCAATGGATACAGGCTCCTACTCACTCCAACAGCAACACCCTTGACCCAGTCTTCTCCTATCTGTGCACTCCGTGCAACCTTTCCAACAATCCACTCCCACTCTCTGATCACCACCTTATTAGTTTTGCTCTCTCCCTGTCTTCCACCTCTTCTCCCTCCAACCACCTAACAGTTACACGTAGAAACCTTCGCCAGCTCAACCCTTCTCTTCTCTACTCTGCTACTGATCACCTCTATGACAGACCCCAACCTAGCCACTTTCATCTACAACAGCTCACTGTCTTCCTCCCTAGACAAGCTTGCCCCCCTCACTACACACAGAATTGGGCCCGACTGCTACAACCCTGGCAAACAGAGGACACCAGAAGTCTCAGAAAACTTAGCCGCGTTCTTGAGCATCTGTGGCATAAGACTAAGTTCCAGGAAGACTTCACACAATATAAATCTGCCCTCCTAAAATACTATTCCTGCCTTTAAACTGCCAAACAGGCCTACTTTATCACACTCATTAACACCTTCTCATCCAGTCCATGTCAACTCTTCTCTACCTTCAACACTCTACTCTCTCCTCCACTGCCTCCACCCACCAACTCACTCACTGCCCAGGAAATCGCCAATCACTTCAAAACTAAGATTGATACAATTCATGAGGAGATCTCCAATGTGCAAAAACCTCCCTCATGCAACACCCCATGTCCACACATACAATCATTACTTCCCTCATTCAACCCTGCTACTATTAATTAGGTTGCTAAACTTTTATCTAACACTCATCTAACCACCTGCCCCCAGATCCTGCTCCCTCGTAAATGCTACGCTCACCCTCGGACTCAATTCTACACTCTCTAACTCACATTTTCAACCTCTCCCTCTCTTGTGGAATCCTCCCAAAATCTCTAAAACATGCGCTAGTCACCCCCATACTTAAAAAGCCCTCACTGGACCCCACCAATCTTAACAACCTACGTCCCATTTCCTTACTCGACTTCTCCTCCAAACTTCTTGAAAGACTGGTCTACAACCGACTAAACGACCATCTGACCATGAATAAACTTCTTGATCCCCTTCAGTCCAGATTTCGCCATCAAAACGCTCCATGGAAACTGCTCTCAAACTCTCAAATGACCTAACGGCTAAAACCAGTGGACACTATTCTTTACTACTTCTCCTGGATCTCTCTGCTGCCTTTGACACAGTAAACCACCCCCTCCTCCTCAATAAACTCCACTACTTTGGTCTCCATGACTGTACTCTTCGCTGGTTCTCATCCTACCTATCCCACCGCTCTTTCAGTGTCACAACTCTACTTCCTCCTCTCCTCTTCCTTTCTCAGTTGGGGTCCCCCAAGGTTCTGTTCTTGGACCTCTCCTTTTCTCAATCTACACCAACTCCCTGGGTCAGTTGATTGCCTCCCAAGGCTTTAAAAATCATCTCTACGCTGATGACACCCAAATCCATCTCTCTACCCCCCAGCTCTCTCCATCTGTCTCCTCACGCATTACCAACTTACTAGCAGACGTTGAGGGATTGAGGAAGTGGAGGTGCCGGGGCAGTTGCTGGTGCTAACCCATGCACGTCCACACCTAAAGAGTTTTGTTATGGACTATCTCGGTACTTGGTAATAGATAACAATTAATTGGTCATAAAATAAAGTTTAATGCATACAAAAAAATATATATACAAACAGTGTATTTTTTTTTTATATAAAAACAAATTGTATACACCACAGTTAACAAGCTATTGATGGGTACACCTGTAGAGTTTATGTTGAGAGGGGGTATACATAAAAATCCTCAACCGGTTTTGCGGCAAGAGACCGCTTCTTCAGGAGATGGTCTATAAGACAAATAATGCATTTACACAGAGCATAGAAGACACAGCAAAATAGTTTTAGCAAAGGGTTACATTCAGTGTTAAAATAAGAAGACCAGCTCACCCACTCGGACAGTACCAGCAAGCGACAGGACTCAGCAATTCCCCAACGCGGCGGACATGGGGGATTGTAATTAACAGAATCTGATTAAAAAGTAATGTTGGAATTAAGGATTTAGAAGCTTGGTACACACAAGGGTGTGATGGAGTGACAGGTAGACCGAGCCAGTGATAAGGTAAAAAGGGGGGTTATGGTGAAGGGGGGGGGGGAGGAGGGAATATGAGGGGGAACAGGGAGGGGGAGGGGGGGGGGAATATGAAGGGGAACAGGGAGGGGGAGGAGGGAAAAAAAAAGGGAAGTGAGGAAGGGGGAGGGAAGGGGGAAAGGGGGAGGGGAGGCGGAAAGGGGGGAAAGGGCTGGAGTGGGGGGGGAGTGGGGGGAAACGGGGGAAAAAGCAACAGGGCGGGGGGGAAGAAGGGCGGGGAGAGGGGAGGAGTGGGGGGGGGAGTAGGGCGGGAAGAAAAGAGGGGGGGGAGGGGGGAAGGGAAGGCGGAAGGGAAGGGGGTGTGAGAGGGCTCATTGAACATCTGCACGCCTCTTGGTGCCCACTGTTGCCCTTTCCATTTGAATATCTACACGCCTTCCAGTGTCTACTGTTGCCCTCTTACTGGAGGAGATACCCCTTCACTATTTTTCATATGGACTTTCATTATTTGCTGTTCCATATTTCACTATAGACATTTTGATCACTAATTGCTTTTTTCACATTTTATTGTTGATTTATTTTTTTCATTTCACATGTTTTTTAAAGTACACGTTAGATATTTCTAGCGCTGCACTTTATATATTCTGATTTTCTAGCGGACTTGGTTTGTTTGTGTGTCAGCTGCTTCTGTTTTTTGTTTGTCACATATTTTGGGTTTAGTGCAGCATTTTCACTTCTTATGGTCACCATAAACGCATGGGCTGAATGTACAGAAGGACGGTGCAGGGTGGATGTTAACAGAGTGGGATTAACTCCCAAAGTAAAGCAGAAGCCACTGAGTATATGTGAGCACTGATAACGATAGATCTATGAAATCCCAGAGTGACACTTCAATCTGTAAAAGATAATGGTACCATAAAATGAATAGAGGTTAGAGGCAGGAGATGGTGAGGGAGGAGGAGTAGAGGGTGAGGACAAGAGCGGGGGGTGCAGGACAAGGAGAATGCCTCATCCCAAACCACTCACTAAAGGAGGCACTAACCTGCAGATGCAGCCGTCCGTCGTAGCAGCCCAGCGTGGAGAGTCAATTACTGCTCACATAGTGGTCTAGGAGAGGCCACTATATGAGCTCCCCAACCCTGCAGGCGTCAGCACACGCCGCCGGACGGCGACATCTGACGTCACAGGGTCTGTTTACCTGCACTGCGCAGGTGCACGGATAACTAGCAGACATATCAGCCTGGATGTCACGTCACTTCCTCAAACTCAACCTATCCAAAACCAAGCTCATGATATTTCCTCCCTCAGGTGCCGCTTCCCCTGATTTCTCTGTCAATATCAGTGGCTCAACTATTAACTTGTCCCCGCACGCCAAGGTCCTAGGCGTAATCCTGGACTCTGAACTAACCTTTTGGCCCCATATCCTATCGCTATCCAAAATTTGCCTCCTCAACCTCTGCAACATCTCCAAGACACACCCCTTCCTAACCAATGTCACCACAAAGCTTCTAATCCACTCCCTGGTCATCTCCCGCCTCGACTACTGCAACTCCCTCCTCATTGGCTTACCTCTAAATAGACTATCCCCACTTCAGTCCATCATGAACGCTGCTGCCAGGCTCATCCACCTCACAAACCGCTCAGCGTCTGCTATACCCCTCTGCCAATCCCTCCATTGACTGCCACTCAGTCACCGAATTAAATTCAAGATACTAACTAGAACTTACAAAGCCATCCACAACCTGGCCCCCAGCTACATCTCTAACCTAGTCTCAAAATACCAACCTAATCGTTCTCTTCTCTCCTCCCAAGACCTCCTGCTGTCAAACTCCCTTGTCATCTCATCCCATGCTCGTCTTCAGGACTTCTCCAGAGCCTCTCCCATCCACTGGAATGCTCTACCCCAATCTGTCTGATTTTCTCCTACTTTATCCACTTTCAGACGATCCCTGAAAACTCATCTCTTCAGAGAAGCCCATCTGGCTCCCATCTAACAACTGTACATTTATCTTCTCAATCAGCACATCGCCCACAGTTATTACCTCTTGTATCTCTTAGATTGTAAGCTCTAAGGAGCAGGGCCCTCGGATTCCTACTGTATTAAAGTGTATTGTATTTGTACTGTCTACCCTCAAGTTGTAAAGCGCTACGTAAACTGTTGGCGCTATATAAATCCTGTATAATAATAATAATAATAATGTTCACCAATGCCAGGAGTCTGGCGGACAAGATGGGAAAACTAGAGCTACTCTTGTACGAGGAGGATTTTGATTTTGTAGGAATTTCAGAGACTTGGTTCAACAGCTCTCATGATTGGCTGGCAACCATTCAAGGGTATTCCCTATATTGCAGGGATAGAGAGGGTAAGAAAGGGGGAGGGGTATGCCTGTATATCAAAAATGATGTACAGGTGAATGTGAGAGATGATATCACTAATGCCCTGTACACACGGTCGGACATTGATCGGACATTCCGACAACAAAATCCATGGATTTTTTCCGACGGATGTTGGCTCAAACTTGTCTTGCATACACACGGTCACACAAAGTTGTCGGAAAATCAGATCGTTCTAAACGCGGTGATGTAAAACACGTACGTCGGGACTATAAACGGGGCAGTAGCCAATAGCTTTATTCTGAGCATGCGTGGCACTTTGTGCGTCGGATTTGTGTACACACGATCTAAATTTACAGCAAGCTCTCAAACTTTGTGTGTCGGAAATTCCGATGGAAAATATGTGATGGAGCCCACACACGGTCGGAATTTCCGACAACAAGGTCCTATCACACATTTTCCGTCGGAAAATCCGACCGTGTGTACAGGGCATAAGGGAGCAAGGGAGGAGGTGGAATCCTTATGGGTAGACCTGCAAAGGGATTAAACTAAGGGGAAAGTAATATTGGGAGTGTGCTATAGGCCCCCTAACCAGAGGGAGGAGGCAGAGGCGGACCTCCTATCACAACTTGGAGTAGTGGCAAGGATGGGAAGTGTCATCATAATGGGGGATTTTAATTATCCAGACATAGAGTGGGTGTAAGCAACCGTGCATTCATCTAAAGTGCGCCAGGTTCAAAATGTCTTGCGGGATAATTTCACGGGTCAGATGGTAAATGCACCAACTAGAAACAATGTGTTGCTAGACTACTGATTACTAAAAATACAGACCTGATCATGGATGTGGAAATACGGGGCAATTTAGGAAACGGCGATCACATGTCAATTTGTTTCAGTATAAATCACACTAATGGGAAACATAAGGGGAATACAAAGACACTGAATTTCAAAAGAGCCAACTTCCCTAAGCTACGAGCCTTGCTAGAAGATACAAATTGGAATAAAATTTTAGGAACAAAGAACACGGAGGAGAAATGGGTATGCTTTAAGAGCATATTAAATAAGGGCATTAGCCAGTGCATCCCAATGGGAAGTAAATTCAAAAGACCTAATAAAAGTCCTGGGTCGCTTAACTCCAAAGTAAAAATGCATATCAAAGCAAAGGAGAAGGCCTACAAAAAATACAAGGCTGAGGGATCATCATCAGCATTCCAACTTTACAAAGAATGCAACAAGAAATGTAAGGGTGCAATCAGGGCAGATAAGATAGAACACAAAAGGCACAGAGCAGAGAAGAGTAAGAAAAATCCATAGTACATAAATAGTAAGAAAGGGAGGTCAGATCATATTGGTCCCATAAAGAATGATGAAGGTTATCTGGTTACTAAGGTTGGAGGGATGGCGAAGGTATTGAATTTATTCTTCTCCTCAGTTTTCACATGGGAATCGGGGGGCTTCAGTAATAAAAACTGCAATGTTTATCCTCATGACACGCCACAGGAAGCACCCTCATGGCTAACAGAGGACAGAATTAGAAATAGACTTGAAAAACTTAGCATTAATAAGTCACCAGGACCAGATGGCTTGCACCCGAGGGTCCTTAACCACAAAAGGATTTACCCCCTCCCTGACCAGAGCACTTTTTACAATTTGGCACTGTGCTTATTTAACTGGTAATTGCGCGGTCATGCAATGCTGTAGCCAAACAAAATTTGCATTCTTTTTTCCCCACAAATAGAGCTTTCTTTTGGTGGTATTTGATCACCTCTGCGGTTTTTATTTTTTGCAATATAAATGAAAAAAGACCGAAAATTTTGAAAAGAAAATTATATTTTCTACTTTTTGCTATAAAAAATACAATAGACTCAATTTTAGTCATACATTTAGGCCAAAAAGCATTCAGCCACATGTCTCGGGTAAAAAAAATTCAATAAGAATATATTTATTGGTTTGCGCAAAAGTTATAGCGTCTACAAACTTGGGGAAAATTTTCTGGAATTTACGCAGCTTTTAGTTTATGACTGCCTATCTCATTTCTTGAGCTAAAATAGCAGTGCAGTACAATATCCCCCAAATGACCCCATTTTAGAAAGTAGGCACCCAAAGTAATTTGCTGAGAGCCTTGTTGAGCACATTGGATTTTTAAAATAAATAAAAAAAATTTTACACAAAGTTGTCACTGAAAATATATATTGCTCAAACATGCCATGGGCATATGTGAAATTACACCCCAAAATACATTCTGCTGCTTCTCCTGAGTACGGAGATACCACATGTGTAGGACTTTTTGGCAGTCCAGCCGCGTACAGGACCCTGAAAAACCAATCACCGCCTTCAGGATTTCTAAGACCCCTTTCACACTGAGGCGTTTTTCAGGCGCTACAGCGCTAAAAATAGCACCTGAAAAAGACTCAGCTGCAAACCCATTGTGAAAGCTCGAGTGCTTTCACACTGGGGCGCTGTCCTGGCAGGGCATCACAAAAAGTCCTGCCAGCAGCTTCTTTGCAGCGGTGTAGGAGCGATGAATACACCGCTCCTACACCACTCCTGCCCATTGAAAACAATGGGGCAGCGCTGCTATACCGCCGATGCAGTGGCGTTTTGCAGGTTGATTTAACCCCTTTTCGGCTGCTAGCGGGGGGTTCGGCTGCTAGCGGCCGCATAGCACCACTAAAACAACGGTAAAGCGGCGCTAAAAATAGCGTCGCTTTACTGCTGACGCCCGGAGCGGCTCAGTGTGAAAGGGGTCTAAGGGTGTAAATTTTTTCTTTCACTCCTCACTACCTATAACAGTTTCGGAGGCCATGAAATGCCCAGATAGCACAACCCCCCCCCCCCCCCCAAATGACCCCATTTTGGAAAGTAGACACCCCAAGCTATTTGCTGAGAGGCATGTTGAGTATTTTGCAGATCTTGCTTTTTGTCACAGTTTTGAAAATTGAAAAAAGAAAAAAAAAAATACATTTTTCTTTACTTTCTTTTCTTTCTTCATTTTCAAAAACAAATGAGAGCTGCAAAATAAACACTCACCATGCCTCTTAGCAAATATCTTGTCTGTTTTCCAAAACTGAGAAAAAGGGAATAATTGGGACTTTAAATGAGACACAATAGGGAATATTGCGCCTCCATCCCTGGTTGCTTTTGCAAAAAAGAGGGGGGAAGGGTGGGACTTTAGATGAGGTGTGTGGGGTAGAGCCAGACAAAACATATACATATGTAAAAAATTGTATTCTTTATTAGACCAAAGATAGGGCATGGATCAACCCAATTAAAGGCATAATAACACATTGGCATATAAAATACAAAGTATCAACATACATATTGAGGATAGTCACCAAATGACACAGAAAGTAAATATTATACATCACAGTTCCCAAATAGAGTAGGCATAACATATCAGGGTGGTAGAGCAATAAAAACCATCTAGAATCATGAATATGAGATGGATGCATCAAAATAAGCTCAACGACGTTTCGTGGACTCCTATCCACTCATCAGGAGCAAGTGCATCCATATACTAAGAAGATGTTAAAAAAAAATCACCATTATAGTTGATATAGCCACAGACTGGAGGGGTAGAGGGATTAAAGATGATGATGAACAAATAAACGGCCATTAATGAAAGTACTCACATGCGAGCTGATACTAGGCCATGCGATACCACCTGCCGGAGGTCAGCCAGATAATTATGTCCAGCACGGGAGCTGAGGAAAGGACCCAAGCATGCATCAGAAGCACACACGCAGTCCCCCAAAAAAAGTTTGTATGGAAAAATCTTGATGTAACTGTGGATGGGATTTCTGTATTGTATACAATAAAGTAAGTGGTTTGTTACCATATTGGTATAAATAAAAAGAAATGTCATATAGGAGTAGACCCATCACCACAGTATAGAAGTATATTGTGGAGCATGTCAACAAGGTGAACAGAATGAAAAAAAATAGGTTGTCCATATAGTAAGAGTAGGGAAGGGGAGATGAGATTCCTGAAATCAGGAGAAATTAATGAAAACTAGGAGTAAAGAGATATCAGTAATGCTTGCTGTAGAAGAATAAATCAAGAGCTTGCTATGTATTTACCCATGTAAGTCTTGATTAGATATGAACGAAAAATGGAGTGCAGTGTAGGACTGCTGAAAAAAGGTCACTGAAGGGGAACTGCAGGGTGAGCTCAGCGGCCAGGGTCCCATCCAGCGTCACACTGGCATGACAATAGGGGAGAGACAGCACAGCAGCAGCCGGACCTGCTCACTATGTGTCATCCAAGCTGAAATAGCACACGCCTGCGTGAAGGGTAGAGTTGCCACCTCATCCCTTTAAACCCGAACACATATTATTTACACAGGTTCTGAAACTAATTTAATGCAGATAAGGCACCAAGTGAGTTTAATTACCACCTTAATCAGCCACAGAACCTGTGTAATTCATATGTGTTTGGTTTTAAAGGGATGAGGTGGCAACCCTAGTGAAGGGACGCCCACTGGGCATTGCACGCATTGAGTGGAAGGTGTGGCGCCGATGCACGGTGAAAACGCCCGCCAAATCCCCCATCCCCATAATGTGTGGGAAGGAGGGGAGAGGGAAGGCATGCAGCATGCATCGCAGCTCCCGTGCAAAAAAACCACCGGCCAACCAACCTGTCGGCTGCAGAACACACTGAACCAATTCAGCTCAAGGGAGTAGAGACAATTACAGCAGCAGTGTGTCCATCAAAATCAGTGGTCAATAGTGGTCAAGTTACCATATACCACATTGAACACAGCTGATTTTCATGGACACACTGCTGCTGTAATTGTCTCTACTCCCTTGAGCTGAATTGGTTGTGTGTTCTGCAGCCGACAGGTTGGCCGGTGTTTTGTTTGCACGGGAGCTGATATGCATGCTGCATGCCTTCCCTCTCCCCTCCTTCCCACACATGAACGGAAAAAAAGATATTGATCGGTGGGTATGCCTATTAGAATACTGCCCTGCATCCACCCACTTCTAATGATGGGCATACATGCACCATTTTTTTTCTAACTGTGGTGGTGAAATCAGTCCCTGGAGTCCCTAATTTACGTATCGTGAGAGCAAACGCTGTTGCTGTCAAGATAAATCAGTGCTGCAGCTGAATGGTGTACCAAAAAAGCATACAATGGTAACAATAAAACATTAACTCAATAAAACCACAACAATCTGTGCCAAAAAAAAAGAGTAAAAACTATATACCGAAGCATGGGGGCAATCCGCCCCTAATGTTAGGGGCAAATCGCCCCTCCACCCCTGCCCCCATGTTTCGGCATATATGCCTTTTTAAAAAATTTTTTAAACTGTGATGAAGGAATCACCTCCTACAGCGCTGGAGTCACTGATTTACATATCGTGAGAGCAAACGCTGTTGCTGTCAAGATAAATAAATCAGTGCTACATGTGATCCTTCCCCAAAGAAGTGTCTGTACTTCTCTGGGATGACAGCACATCACTCATATGACAATGGGCCTCATAGAATGGAGACCTTACTGTTCAATGTTGTCATGTATTTGGAAACATGGGACACATTGCTCCAGTCTGTGACCAGCAACCTACGAGGCTGATAGTAAGCCAAATTGAAGTACTTATAGTACGTTGCATTTTAACCACTTGATGCAAAATCGCATACCTGTACGTCATTCTGCTACAAGTGGTTGTACCGGGTGATATGCAGCTGCAGGCATTACTCCGCTACTGTTTTTTTAGTGCTGGCGGTCGGCTTTCTTGTGATAACAACCAATGTGGGTAAGCAGCCGCTCAATTGTTATCACAAGCAGCTGGAGGGGACATCCCCATCGCCGCTATGTCTGGGCTCTCCGTCCCACCAGGAGGCCCCAATGACCAGTTGATATGTCCGCTGGCTGGCCGGATACCCAAACAAAGCCGGAATCGGCTTTTATCGTGTCTCTTAGGATATAGTAACCCCGAAGCAGCGTCACAACCGGTTTACTCGGCAGCCAACATCGCCAGCTTTAAAAAAAAAGTCAGCATTCAAAAACGCCGATCTTGGCGTTTTGACTACTTTTAAATGCAAAGGAGGGATTTGGGGCCTTATAGATCCCAGATCCCCCCCAAAAAATAAACTCCAAAACGCTGCAGTTGGTCCTCACTTTACAGCTACTTATTTGGGTGATCTAGGGCTGGGAAAAAAATCGATTTGAATCTTGAATCGAGTTGAGAGGTCAAATTGATTCAAATTTTCAGCAAATCGATTTTTTAGATTTTTTTTTTTCACCAGGGCCGGCGCTGACTCTGCGCTGGTCCTGAGGAGCTGCGGGCAGGAGTTTTTAGGTGAGGCCATGGCTTCGGCCTAGTCCGCGAGGCCAGACGCCGCTGACTAGGCCGAAGCCACGGCCTCACCTAAAAACTCTTGCCTGCAGCTCCTCAGGACCGGTGCGGTGTCCATCAAAAAAAAAAAAAAAAAAAAAAGCTTGACTCGAATTGTGAATCAAGTTTTTTTTGGAGAAAATCGCCCAGCTCTAGGGTGATCTCTTCTTGACTCTCAGGTTCAATTTTGAGTATTTAAATTCTGTTGTTGAGAGACCCCACCCTGATGGGAGGGGTTTTTGATTCGCTATAAACTGTAATCCTTGACTACTAACCCCGGTGTTTTTATCAATTGTTTAGTCATACCCTCCAAAAAAATACCTGACAGTGACTATTGTTGACACAGGGATCTTTACATTCCTTGTGACAGCAATAAGGCTCCTTTCACACTGAGGCGCTTTGCAGGTGCTAAAGTGCTAAAAATAGCGTCTGCAAAGCGTCCTGAAAGAGCCGCTCAATGCAATTTAATGTGAAAGCCCCGAGGGCTTTCACACTGGAGCGGTGCTCTTGCAGGGCGGTCTAAAAAGTCCTGCAAGCCACATCTTTAAAGCACTGTAGGAGCGGTGTATTTACCCCTCCTAAAGCGCCCCTTCCCATTGAAACAATGGGGGATCGCTCCTAACCCGCCTGCAAAGCGCCGCTGCAGCGGCGCTTTGTGGGCGGTTTTAACCCTTTTTTGCGGGGGGGTTAAATAAGCGGCCGGTGACTGACGGAGGTGGAGCCTTATGCTCCGCCTACCCTCCTCCGCACTGCTTTCCGTGAATCTTCTTCTCAGCACTGGGGCGGGGTTTGGCAGTGACGTCAGGAGGAAGGAGAGAGAGAGAGAGAGAGAGAGAGAGAGAGAGAGAGAGAGAGAGAGAGAGAGAGAGAGAGAGAGAGAGGGGAGCACGAGGGAAACCCCCAGGACAGCAGGTAAAATTATTTAATAAATTATATCGGTGTTATGGGCACAGTGTTGGCATTTAATGGCACAGTGGCTACAATTGATGGGCACAGTGGGTGCGTTTGAGGGCACAGTGGCTACAATTGATGAGCACAGTGGGTGCGTTTGAGGGCACAGTAGCTGCGTCTGAGGGTACAGTGGCTGCATTTGAGGGCACAGTGGCTGCGTTTGATGGGGCACAGTGGCTGCATTTGATAGGGCACAGTGGCTGCGTTTGATAGGGCACAGTGGCTGCGTTTGATAGGGCACAGTGGCTGCATTTGATAGGGCACAGTGGCAGCAATTGATGGGCACAATGGCTACAATTGATGGGCACAGTGACTACAATTGATTGGTACAGTGGCTGCGTTTGAGGGCACAGTGACTACAATTGATGGGCACAGTGGCTGCGTTTGAGGGCACAGTGGCTACAATTGATGGGCACAGTGGTGTATGGGCGTGCTTGGCAGAGGGTGGAGCGGCGTGTCATGTCCCACCACCCTCTGCCAATCATGCCCATACACATCGGCGCCGCTACAGCAAGGTGGCTGCCGTGGGCTGCATGTGTGTGGGAATTGGATAGATGGGTGGGGACTTTCTCTCATGCGGAGGGGGGGGGGCGCGGCTTGTGACGCACGCCCCCATAAGCGGCCGGTGACTGACGGAGGTGGAGCCTTATGCTCCGCCTACCCTCCTCCGCACTGCTTTCCGTGAATCTTCTTCTCGGCACTGGGGCGGGGTCTGGCAGTGACGTCAGGAGGAAGGGGGGGGGAGAGAGAGAGAGAGAGAGAGAGAGAGAGAGAGAGAGAGAGAGGGGAGCACGAGGGAAACCCCCAGGACAGCAGGTAAAATTATTTAATAAATTATATTGGTGTTATGGGCAGTGTTGGCATTTGATGGCACAGTGGGTGCGTTTGAGGGCACAGTGGCAACAATTGATGGGCACAGTGGGTGCATTTGAGGGCACAGTGGCTGCGTTTGATGAGCACAGTGGCTGCGTTTGATGAGCACAGTGGCTGCGTTTGATGGGCACAGTGGCTGCAATTGATGGGCACAATGGCAGCATTTGATGGGCACAGTGGCAGCATTTGATGGGCACAGTGGCTGCGTTTGGTGGGCACAGTGGCTGCGTTTGGTGGGCACAGTGGCTGCGTTTGGTGGGCACAGTGGCTGCGTTTGGTGGGCACAGTGGCTACAATTGATGGGCACAGTGGCTGCATTTGATGAAACAGTGGCTGTGTTTGATGGGGCACAGTGAGGCTGCAATTGATGTCTTTTTTTCTGAATTTTTTAATTTGTTTGCGCGCCCCCCCCCCCCCAAAAAAAAATTTTGAGCACCAGCCGCCACTGACATGTGCAAAGTGCTCCATGCATGCTAAAATCAATGCAAACCCATTAAACAGTCCACATTTAGTGAAAGTACATTAATATGCAGATCATGATATTGCAATAAATTGCTCCATCAATGCTATAATCAATGCAAACTCATTAACCGCTTCAGCCCCGGAAGATTTTACCCCCTTCCTGACCAGACAGTTTTTTGCAATTCGGCACTGCGTCGCTTTAACTGACAATTGCGCGGTCGTGCGACGTGGCTCCCAAACAAAATTGACGTCCTTTTTTTTCCCCGACAAATAGAGCTTTCTTTTGGTGTTATTTGATCGCCTCTGCGATTTTTATTTTTTGCGCTATAAACAAAATAAGAGCGACAATTTTGAAAAAAACGCATTATTTTTTACATTTTGCTGTAATAAATATCCCCCAAAAATATATAAAAAAACATTTTTTTTCCTCAGTTTAGGCCGATCATATTCTTCTACATATTTTTGGTAAAAAACAAAATCGCAATAAGCGTTTATTGATTGGTTTGCGCAAAAGTTATAGCGTTTACTAAATAGGGGATAGTTTTATGGCATTTTTATTAATAATTTTTTTTTTTTTTTACTAATGGCAGCGATCAGCGATTTTTATTGTGACTGCGACGTTATGGCGGACATGTCGGACATTTTTGGGACCATTGTCATTTATACAGCGATCAGTGCGCTTAAAAATGCACTGATTACTGTGTAAATGACACTGGCAGTGAAAGGGTTAACCACTAGGGGGCGGGGAGGGGTTAAGTATGTCCTAGGGGAGTGATTACTAACTGTAGGGGGATGGGCTAGCATTGTCATTACTCTGATCACTGCTCCCGATGACAGGGAGCAGTGATTAGTGACACTTGTCACTAGGCAGAACGGGGAGATGCTGTTTACATCAGCATCTCCCCGTTCGTCCTCTCCGTGAGCCGATCGCGGGTATCCCCGCAGCGATCGAGTCCACGGGACCCACGACCCGACTCACGGAGCTCCCGGCCGGCGGCGCGCACGCAATGGCACGGCGGGGAATTAAAATGGACGTACCTGTAAGTCCATTTGCCCAGCCGTGCCATTCTGCCGACGTACATCGGCATGCGCCGGTCGGGAACCAGTTAAAAAGTCCCACCCTGTGAAAACATTAAAACTCAGCAGCTACAAATACTCTAGCTGCTGACTTTTAATATTAGGACCGCGATGTCGACACCTCAGTCGATTTTCGGATTGGCTCTCGAGTTTTGCCACCATCATTCATAGTAAGGGAAACCGGACGGTTCACGACTGCACGTGTGCGAAGCGCGTTGCAGTTCTGAATGGCTCAGTGGAGGAAGGAGGAGGGGGGCTGAACTTCAGAGGGGGCAGCACAGTCTCCTGAGAGTGGGGAAGGGTACCTGTCAAAAACAGGTACCCGTTCCCCCCTCCCCCCTAAAAGGTGCCAAATGAGCCTAAAGAGGAAGGGGTGTGGTTTACAGATGATAGGGCAGGTCTTAAACAGGAAGGGGTGTGGCCTCGGCAGGAAGGGGTGGGACATATTTAAATTAGGGGGGTGCATGAGTTTAGTCAGGCCTAGGGCAGCACAAAACCTAAATACACCACTGCCTAGGACACAGCGCAAACTGATCTCTGTAAAGAGCCAATGACGTGGCTCTTTAAATGTGTCCAATCACAGCTGTTACAGTACCTTGAAAAAGTATTCATACCCCTTGAAACTTTACACATTTTGTCATGTTACAACCAAAAACGTAAATGTATTTTATTGGTGATTTCATGTGATAGACCAACACAAAGTGGCACATAATTGTGAAGTAAAAGGAAAATGATAAATGGTTTTCAAATTTTTTTACAAATAAATATGTGAAAAGTGTGGTGTATTCAGCTTTTCGACTTCATAGAACAACCTTTTGCTGGAGTCTTTTTGGGGATGTCTCTACCAGCTTTGCACATATGGAGAGTGACATTTATGCCCATTCTTCTTTGTAAAATATCTCAAGCTCTGTCAGATTGGATGGAGATGTCGATACCCGCGGCTGAGGCTCCCAGAAGTGTGAAAGACAGGTATGCTGCCCCCCCTCCACCCCCGAAAGGTGGCAAATGTGGCACCGAAGGGGGGGGGGGGGAGAGTACAATGAGCAGAAGTTCCATCGGGATCGGTATTCTCTAATTTACACCTTTCCTCCAATCCAGATGCTGCCGCACCTGTTACGCAGGATACAGATGGAGCAGAAAACAGTAATTCTGGTGGCCCCACGGTGGCCAAGGAGGTCTTGGTATTCACAGATTGTGAAGATGGCAGTAGGGGACCCATTGTGTCTTCCATTATGCCCAGACCTACTGTCCCAAGGTCCAATATACCATCCTTCTTTACGGTCACTGAATTTGATGGCATGGCTATTGAGACCAGAGTGCTAAAAGACCATGGTATCAGTGGTTCTGTTCTGGCTACGTTGATAAATGCTAGAAAGCCAGTGTCTAGGAAAATTTACCATAGAGTCTGGAATTCATACATCTCATGGTGTGAGAAGAGAAGATGGCACCCTCGCAAGTATAAAATTGGGAGGGTTCTTACCTTCTTGCAAACAGGAATTGATTTAAACTTGTCCTTAGGAACCATTAAAGGACAGATTTCAGCCTTATCGTTTTTTTTCCAAAGGCAAATTGCGTCTTATTTGTTGGTACGAACCTTTATCAAGGGAGTACTACATTTAAGGCCACCAATTAGACCACCCTTGTGCCTTGAACTTAGTGCTTTCAGTGCTACAGAGTCAACCCTTTGAACCTATTAAGCATATTCCTTTGATCCTATTGACTAGGAAAGTGTTTTTTTTGGTGGCTATAACCTCAGCAAGAAGGGTCTCGGAGTTGGCCGCCCTTTCTTGAAAGAAACCCTGTTTGTTCATCAGGATAAGGTGGTAATACGACCCCGTCGGGAATTTTACCCAAAGTGGTTTCCAGTTTTCACTTAAATCAGGATATCATTTTACCTTCCTTCTTACCCTAAATCTGAGGAAAGATTGCTCCATTTACTGGATGTGGTGAGAGCTATTAAGGTTTACTTGGATATGTCAGCCCATTTTCGGAAGTCTGACTCCTTTTTTGTTCTGCCTGAGGGTCCTAGGAAAGGACAGGCAGCAACTAGTTCTACAATCTCTAGATGGATTCGTCAGGTCATTATCCAGGCCTATGAGTTGAAACACAAGGTTCCACCTCGATATCTTAAAGCTCACTCTACCAGAGGAGTTAGTACGTCTTGGGCAGTGCGCCAACAGGTGTCGATGGCTCAGGTTTGCAAAGCGGCCGCTTGGTCTACGGTTCATACATTCACCAGGTTTTACCGACTGGATGTTAGATCCCAAAAGGAGACTGTTTTTAGCCAGAGCGTGCTGCAAGCAGCTTTATAATTTGGAGCCTAAAATAAAGGGGATTTAGGTGTGTTCCCTCCCCTCAAAGGCATTGCTTTAGGACATCCTACAGTCATTACTATGGTGCTCTGTGTCCCGTGATGTACGATAAAGAAAAATGGATTTTTAAAACAGCTTACCTGTAAAATCCTTTTCTTGGAGTACATCACGGGACACAGAGGTCCCTCCCTTCTTTTTCTGGGATCTTCATTGCTTGCTAAAAAAAACTTAAAAAAGGTACTTCCTGTATGGGAGGGGTTCTTACTATTGGTTGCCAGTGTCCAATCACCTAAAGGTAGCATATAAACCCACATAGTCATTACTATGGTGCTCTGTGTCCCGTGATGTACTCCAAGAAAAGGATTTTACAGGTAAGCCGGTTTAAAAATCCATTTATTCCTCAGTTTAGCAAGCTTTGGAATCCATGGTTTCTTATGGAACTGAGACAGGGATTTGAGCTTGGAGCCCAAGGCCTGAGATTGGCAAACGGAACACTTTTTTGAAGTAGGAGCAGCAGGTTTTTGAACCGTATGCTTAACCCTCTTTTTTAATAGGTAATAGAGTATGCTTACCCACAGTTTGCTGCTAGATATAATCATGCAAGGTAGAACCAAGGAAATGTTCCACATGCCTCTTGCATGGACCAACACAAAATCCTGTGCATGTGTATGGGCAGAACTCCTAGAAGAGAAATTTTGTGTCCTTGGAGGCACCCACTGAGAAGTGGAGGGCACGTGGGAAATTCTTCCTGGTTACTGCTCATTTTTGTATCTCCGTTAGAAGCCCGGACCTTGCAGCTTTGGCCTACTCCTATAGCTGCCCACACCAGAGCGAATGAGGCTTTAAATAAGGCCTGCAGGAGTTTTTCCAAGGCATCTTTAAAACAGACATTGTCCACTGTGAGGTTTTTATTGCAATAAGCAACTACTGGATCTACTGAAGGCATACGCCATTTCTTGGTGAATTCACTCTCTGCAGGGTATTTCAGAGCAAACTTTTTTTTAGCAGAATAAACACCTTGGTCCAGGCGAGCCCAGTCCATATACAAAACATCTTTCAAATGAGGATGTATAGGGAAGGATTAAGGAAGTTGTGGCGACCACCGCGATCCTTAGAAGTGGACTTGGGAAGTGGTCCAGCCGACCTCCACGAGAAAAATTACAAAGGCCTTTTGAGTCTGGTAGCCAACACCTGCTTGTCCACAAGGCAATATCAATGTGCAGGGTTTGGAGAAGTTACCTTACAGAAAAATAAATTTAAAAAAGGTGGGACTTTAAATGAAGTACATGGTTGCAATTAATAAATTGTTGAATATAAATTGATATTTGTTGTTTAATATAGTCTATTAGAGTATCAGAGTAAAAAACAAATTACATAATAAAAATATTACATATCAAAAAAAAAAAAGTATACATATTGCAAGATAGTTACCTTACAGGTTGTCCCCACATCGTCCAGTACAGGATCTGGGTACCATTCTTTAGAGTGCAGAAAAGCCATAGGCAATGCACCCAGACAGAAGCTAGTCTCCTAATCCCAGATGGAACAGTTGAGAAGTTAGCCATTCATTTTACGCAAAGACTTGCATCTTCCGTGATGCATAATTTTTTTTTTTTTTTTTCTAACAGGAGTTCAAACTTTTCAAAATGTTTGAAACAGCAGGGCCTTCCTTGACAATGTCTTTCATTCTGCATGTCCTCTATTCCTAATACCCACTGACTGTGCAATTTTTATTTTAGCTTCCAAAACATTTACCACAGTCAATAAGATGTAATTGAATTTAAAACATTTTTGTTTGGCATGATGGCGATTTAGATAGATTTCCACTGCTGATCCAATTACTTGAAATTAGAAACATGATTAAAGTGGTTGTAAAGTCACTCTAACATGTATGCACCATCAGCGATGTCTCCGTGTGCGATTTATGAAAATCAATGCAGTAAATACCCAATTTCAGAGCTGAGATCCATGATCACATGACCAGCCGGCTCTCTCCTCTCCCCGTCTGACAGATGCAGAAGGCGGGGCTGAGATTCCCCCCCTGAGGTCAGTCAGGAGGGGAGGAGAAGAGAACCGGGCAGTCATGTGATTGTGGATCACGGCTCTGAAATTGTGATTTATAAAAATAAATGCTGTAAATACCTAGAGGGGGACACTGCAATAGGAGACAGTGCTGATGGTGCAAATATATTACAGTTATTCAGGCAGCAGGAGCATGTAAGGGCAAGCACTGTCACAAGCTGACAGGCAGGAAGGGGAGAGGACACAGGAGAGAGCAGGGCTGCGGATGATGGCTCAGCAGCCATAATACACTGTGGTCAGTTTACAAAGGGGAGGGTAGAAACTGGCAGGATCAGCCAGGTATTTTAAGTGTTACAGGGGGGCTAAATGACACAGCACAAGCACTGTCATATAACATGCTTTAAAGTGGTTGTAAACCTAGTTACGCCACTTGTACCTACAGGTAAGCCTATAATAAAGCTTACCTGTAGGTAAAGTAAATATCTCCTAAACCTGCACGATTTAGGAGATATTTACCATATACGATTGCGCTGACATTATCGGCGCATGTGCTCTGAAGAAACGTCTCGCTCGTGCAGTTTCTTCAACAGCCGTGACCAGCGCCACGTCATCGCAGCTCCGGCCAATCACAGCACCGGAAGCCTGCGAACCCCGAAATAACACCGGGAGACATGTCGCCAATCACATTGGTGTGCGGGGACCCCTGCAACAGCTTCGATCTAAGGTAAGTATTTCACAACGAGCCAGTATGCGATGCACACTAGCTCATTATGCCTTTGTCTTGCAGGGTTTTTTTTTTTCTTGTAGGGTTTAATAAGGCGGGTCCAAGTTTTGGGGTTAACATACACTTTAAAGATGTGTAGTAGCAAACTGCTAGGATTTAAAAAAAAAAAAAAAAAAAAAAAAAAAAAAGCAAATGGAAACCATTACACTAACCTAGCAACCTAGCGTCTGACTAAAATTCATTGTACAAGCACTGCCAGTTTGCAGCTTATAAGTACCTTTTAAGAGAAAGCAATTTGTGTGAAGAAACTCCAAGTAGGAGTTTTTTTTCAAAGGTTTAGTAAAGTAGGAGGGAAATCCTTAACATAATAATTTTAATGGTGTTTTTATGTTCCCCTATTGATAGTGCAAGTTTCCTCCAGTGGCTCTGGTTTCTTGCCATTCATTTTGGGGAGCAGGGACTGCACATAATTTGGTGGTTGTATAAATATAGAAAAAAAAAAATTGGCTTTCACTTGTCAAACTATTCTCCCATATTGTATACAGAATGTGTAGTTTTTTTGTAGTTTTTTTCCTGCAATTTTTTTTTTTTTGTAATGATTCTCTATTACACAGCACACTCCAGTGGACACAAGAGATATAGCCTCTTGCTGTGGGTTCAGCTTTTTAACTCAGCAGTAGTACAATCCACCTAGTTCCCTTTTGTTCCCTCGGGAGTGATCAGCAGTCTTTGATCGCTCAGTTCTCACTGCGAGCCAATGTGGGGGACAGGGGCATCATCGTGATCAATGCTTCATCCACCTACGCGCGTATAAATGTTTGGTTGTTTGCAAGTCCATACTTCTCTTTTCAAACAAAGTACAAAAAAAAAAAACAAACACAAAGCTTATTTTAAAAATATTACTTTTATTGTTCTGTAAGGAGTTGTAGGAGGTGCAGGAATGATAGAAAGAGATGCTGCCCCCTGACATTCCTCCTGGTGGGCCGCTGGTATAAAAAGATGAGACAAGGAATGTTACAGACTTTGTGGTAACAATCAGCAACCTTTATTTAGAAGACAAGAAAAAAAAAAAACTGCAAATATAAGGTTTTGCTAGGTGAATATATATTTATATCATAAATCCCCTAAATTAAGTAAATAGTAACCCTCTTAAAGTTTTATTATAATTTTTTTTTTTTTTTTTTTTGGTCCTTAGGGAAAAATAAAAACCTTGACAGGGCCAGAAAAGAGACAAGAAAAAAAAATAGAGCATTCTCATGATGTGATGGGAAGTTCAGGAATGTAGAAAAGGGGATGTATAGCAAAGACAAGAAGTCAGTCACCAAAATATTATGCAAATCGTGGAATGCAATGATACATTATAATGTGTTTTGGTCACCAGGGGTGACAGAATGCAGTAGGAATGTCGGTCTGGTGTCTGGATTCTTTACCATTATTCTAAACACCTCAAACATGGTTGATAAAAGTGGAATGACATGATTCCCCCCTTGGCTTGTTGTGGGTTCTTGTAACAGATCTTATAATAGAATACCAGCTGCCTCTGATAAGCAGAAAACAAAACAAAAAAAAAAAATGGTGCCCCCTCTGGAAATATGTGATAAAATAGCTGGGGAAGGTGAAGCACCCCCTATTAATGGATCTCTCCCCTGCCTGCAGTGTGGAGCCCTATATGTTGTGATTTCCCCAAAACAACGTGGCACAATGAAACGGTGATGAACAAGGTAAGAACAGAAACAGGAATACTTAGGAACCCTGTGTGGCAGAGGCTTGGACCAGGCACCTCACACAGGGGCTTTAAGGACCAGGAATAAATAACCCAAGGGAGGGAGGGAGGGGGCTGTGGAGAATCTGTACAGGGTGCAATATATGAAAGGTTACCCAGAAGCGCAGTCTACGTGCCAGCGGTGTATGGAAGCACCCCTGCCCCTTAGCCGTTGCATAGATAGCTTTGCAGAGGGGGGAGGAGTGGTCCTGCAGCTTCTGCTCTGCCTTCTCCTCCCTCCTTGCAAAGGGAATGATAAGCTCATTTGATTCCCTCCCTCTCTCCCCTGATAGGGGGATGCCAGTAAAGGCCAGCGTCCCCCTCTAGTCCCTCCAGAGCTTCACCCCTTCAGCAATAGAGGCATTAGTAGCTGATGGAGGGCAGTAGGGCAGTGTTGATCTCTTTCCCCATCATGCTCACAGGTCACTCTCGCCATACAATGCAGTAGAAAAGGACATGTAATCCAGAGCTCCAGGCACAGTATCAGGACCGTGGTATGGTGCCATGCGAGAGATGCAGTATTCTGCCTGGTCTGGTGGCAGTTCCCGACGCAGCTCCGCTGCTGTGATGAAATTCTGGAAAGAATTTAAGAAATAAAATTAGTACTGTATGAAAAAAAGGCTCAAGCAGGCATCACAATCTACAGCACAGGTACGCAATCTATGAACAGAAAGCGTGCAGGAGGCCAGCATTTCCTAAACCAGTGCAGACTCTGCATATTCTTCTGATGGGATGCATATTCTATTCTGATGGGACAATTTCTAAAATATAGCCATTAGTGTTTTTTGCTCAGTGTAGGCAAGGAAACTGGTGCACAACTAGAGGCCCTCTAAAGGCTACCCTGCTGCCTTTCTGTGATTTGAGGAATCCTATTGCCTCCTTTTACCTATGAAAACGTAGAAGTGAATAATCCAGTAACAGTTCAGGACTGGAACTAGTACTTAGAATTAATGGTGATGCGCTGCTCTCCAGAAACACATTAGCTGCGGTAAACCATGGTGTCAGTCTCCTCAGACTCCCGACCCTTCCATTGTCAGTGGGAAGTACAACACTGTAGGTAGAGGCGGAGCAGCTCAGGAGGAAGTTACGTCTTTCTTCTCTGAATGCCAGGGCCTCCATGCACCAAATTGGTTGCTAGGATGCTAGATGGGTCCAGCAACCAATTATTTTGACAGGCGGGACTAGGACATGCTAGGAGTTCTGCCACTGGTGCGGGCTTTTACCCCAAGTTAAAGACGGCCCTGAGTGTCGCCACTCTGGCAGGTGTGTCACCCGGGGGTGGTCTGCACCCCCCTAGCCACGCCACTGCACAAAAGTACTAGTGAAGATAGTTATTAGTAACTGTATTATAGAAATAAACTGCAGACAGTATGTGCATAGAGGCAACACTAGTCCTGCTTGACATGTTTGCCCTTTTAAGCAACAGAATTAGTGGGGCCCTTTGGAGGAGGCCAGGACCACATGTAAAGTCCTCCACATCGAATAGGATTCCTTAATCATTTTAGCAGTCTCTATAGACTGAACATGGTAAATTATGCTATTCCTATATAGGGCAATGTACTATTTCATAGTCTCAGAGCACCGACTTAAATATTATGAGCCAGCGTAACCTGCTTCAAGCCGATTTTGCATTCTCATAGACTTGTATAAAGAAAGTAGCTGAAGCATAGCAAACAAAAGCCCAAACACTGGCCCTAGAGCTGCCCTACACTGGGCTACTTCTTAAAGCAGAACTAAACCCACTGATTTAGCCATTTCCCGACAGTAACATTGAAGGTATGCCTTTGGTCATGACTGTCACAGATTCCAGCGTGCTTAGGTCAGCTCTCAACTATAAATCCCTCAAATGGCTACTGTCATAGCTGATCACATGTGCAGCACCATGGCAACTACAGATCTAAAGAGGCTAAAATAGCTTTGACCTCTGCAGTAAGGAATAGGAAGGCTTTTTTCTGCTTGAACTGAATATGCTGTAGAATTGGCCAACCACAATTGACAGATATGGTTGTTTGGTATTGAGAAGCACATTCTGAGGGGAACAAAACTGGCTATATTAATTGCTGCACATGTGCCGTGACATGGACCCTATATGACAATCTTCTGCCACAACTGTTTTCCATTAAAGCAGAATAAAGTTAAGGCGTGACTGAAAAGGAACAGTTATCAAGATCTAGAGTGACCTTTCTAGGTCAACTATTAGCTCTGCCTGTATGCCCTTGTGAAAGGGAAAAGATTACCTATGGAGGTACATGAGAAACAAGTACATGATCCAGTACGAGTTACAACTAAGCTCACCTTGTCTCCAGCAAGGACCTTGAAAGATGCGATAACTTGGTCTGCAGAATCCGTGTCTGTGGTCTCCCTTGACATAAAGTCGATGAAAGCTTGGAAGGTCACCATGCCTGAATTGTTGGGATCGACACTTGCCATGATGCGGTTAAATTCTGCTTCACCCTAGAAGAAAAGTCCAAGTGAAAGCCCAGTCATACAGAGGAAATAGACTAGATGATAGTCACACTGGGAGGAGAAGTCACAGGTGGACACCAGGAGGAACCACGGAGGAACAGAGAAGTGAGGAGCATACCAAGCTGTATCCCGTAGAGATAAGTAGAGCGCGAAAGTCATCCATTTCCAGAGCAGCAACTCTCTTCTTCTTTAAAGAGCAATAAAAGAAAGATGGAGAAAGGAAAAAAGTACCAGCAAAGAGAGAAAAGTGGGGAATGTTTGATAATAAGAAAAAAATAAGGGAGGAAAAATTGAGCACCAAATCCAACAAATATAAGGCAGAGAAGAAGATGGGAAGGTAGGAAGAAAGTTTGAGAAAACAAATGATAGAAAGAGAGAGAAAGAGACAAAGCGACAGTTAGTTTGGGTCTAGCTTGGCAGTTTGGTACCTGTCTTTCATTTTCCACATCATAGCCCAGACTGATGAGACAAGCTTTGAATTCTTCAGGTCCCAGAGCACCCGTATGGTCCTGTGGTAGGTAGAACATGGTAGGGAAAGGAGCACGTGGGTCCAGAAGGCAAGCGGTGGTGAGCGGGAGACACAGGCAGTGAAATGACGTGAAGGCGATGGGTGGTGGACAAGATTGATGGAAGAGAAACAGAACATTACGTTATAGAATGCTTAACATGATTAGTAGACTTGAGACAAATGGGAGTGCTGAAAACATTAGAGTGGCCTTCTGGGAAAGGATGGGAAGGAAGAGACACATTAAAGTGTTCATGAAATGGGGAGCCTTACCATCAATTTACCCTTTTTATATTCGGTCTGAGCTACATGAAAGATTTCCAGTTTCTAAACTGTGGGACAACAATCGCCTCCAGCTAAATTCCCACATTCACTAACATCATTAATCTCTATGGGGAAAGCCAGATATGGTATGTGTTGCTATAATTAATCCTGCCTAATTGTTCAATTGCTTGACATTAACTGCAGGTGACCACTGCAACTATCCCTTATAGCTCAGGCCTGGGCAGTAGAATTACGACAACTGCCCACAACACCAATTTCACATACATATGGAAAAATCTTATGCAAAAATCATGAAGGACACACAGGACCGCTCACTTATTTGCTACCCTCTAGACCAATTACTAGCAGTGCTTGCATATATAAATGTATGACCAAGTCTTGCTTCTTCTGCTGCTAATTTTATGAAACTGATGCTCACCCTGTCAAAGTGGTTGAAGGACGCTCTGAACTCATGCATTTGTTCCTGACTGATGCCCTTGGCATCCCGCGTTAGAATTTGATTCTCCACTTCATTGATGGTTCTAGCAATGGTGGTAAGGAGATGTTCCCAGCCAACACGAATGTGCTGCAAAAAAAAAAAAAAAAAAGTTTGGTTGTTAACGAAAGGGAAAAAAGTTAGATAGGATGCTTTAGAATTCATCAATCCAGCTAAGCCTCACCTCCATGGTGTAGTTGGTGTGCTTGTTGTCAAAGATCAGGGCTTCCTGAATGAGCTGGTGCTTTTGCTCCAGTCTGTCTATGTTAGGCTTATGGTTTATGACGCTCTGTTCGTACTGCTTCAGATGGCTCATCTGGTCCTCCAGAGTTCCATGCATTTCAATGGCAATCCTTCCAATCTCCTGCAGAGCAGACATGACAAAGCAGTGGATGATCAACTGAGACAAAGACACAACCACCCTGCACTGAGTTCAGATGGGCACAAACATAAATTTTACTGCAGTTTTTATATTTACCATTATACAATTAAGGCATTTTGAAACAAAGCTACATAAATTGTTAGTTTTGAGGCCTCATGCACACTGGAAGTTTTTACAGCTGCTGTTTTTAGCTTCAGGCATTTTTTCTGCAGCCCGTAAACTCCCCAGCAGGTTATCCTTGGTCTCCATGCACATATAGGCTGTTATCAGCGTTTTTTTGGCAGGGGCGTTTTCCGGCTGGAGGAAAAGTGGGTTTTAAAATGGTTGTAAACCCTTACAGACCACTTTTCACCATAGGCAAGCCTATAATAAGGCTTACCTGTAGCCCACCGTGGATATCTCCTAAACCTACAGGGAGATATCCCCTGTATCAGCATGTGCCGACATAATCGGCACATGCCCACTGGAGCAACAGCTTGTTCGTGCCGTTGCTTCAGCTGATGTGCCGTTACCGGTGGCCCCGGCCAATCACAGCGCTGGAGCCCGCGATGCCCAGAAATAAATAACTCCGGGAGACATGTCACTGGGCAGAGCAGTGTGCCGGGACCGCTGCGGGGGCTTCCATCTAAGATGAGTATTTTATAATGAGCTAGTATGCTATGCATACTAGCTCATTATGCCTCTGTCTTGCAGTTTTTTTCCCCCTAGGGTTTACAGCCACTTTAAGAGGAGTTTAAGCTATAAAAATGCTCTAACTCTGATAAAAGCTAAAAAAAAAAAAAAAAAAATGCAGCTATTCAGTGTTTATCAGGGTTTTTAAGCCATAAGCTTTTGTGAGTATAGGTTTTGCTTAAAAAAAAAAAAAAAAAAAAAAAAAGGGCCAAAAACTAATTCTACAGCTTTAAAGTCCGGTGTGCATGAGGCCTGATCGTTTATCAAATGCTCGTTTTGGAAAAAAATTGGCCTAAAACTGGAAGTTTGTAATCACTGTTAAACCCTTTTCTTGGAGACAAACCGTAGAATATGGGACATTCCAAAGCAGCCCCAGAAGGCAGGCGAACACAGCGACCCAAAGCCTACACCCCAAGAAAAAAAAAAAAAAAAAAACAAACACACTGGGGGTGCCAGCAGGTTTTACCAGTTAAAAAGTAGACAAGGGAATATTCAAAAACTGCAAGCAGTTTTTGAAATACGATAAGAGCTGATATATGACCCTAATAGAACACAAGGAAATTGTTGATCCAAACTGGATTTGAAGAACAGTCAGGGTCTGCCCTGCAAAGTATTTCCAGGGATGAAATGTTTTGGCCTTGCACCAGGCAAAGTATGCTTTCCATGTGCAGTGATAGACCATGTGAGAGATGGACTTCCTAGCTTTTAGGAGTGACCAAATCAATATTGCAGTTGAAGAGTCCAGCACTGAAAGGATAGACTAATCGCTTAGAGCCTTAGTATAATGATATGACAATAAGCTTCAGCCATCAACCAAGGTCCCTGCACTGAAAGGGTGTCTAGGACACCTCCCCAGCCCGACAGGCTGGCAACCATCATGAGGATCCTCCAGGATAGTGAAAGAAAGGATCTGCCTGACTTTAGGGCTTGATTGGTGAGCCACCAGGCAAGAGAGACATCCTGGTCCTGGATATCAGGTGCATCGATGGGTCCAGTGACTGTACCTTCTTGTCCCTTGCAGTCAGAATGCAGTTGAAAAGGTCTGGAGTGGAGCTGGGTAAATGGGACTGCCTTGAAGGAACTTACTGTCCCCCTGTGGCCAGAATGTTGAGTTGCAACAGTCTGGAGAGGAACTGGGCAAACGGGACTGTCTTGAAGATAGACTCCGAACACTCAAGCAAAAAAGAGGAGAGTTGGACGGTTCCTGGATGGTAGGGTCCTGATCCAGGAGCGAAGAAATCGGAGTATCTCTTGTAGAAGGAAGATTCTGGACTGAGCCATATCTGGCTAAGTCAAGTACTGTAGGTTCCAGTGAATACTTTGGACCTCAGTAGGAGATCTAGGTATCCCACACTATGGGGGGATGCCTTGTGAGGCATCTTTTCTTCTGAGACACTGACTGTCTAACATGCGCTTTTTATTCCCAATCAGGTTACTGACATGTTGCCAATTAATCTAATTAGTTGCAAAATGTTCTTCCAGCTCTTCCTTGTTAGTACCATATACCAGTCTTTTGTTGCCCAGTCCCAACTTTGAGACGTGTTGCTGCCAATTTCAAAACTACTTTTTCCCCTCTGTCAAAATGGTCCATTTTTTCTGTTTGAATATTTGGTATGTTTTCCATTTTCTGTTGTGAATAAAATACGGGTTTAGGAGATTTGCAAATTATTGCATTCTGTTTATGTAGATTTTACACACCGTCACAACTTTTTTGGAATTGGGGTTGTAGGCAGTTTCCAAAAAGTAAGAAGGTAGACAAGGTCTTTGTGATAGCCCAGCTAAAAATAAATAAATAAAATGGGTACTTTACCAAATACAGAAGGGCCAGCACAGCATACTACATCAATTAAATTGGAAACAACTGTGTGCATATCAGAGGCATTCTGGACTTTTTTTTAAAAAACCACAGTATCTTTGAAGGCTGACAAATGATCTCATTTAGTCAGACAATGAAAATCTACCCTAGATGGCAGTAGAGTACAGTTTAAATTTCTCCTAGTAGAAATTTCAGACAAGTTTACAAAGACTGACAGAGGGCCATTAGAGCAGGAGACAGAGGAGCTATAGAAGCTGTTAATAGGTTGTGAGCCTACAGGAACAGGGGGCCCCATGAGCTAAAATGCAGGCATTGGATCCTTCTAAGGATACTGATAAGCCATTGGCTGGAAACAGTAAGGCCTGGTTCACACCTACAGTGGCTTGCGAAAGTATTCGGCCCCCTTGAACTTTTCAACCTTTTGCCACATTTCAGGCTTCAAAGATATAAAATAAAATTTTTATTTTTTGTGAAGAATCACCAACAAGTGGGACACAATTGTGAAGTGGAACGAAATCTTTTGGATTTTTGAAACTTTTTTAACTAATAAAAAAATGAAAAGTGGGGTGTGCAAAATTATTTGGCCCCCTTGCGTTAATACTTTGTAGAGCCACCTTTTGCTGCGATTACAGCTGCAAGTCGCTTGGGGTATGTCTCCATCAGTTTTGCACATCGAGAGACTGAAATTCTTGCCCATTCTTCCTTGCAAAACTGCTCGAGCTCAGTGAGGTTGGATGGAGAGCGTTTGTGAACAGCAGTTTTCAGCTCTTTCCACAGATTCTCGATTGGATTCAGGTCTGGACTTTGACTTGGCCATTCTAACACCTGGATACGTTTATTTGTGAACCATTCCTTTGTAGATTTTGCTGTATGTTTGGGATCATTGTCTTGTTGGAAGATAAATCTCCGTCCCAGTTTCAGGTCTTTTGCAGACTCCAACAGGTTTTCATCCAGAATGGTCCTGTATAGAGGTCGACCGATATATCGGCCGATATTTGGCTTTTTTTTACTTAATCGGCATCGGCCGATAGCGGGACTTGCAAATGACTTCTGTAATAGAAGTCAATTGCAAGTTTTCTGAAGTTTTCTTCTCTCCTCCTCTGGGCAGCCTGCCAAGTCTGATAAGAAGATACATTGTATCTCTTTCAGGTTCTTTTATCAATAGACTGAACTCCATGGAGAAGTTTTCAGTTTAACCATTTAAAGACTAAATCTTTTCTGACACTTGTTGCTTACAAGTAAAAATCCTGTATTTTGTGCTATAAAATCACTTAGAACCCCCAAACATTATATATATTTTTTTTAGCAGAGACCCTAGGGAATAAAATAGCGGTTGTTGCAATATTTTATGTCACACGGTATTTGCGCAGCGGTCTTTCAAACGCAATTTTTTTTTTTAAAAATACACTAATGAAATTAAAAAAAAAAAGCAGTAAAGTTAGCCCATTTTTTTTCATCCAAAAGTTTTGATTACCTGTTTTTGTGTATTTAATATTTAGGATATAGTTATTTTTTTTTAATCTAAATTATACATACAAGTGAACTGATTGGAGGTTTGTTTTGTTTAATAAATGTTTAAATATAAAAAATTTTCTGTATCACTTATTACTTAAGGCTGCTTTCACACTGGTGCGGGCATGCGTTGACGATAAAACGCTGTTAATTTTAGCGGCGCTTTACCGTCATTTTAGTGGCGCTATTCTGCTGCTAGCGGGGCACTTATAACCCAGCTAGTGGCCGAAGAAGGGGTTAAATGCGCCCCTGAAGCGCTGCTGCCGAAACGCTTTGCAGGCGCTTCGGCAGCGGTGCGCATTCATTTCAATGGGCGGGAGTGGTGGAGGAGCGGTATACACCGCTCCAAAGATGCTGCTTGCAGGACTTTTTTTTAACGTCCTGCCAGCGCATCGCCTCAGTGTGAAAGCACTCGGGCTTTCACGCTGAGACTGCAGGGGAGCCGTTTTACAGGCGCTATTTTTAGCCCAAAAGCGCCTGAAAAACGCCCCAGTGTGAAAGATGTTAGATTTTATGAGATGAAGGGAAAAAAAAAAAAAAAAAAAAAATCGGCCTAATATATCGGCATCATATATCGGCCATCGGCCACCGCGATTTCTAAATATCGGCTTTGGCATCGGCCAGAGAAAAACCCATATCGGTCGACCTCTAGTCCTGTATTTGGCTGCATCCATCTTCCCCTCAATTTTAACCATCTTCCCTGTCCCTGCTGAAGAAAAGCAGGCCCAAACCATGATGCTGCCACCACCATGTTTGACAGTGGGGATGGTGTGTTGAGTGTGATGAGCTGTGTTGCTTTTACGCCAAACATATCGTTTTGCATTGTGGCCAAAAAGTTCGATTTTGGTTTCATCGGACCAGAGCACCTTCTTCCACATGTTTGGTGTGTCTCCCAGGTGGCTTGTGGCAAACTTTAGACGAGACTTTTTATGGATATCTTTGAGAAATGGCTTTCTTCTTGCCACTCTTCCATAAAGGCCAGATTTGTGCAGTGTACGAGTGATTGTTGTCCTATGGACAGACTCTCCCACCTCAGCTGTAGTTCTCTGCAGTTCATCCAGAGTGATCATGGGCCTCTTGGCTGCATCTCTGATCAGTCTTCTTCTTGTCTGAGCTGAAAGTTTAGAGGTACAGCCAGGTCTTGGTAGATTTGCAGTGGTCTGATACTCCTTCCATTTCAAAAATGATCGCTTGCACAGTGCTCCTTGGGATGTTTAAAGCTTGGGAAATCTTTTTGTATCCAAATCCGGCTTTAAACTTCTCCACAACAGTATTACGGACCTGCCTGGTGTGTTCCTTGGTCTTCATGATGCTCTCTGCGCTTTTAACAGAACCCTGAGACTATCACAGAGCAGGTGCATTTATACAGAGACTTGATTACACACAGGTGGATTCTATTTATCACCATCAGTCATTTAGGACAACATTGGATCATTCAGAGATCCTCGCTGAACTTCTGGAGTGAGTTTGCTGCACTGAAAGTAAAAGGGGCCGAATAATTTTGCACGCACCACTTTTCAGTTTTTTTAATTGCTAATAAAGTTTAAAATATCCAATAGATTTCGTTCCACTTCACAATTGTGTCCCACTTGTTAGCGATTCTTCACAAAAAATTAAAATTTTATATCTTTATGTTTGAAGCCTGAAATGTGGCAAAAGGTTGAAAAGTTCAAGGGGGCCGAATACTTTCTCAAGCCACTGTATCATGGTTGCAAGTTGATGCAAATTCCAGGTGCATTTTTTTCAATACACTTTTTTGATCTATTGAAGTCTATAGAACCAAGCACACAACCTGCTGCTCCCTGGCCCTTTCTATAAAATGCACAGATGTGAACGTGACCCATAGGAAATGTTAAATGGACTGTAGTGTGTTTCTGCAAAACTGATCACACACTAAAATTGCATAGGTGTAAACCAGCCCTAAAAGGAGTATAGGACATGGTTATAGCAGGATTGTCCTCCAAAAGGTAGGTATGTAGTAGCGGAAGCAACAGACCCAAGTAAGGCAAGGTATGCATACTCACAAACCCAGGCGAGCTGGTGACTATTCTAATCAGCTGGAGGTGACTAGAACCCTAAAGATAGGCAGTGGAAAAAAAAAATCCAAAGACCGGATGACCCACAAGCGCATCAGAGATGGCAGCAGGAAAAAAACAAAAAACAAAAAACCTCCTGATTTGAAGGCTGAGAAGGGAACAAGGAGTGTACATGTGCAGCACCCTCTAGTGGACAATATTATGGAGTGCGGCAGGATACACAGTTACCGTCCCACTTCTAGATTATGCCAGAGATCTTAACCTGATAGTACTGTGTAAAACACCAAACAGGGCCTAGGCAGAATGTAAATGTATTTTAGTGGATGGTAGTGCGTGCAACTAGGGTGGAACGTTCTTTATGAAGACAGGTTTGCCCCCAAAAAATGTATTCACAGGGAGAGAATAGAACACCGAAAGGGCTGAGCCACGACTAATGCAATAATTACAATATAGAGCCCAGTACCCAAGGCCACTAATCGGCTCATAACAACATTTGGAAGTTCACTCAGAATGCAAGAATACACAAATCTGTAGTGATAACACGCTAAAACCAGGGAGAGCTGTGTAGTTACAATAGCTTCAATGCAGAGCACAGCGGTCAAAAGACATGGATTTATTGCTATGTGTAAAGGCATATACACACTGAGGGCTAGTTCACACCACATGCGTTCCAGTGCTTTTTTTTCTGCATCCAAAATGTATAGCAAGTATGTTACATGGTTTCCAATAGTATAGTTCACACCAGTGTTTTCAGTTCCAGTGCCTAAAACATGCTGCCTCTTTCCTGCACAGTACTTTATTGGAATGCGGTAAAATGCATCAAAAACGCACCTACATGCATAAAAAAAAAAAAAAAAAAAAAAAAAAAAGAAAAAGAAAAAAAAAGGAAAGCATTTAGAAATGCATAATGAGCATGCAGAAATGCATCGGGAACAGATTTGGAGGATGTTTTTGTGGTGTGAACTAGCCCGAGACTTGATTAAACCAAGGGTGTACCAACACACTGAATTGGAGATTTCTGTAGCTGACAGTTTAAACAAGTCTGGAAAGTGCCAATTCATAGCTCAAATGCCACAATAGGCAGTCTTATGGTTAGCAGGTCATGAACTGGAGAGACCCACAGGACCTCTTCCCCTGCATTAGGGATTCAACATGTTGCCTTCAATAAGACAACTTAAACACACCTAGATGACATCTTCATTACTAAAAAAAGCCAGCTACAAAGAAGGGGAGGTTTTAAAGTGGCTGTAATGTCAGGTTTTTTTTATCTTGATGCATTCTCTCTCCAGCGATGTCCACGAGTTCCTCGGCCGTCCAGGACTCTCCTCCTGATTGGCTGACACAGGAGTGGGGCCATTTGCTCCCGCTGCTTTCAATGAAAGTCAGTTAGCCAATCAGGAGAGAGAGGGGGCGGGGTCAAACTGGGGCTCCGTGTCTGAATGGACACAGGGAGCTGCGACTCGACTTGGGTGCCCCCATAGCAAGCTGCTTGCTGTGGGGGCCCCCTCGACAGGAAGGAGGGGCCAGGAAAGCAGAAGGACCCGAGAAGAGGAGGACTTGGGCTGCCCTACGCAAATCTATTACACAGGGCAGGTAAGTATACCATGTTTGTTATTTTTAGAGAAAAAAAAAAACGACTTTACAATCACTTTAAGGCTGGCGATGACAGTGTCAATGACAAACTACCCCACTGAACAGTGGAATAAGACACAGCTGTGAGTGACAAAACACTTCATTTCTAGCACATTAACTCTTTGGTTTTGAGGGTAATTGCAGGAGAAATGGTTATGGTGCGCTATGTCCACAGAAAGGACATGTCTCAGACTAAGCACAGAGCGCGACATGCAGAACAAGTCACATTCCAAACAATCTTCACACGTACCATAGGCATACTCCAAAGAGTGTTTAGGAATCAAGATCACACTAGTGGCTGTGTCACAGCCCTGGACCTGTAAGCAAACCAATACACCAATTGTCTGGGAAATACCACAAATGAAGGTCACATTACAGGCTAGCCCTGCAATCCTCAGTCAGGCAGGTTCAGGGTACGGCCTCCAAGGCTGCACAGAGGATCAGCCTGTCCATAGCTGCAATGATTCTGAGCTCAGCAGCTTAATGAAGGATCTTGATTGAAGAAAAAAAATAATCCTAATAAAAAGTAAAATGGTCTAGGGGTTTTTTTTTTTTTTTTTTTAATTATAAAGTAGCCCATCCTCCTAAGACACTAGCAAAAAAAATAATCATGGGAGTGGGAAGGGTTATGACTGACCAGCCAACACCTTTTTATTCATTTTTTAAAATTTGTCCCGTGTCCAAATCCTCTTAAAGGCAGCAGTATAACCCCAATGTTCCTGAATTCTATTGTTCCTCTAATGAACAATAGAACCTGGAGTATGCTGTCCAGGTCTGGGCACCAGTCCTCAGGAAGGAGGTACTGGAAATGGAGCGAGTACAAAGAAGGGCAACAAAGCTAATAAAAGGGACTGGAGGATATTAGTTATGAGGAAAGGTTACGAGCACTGAACTTATTCTCTCTGGAGAAGAGACGCTTGAGATATGATTTCAATTTACAAATACCATACTGGTGACCCCTTATTAGGGATAAAAAAACTTTTCAGCGGAAGGGAGTTTAATAAAACACACAGGGCCACTCATTAAAATAAGAGAGAGGTTTAACCTTAAATTGCATAGAGGGTTCTTTACTGCAAGAGTGGCAAGGATGTGGAATACTCTTCCACAGGCAGTGGTATCAGTGGGGAGCATTGATAGCTTCAAGAAACTATTGGATAAGCACCTGAACGACCACAACATACAGGGATATACAATGCAATACTGACATATAATCACACACATAGGTTGGACTTAATGGACGCGTGTCTTTTTTCAACCTCACCTACTTTGTAACCATGATAATCTCATGATGAACGATTAAGAAAATGAACTTGTGTTTTAGGAAAGAAGAAAACGCAAATATGCAACAATGCTGCAGTGCAGCAACCTTATCCATCAACGGCCAAAATAAAACACTACTAGAGCTCTGTGGAATGGAGGAGTGGGGGGTGCCATGCCCTGCTGTCTTCTATTCCCCATATTTGCCCCTGCTTCAAGAACAATGTTTTTTTATATAGACACCCAGCATCTGTAAGTTTTGTTGTAAGGGGCTAAGCTTAGGGCCTTTATTTAACCACTGCATTGATGCTGAATTGCTGTAATGCACAGAACGCTCACTTGCCCGCTCTTAGCGTAGAACAAAGGCAAAATTTGTAAAATGCTTTAAATTATGCCAGTGAAAGGAGAAAACAGAAGTCAGTAAAGACTGGGATCACAACACTGTCCTTCCATAGGTTTAGTAAACAAGGGGACACGACGGAATGCAGTGAAAGGGCACTAACACTAGTCAGGAGAGGAAAGGTGGTGAGAGCATGGCAGGTTTATATTGCATAATTCATTAGCTGATATGACCCAACAGCCTTAGGCCCCTTTCACACCAACGATCCGTTCAGGTCCGCCTGTCAGTTCTTTAGGCGGACCTGAACGGACACTCCATAGACCTCTATGGAGCATCGGCTGTCAGCGGTGACATGTCCGCTAATATCCGACCCCCTCCGATCCGAAAAAGTGTAACGGAGGAAAAACCTACTTTTCCATCCGTCTGCAGATCGGATCGGGTGACGACGGACACTACGGTCAGTCTTCATACGATCCCCCATAGGGGAGAGCGGTGCTCTGGCAGGTCCGTCCCTGCGCAGTGTGCGATGGACCTGTCATCTGCCTGCTCAGCGGGGATCGACGGAGCGACCCCCCGCTGAGGAGAATGGGCTCCGTACACGGACACGTCCATGTGAAAGAGCCCTTACTTACAAATAAACTAGTCAATTTGTAACAGTAGCCTCACAAGAAAGAATAAAGTGAAGAGTTGTGCGAAGCAGTGGATTCATAAGAGTAAATAAGCGGAATACACAGGAAAGTGTGGTTTTTGGAGAACACCTCCTTTCATGAGGTTTACTATGCTGGAAACAGAGCTATAAGTTGAGACCAGATCAGAACCCAGAGAGCTTCCAAACACCATCTAGGAGTTCAAACTGCTAAATATTTAACAGCTTTCCAGGACTAGAGATATATAAAACAAAAAAAAACAAAAACAAACAAAAACAAACACCACCTTCTGTGTGTCGCGCCCCCCCCCCCCCCCCAATTACCTACCTGAGCTCCTCTCTCCAGCAATGTCCACATTCCCCTCTGCCATCCAGTACACTCCTCCTGATTGGCTGAGACAGAGCAGCCGCGCTATTGGCTCCTGCGGCTGTCAAAGTCAGTCAGCCAATCAGGGGAGAGAGGGGACAGGGTCAGGTCAGGGCTCCATGTCTAAATGGATACAATGAGCTCTGACTCAGCTTGGGTGTCACCTGTAGCAAGCTGCTGGCTGAGGGGCACTCAAAGGAGGGAGGGACTAGGAGCAGCAAAGAGGGACCCCAGAAGAGGAGGATCCGGGCTGCTCTGTGCAAAACCAACCTCACAGAGGAGTGAAGTATAACATGTTTGTTATTTAAAGAAGAAAAAAAAAAAAAGGCCTTTAAACACAGGATGTCAAATAAGGTCTGACTAGCTAAAACAATTGAGTATTTTCTCTTTTGGAAGTAAAAAAAAAAAAAAAGCAGTGAAGCCAGCACAATGTCACTGCATACCTCCATCTTGCTCTGGATCCAAGGACCCTCCACATTAGCTAAGCTAGCGAACTCCAGACGCAAGCGCTCGTTGGACTGTTGCTTGTCTTGCTCTGACTTCAAAGCATTGTCTCTCTTGGGGACAAGCTGCTGTACCTGCAATTTAAAAACGAGACATTTCCTTCATTAGACTCGGGTAATGTACTCAGGTGACCTTGTGCTCATCCTTTTGTAGTCACCTACCTTCTCCCATTTGAAATTAATGATTTCTGGTGTAACTGTGGTGTAGGGGTTTCCAGTCAACTTAATGTGGTTATAATCAGCAATCTTCTGGGCCTGGCGCTGGATGTCAAGAATGGCTTCTCTCTCGCGGTCTGCATCTGGCAGAGTGGACTTAAACTGGCCATGGGCTGTGATAAGGCCCTGTAATGCACAAATCAAAATTAACATGTTTTCCCTTAATGGTTCACACAATCCCCTCAAGTAGCATTATAGGGTAATAAACCTGCCAGTGAAATGCAATTAAAAAAAAAAAAAAAAAAATCAACATAAAAAAAGCCCTGACAATTCAACTTAAAGTGGTTGTAAACCCTCACATATACCCAGTGAAGTGACTGGCCTCAGATGATACACAAATGAAACAGTCTCCTACATAAGTTTTACTTGTTTATCTGCATTCTTCTCTTTTCTACATAGCCTCAAAAGTGCTGAATTTAGATAAAATCCTTCTGCATCTGTCAGTAGCACAGAGGAGGGGGGCATTGAAGGAAAAGGACACCTCACACACGGCTCCCTCCCCTGTCATAATTATGTCTGGTGTCGGGATAACTTGTCAGAAGTGACTAGTGCTGATAAGGTTCCTTTCACACAAGCAGACCGATCGGGTCTGCCTGAAAAACTGACAGGCAGACCCCGATTGGTCCGCTGGTGTGAAAGGAACCTAATCAGCATGAGATTGGACCACCCATTGATCTCTATGGGGCGGCGGATGTCAGTGGACATGTGTCCACTGACACCCACCACGCATCTGATCTGATAAAATCCGCTACAAATAGACGTATGGCGATATGTTCGCCATCCGCCCAGCGGATCGGATGACAATCAGATGGAAACTGACATGCAGTCAGTTTCCATCCGACGGCCCCATACAGTAGAGTGAGTGGTGTCCGTGTCTGCTCTGCGTAGCAGAGTGGACACAGACCTGTCATCCGCCTGCTCAGCGGGGATCAGCGGAGAGATCACCCGCTGAGCAGGCGAATTGCACTTGGACGGATTCACTCCATCTGAAAAGGACCTAACAGAGGAACACCAGAGAGGAACGACTACAGATTTATGGGCTTTGTTCAGATTTCATGACTAAGGTGTACAACCACTTTAAGCACATGACAGTTACCTAAAAACTTAAAGGGGAAAAAAAAAAAAAAAAAAACAAAAAGCATAGAATATAGGTAGCTTAAGTTACATATTCAAGTCACAACTTATGCTGTGAAAGATTCAAGCTTAGCCCCACTGGCTTCTGAGCCTCCATTTAGGACCTTTAATCCTGACCAGTAGGGAGTATTGGAAGACATGGGAGTGTCAAACACAACTTTTACAGGATTGGAGGAGGAGGAGGAGGGGGGGGCATCACTTACATCAACTTCTTCAACGGTGTGTACAATAAACATGTCCTGGAGATCCTCCATGGCCCCCTCCATCCAGTTATTAAAGGGTGCTGCCCTCTTGGCATACTCCAGGTTCAACTGGTCAATGTTCTCCAAATGCTTTTCTGTTTGCTGGAGAAAAAAAAAAAAGGCAGGTCAATGAAGATTCCCCATGGAAGATTGAATCTGAGGGGGGGGGGGGGGGGGAATTTGAGGCAGTTCTGTTGCCCTCACCTCTAAGGCTTCTCGTCTGGTGTGTGTCAGTGACCCCAGGACATCCCACTGGTCACATATAGTTTGGCAACGTGCGTTTACACTGGGGGAGTCGTAATAGTCAAGTTCACTGGAAAAAAGATAAAACATTTAGCAGCAGCACAGCAACAATTTTTTTTCTTTTTAAAGAAGTATTCTCTGGAAAGACTGCTCACACCCACCATGTACACCCCTCACTAAACCTTTACACGTGTCAGTGGAATAAAAGATGCTATTCACTGCAGCCATGGCAAGCCTGGAAATGTGGAAGTTGAGAAACTCACTGCTTGGAATGTTTCTAATGATGGTGTGTGAGAGTCATGAACAAAGAGGGCACTGTGTGTTTATGCACACACACCTTTTGCAAGCAGCAAAGAACACAACATGCATCAACGACATTTCCTGAGCTTTGCCATGGAATAGTAATGATGCACATCAGGCAACAAGGTCCAAAATCTCACAGATGATTAAAAGAGACCCTGTCATGATAGAAATACAGGAGCAGCAAATTGCTGAAGTCACTGTCCTCTTTCCTTCACTACTCAATGAGTCAACAAGCTTAAAAAGGAAAAAAAAAAAACTTCATCAAAAAAATGTATATAGAATATCAAATTGCGGCACAAGTTCTTTTGTAATGCAATGTCCATTTCCTGATCTGTGATTGGATCACTGAATCTCTCAGAAGTCTGCACTGTGATGCAAGTAAAATTTTAGGCATTCCCTGCAAGAGGAATTTCATTTTTGGAGAGATAATCCCTTTAGGTATATCTACTAAAGGGGATTAGACAGTTCAGCTTCCCTCCTTATATAATGCAATTGCTAGTGGAGTATGTAAATTGTGACCACATCCCTAAATGATATAGAACAAAAGGCACCCCCGTAAATGGGGCTGCACTGGGCATACAAATCAGATGAAAAACGGTGGTTATAAAGGTATCAAAACTTTATACAAAAATTAGACAAAGTATAAAAATTAAAACGCATCGGTGCGGTTGATACATACAGTATCTCACAAAAGTGAGTACACCCCTCACATGTTCGTAAATATTTTTTATATATTTTCATGTGACAACTCTGAAGAAATGACACTTTACTAAGTAAAGTAGTGAGTGTACAGATTGTATAACAGTGTAAATTTGCTGTCCCCTCAAACTAACTCAAAACACAGCCATTAATGTCTAAACCGCTGGCAACAAAATTGAGTACACCCCTAAGTGAAAATGTCCAAATTGGGCCCAAAGTGTCAATATTTTGTGTGGGCACCATTACTTTCCAGCACTGCCTTAACCCTCTTGGGCATGGAGTACACCAGAGCTTCACAGGTTGCCACTGGAGTCCTCTTCCACTCCTCCATGACAACATCATGGAGCTGGTGGATGTTAGAGACCTTGCACCCCTCCACCTTCGGTTTGAGGATGCCCCACAGATGCTCAATAGGGTTTAGGTCTGGAGACATGCTTGGCCAGTCCATCACCTTTACCCTCAGCTTCTTTAGCAAGGCAGTGGTCAACTTGGAGGTGTGTTTGGGGTCGTTATGTTAGAATAGTGCCCAGTGGCCCAGTCTCTGAAGGGAGGGGATCATGCTCTGCTTCAGTATGTCACAGTACATTTTGGCATTCATGGTTTCCTCAATGAACTGTAGCTCCCAGTGTCGGCAGCACTCATGCAGCCCCAGACCATGAGACTTCCACCACTCTGCTTGACTGTAGGCAAGACACACTTGTCTTTGTACTCCTCACCTGGTTGCCGCCACACATGCTTGGCACACTCTAACACTAATTAATCACATTACAACGAGGAGATAAAATGGCTAATTCAGCCCAAGTTGGACATTTTCCACTTAGGGGTGTACTCCCTTTTGTTGCCAGTGGTTTAGACATTAATGACTGTGTGTTGAGTTATTTTGAGGGGACAGCAAAGTTACACTGTTATACCAGCTGTACACTCACTATACATTGTAGCAAAGTGTAATTTGAGTGTTGTCACCTGAAAAGATATAATAAAGTATTTACAAAAAAGCGAGGGGTGTACTCACTTTTGTGAGATATTGTATATACTAAGGTTACAGTGATGGAATGGCTGCTGGTTCTGTCCACCTGGGTCTGTACCATAGGAGACAAATACCCAATGTGTTTTGAACAACATTTCTTTTGGATTCTTCTTCAGGGGTACAGACATTCCCAGTGTAAATATTCTACAATAAAAGGGGGCAACATTAGCTAGTGTGTCACAAATAACAATAAACCATTGTTATACAAATGATATGGACCTTTTTATATATGACCGGATCGAAACTGCTTTCATACTTTTATTTTGTGCCATATTTTTATGAATGCGGTCTCAATGCTGTCATATACAAAAAGGGTCCATATCATTTGTATAGCAATGAATGGTTTATTGTTATTTGTGACACACTAGCTAATGTTACCCCCCCCCCCCCTTTTATTATAAAATAATTACAATGAAGGTCTGTAGCCCTAAAGAATCATCCAAAATTTGGTATTCGAAACGTATTGGACATTTGTGTCTCTTATGATACACAGACCCATGTAGACAGAACCAGCAACCATTCCATCTATGTGACCTTGGAATATGGTATATATGCATTAATTGCACCAATGCTTTTAGCTTCTTTGGTACTTTGTCTAAATAAAGTTGTTACTTTTATAAACAGAGTTTTCATCTAATTGTATGCCTAGTACAGTCTCATTTAAGGGGGTTCCTTTGTTGTGCTTCCCTCATTAAAACATGAAGATTCTTTTAAGCAATTATAATAAAGACGGATCCTCCCATTCAGAAATCATTCTGGAAAGGACATGGTGAAAAACAATTTCTTCAAAATAGAAAGAAAAAAAAAAAAAAAAAAAAAAGAAACTAAAAAGGTAGGAATCCGCAACAAAATCTTTGCAATGAACATCACCTAGAGGGTTTTCTTTTCTTTTTGTTAGCAAAAGTGGCTTTACACTTTAAAACCACCCTGTCAGGTGAGAAAGTTTACAGCAGCTTCCTCCTATCAAAGAAGGAGTACGCATCTCTTTGGGAGGTGGTATGTTGAAACTTTGTTCTCTTGAAGTGCTCTGGATGCCAATGCTATCTGACACTTCTGTGAGTCCCCTGCTGGTGCTGTGGTTCCTCCTGCTGCCAAGGATTGGCAGGAGAAACCACTGCACCTGAGGGAAATGCTCTAGCTGATCTAGGAGTAGCAGCAGCACCCAAGCTCTTCAAGAGAAGAAAGATTCAACTTGCCACCCACCAGAGAGTATGTGTTGCTGTTGGGAGTTACTCACTTCCTGTCTGGTAAAACGCCAATTGGACAAGAAACAAAAAAGGTAAAGCTCTATAATAAAGCCCAAGACAGCAGTTAGGACCTCACAGGGCTTCTAAACCTTCCCTCCACTATACAAAACTAGGATAAAGTTTTTTTAGTTATCATTCAAAACAATCAGGAGATTCAGAAAAATGGACAACTGAAATAATTAGCAAAATTTGAACGTTTAAAGTTTTAAACTCAAATCATCAATTCATTCTATAATATGCTGTGTTCATACACATCCACTAGAGAATTTGTTTACTGTAGACTGCAGAAATCCTAGTTGATCCTGCTGTTCACTGTCCATCCACTCCTTGTCTGTATTCCACTGCAGCTGGAGATTGTGAAGACCAGCTGTTGACATCTACTGAGCATGCCCCAGTTTCAGTTCTCTAAGCTGTTCATTTCCTTCCTCCTTTTCCTCATCTGTGCAGCCCATGTGACTATAGAGCCATACATGTGGGCATTTACACAATGATAAATGACACTGACCCCTACCTCCCTCCTTTCCTCCGCCATGCCCTCATAATGCTAAACAATATCAGAGGGGGGGGGGGGGGGGGGGGATATAAGCTGGTGATTGATGGATCACTGTTTGTCCCAGCACATACACCATAGACACAGGCTGTGATTGGTAGAACCTCATCCAGATCTCTTTACAGTGTGAAGTGAAAGCTTTTGCCAGTCAACTTAAAAGCTCCGACACCAGGTTTTTTTTAAACGTCATGTGACCGGCATTTCACCAATCAGCGCTGTGCAGACACAGATTTATGGTATACATCAGCAGAGTACTGGGCAGCACAGTGGCTAGGAGTTAGCTCTTCTAAAACATGCTAGTAGTTAATTGGCTTCTGTCTAAATTGGCCCTAGTATGTATGAATGTGACATCAGTACCTTAGATAGTAAGCTCCTTTAGGGCATGGACTGATGTGAATTTACAATATATACGTAAAGTGCTGTGCAAATTGACAGCGCTATGCAAGTACCTGTAATAACTATACTACAGGACAGGAAATACTTGAACATGAAACGTGAACTCTGAACAATGATTAAATAAATGTACTTACATAATTTTTTCTTATATTAATAATACAGTGGCATAATCTTTATACATAAATCAAAGATTGTGGCAATTAAAATTGTATATGTTTAGTATCACTTTAAAATTTAAGTCGAGCTTGCCCCACCCCTTTTCCTGTATCCCTATTGGTTTTTTGTCTTGGCGAGTGGCCAATTAGAAAGGCTTTGGAGACAGGAGGTGGAACGTGATAAATTAGCTGTATTGAGTTTTATAAAACTTAAGGGGTTGTAAAGGTAATTTTTTTTTTTTTTTTTTTAAATAACAAACATGTTATACTTACCTTCACTGTGCAGCTCGTTTTGCACAGAGTGGCCCCGAACCTGGTCTTTTGGGGTCCCTCGGCGGCTGTTTCAGCTCCTCCCCGAGAGAGCCAACCACCTTAATGCGAGCTCCCTCACATGGTGGTTAGTTCTTGCGGGCGCACTCCCGTGATACAGCCGGAGGCTATAGCCGCTCACTGTATCACTCGGCCCCGCCCCCCGGTGCGTCATTGGATGTGATTGACAGCAGCGCGAGCCAATGGCTGCGCTGCTTTCAATCCATCCACTGTAGCCAATCAGCGGCCAGGCTGAGTGGCGAAATGGATGTCGGGAGCGAACGCGGGACCTTCGAGGGGTCAGGTAAGTAAAACGGGGAGGCTGGGGGCGGCGGTATTGGTCGGAAGTTTTTTCACCTTAATGCATAGAATGCATTAAGGTGAAAAAACTTTTACCTTTACAACCCCTTTAAATGAAAAGGTACAGCAAGAGGATGTTAACAACTCAGTAAAGCAATGTATCCTGGATAGAATATGAAAATCTTTAGGCATCAATGTAAAAGTGGGCAGGTATGGACAGTAATCTTTAGTCCTTACTACACAAGACCTGCAGTCTCTCCACTATTGTACATAAGGAACAGAGTGTGATCACTCACTTCAGCTCTTGTGCAATGGCAGCAATTTGCTCCACTCTATCCTGGTGGGCTGCCAGGTCACTCTCGAAGGCCTCATGTTTTCGGATCAGAGCCTTGATATCTGCAAGGGTAGCTGTTTCGAAGTCCTTCTGCTTCAACAAAGTCTCCTTGCCTGTTTAAAGAAATACCTGTGAGGTAGAGTACTAAAAATACACACACACACACACACACACACACACACACACACACACACACACACACACTTTAGGTTTTTTTTTTTTGTTTTTTTATTTAAACGTAGATGGACTGGTAAAATAGTATTAAAATTAGGCACCCAACCTGCTTACCATATCCCCCAACAGCTAAACTGTTCCAAATACCTGTCCATACTATGACACTGGCCAGTCCACACTTCCTGGTCAGTCCACACTTCCTGGTCATACATGCATTAATGACCAGTAGTCCATTGTAGGAAGTCTTAAGACAGTTCAAAATGGTGCCTTAAACCAAATAATGTTCTTTAGCAAGGAACATACATTCAACATTAGTTATGCTACCAAAATGGAGTGTGTGCTGTTAACTGCCTCCATCATAGTTACTATTTCTTCTTGCTAGAGGCTGCCATTTTTCTGTAGCCAGAGCCCCCGAGCAATAGTTAAATCTTTAGGGTTTAAGCAGATCGGCCTCTACTAATTCAGTCCAGTGCCTAAAATTAGAACAACTGAGGATATGCAGAGCAGTGAGAGACAGTATTGCTGATCTAGGAGGACTTCACTTTCTGACAAGTTCAACTTTAAGCGAATTGGTCAGGTCAAGGAAGATCAGTCTGACTTTCATGTTTGTCAATTTGCTCAGCTCACGTAAAATCATGAAAAAAAAAAAAAAAAAAAAAAAAAAAAAAAAAAAAAAAAAGCAAGTCCTGATAATCAGGATTCATAAACAGGAAGTTTCTCAACACTTTGGGTGACTGAACATACAGAAATTTTGCAGAAAATTCATATGGAAAGAATCTGATTTGACAATCAGCATAAAGCGGATTTGCTCTTTTGCAGTTCCTCAACTTATTCTTGCTTTGTCTGTAAAGATGAACAAAGACTGCGAGAAGTAACAAAAACTGTGAGAAGTTTTCCAATGTGTTTCGTTTCTCGCAATGCTGGCGGTAATCTCTTGATTTGTCTGTGTACCTGACAGTAACAAAGTTCTTATGCAAAGTATATTATCTTTCAGGGTACAGCCTGCATAAGCCACAAATATATTGCAAAGTATAAAACTGATGAAACAAAGAAAAAAAAAAAAAAAAAAAAAAAAAAAGAAGAAGGACAAGCAAGGACTTAATACCTCATCTAGCACCTGATGCATTTTCAGATTTTAAAGGGCTCAGTAAAAGCACAGTATTAACAGGTTGTGTTATAGATAGTGAATCCTTCTTGGAACACAGACAAGTCTCACTCCATCACATATCCCAAACAGAATGGATTACTATTCATTCCTGCGACAAGGGAGCAGGGAGCGGAGCTGAGCCGCGCTGTCTGTCTATAGACCCAGGTAATGTGGCTCGGGATCAAGCTGATACAAGTACCTCCAAAAAGGAAGTAGCTTCCTATGGAGGCACTCGCCAAGCAGGAGGAGCCAGAAGCGTTGGCTGGGGATCCCAGGAGGGGAAGATTGGGGGGTGCTCTTTTCATAACCATTGCAAAGTACACATAAGTATGACATGACATGTTTATTAAAAAAATAAAAATATAATAGAGATTACAAAATCACTAACAGAGGAGTGAGACCCATACCTCTCAATGGAATCCGTTAAATTTAGGGCTGCAGAGACATCCAAAAAGTAGTCCAACTGAGGGGTGGGCAACACAGCAAGCAGCTGCCAACAGGACCACCAAATACAGGAAACTGGGGACTGCCTGTTGCTCAAAAATGCCTGAAACTGGCATCAGATGACACAAAATCATCCACCTGGTACTTTGGCAAACTGGAACCAGAAAGAGGGCTGGAAAGCAGAGCCTTATCTTGGAAAGTAAAAGCCTTAGTGATCAAATTCCATGGAGTCAAAAAATAAATTGGACTGAGGGATCACATGAGAGACTCCCTGCACAAAGGTCTTAGATCAGAGACAGAGAAGACAATGGTCTCCGAAACAGACTAGAGGATTCGTCTCAGAGAAACTTCTGGGGTGAAAGCCCAGAGACTTACACCAAGCAAGATATGCCTTCCAGGCCCATTGATAAACCCTGAAAGAATGGGCTTCCTAGCTTTGAGCATCACAGGAATCTAAGACTCAGATGCCCATTCTTTAGAATCTATGCTTAGACAGCCATGCCCATTAAAGCCAGCGACTAAGAAGCAGGGCATTAAATTGGTCCCTGGGACAACAAATCCTGGATGCTCTGACAGTGCCCATAGTGTATGCAAGTAGTATTACCAGGTCAGTGTGCCACATCCAGTTGGCCCATTTAAGAGCAATGAGGGGCAACCAGATAGCCCGGCCATCACGATCCTGAGGCACAGAAAAGGAAGACATTTCAATGGAAGAAAAGCCAAAAGCCAGAGTGTACTGGTCCCACCAGTAAATACCTGAACATTAACCAGCCTAATTTATTGTTCTGTTGGGGAAAGAGGAGTGCTTGGCACTTCGTTTGGCCTCTGAAGCTGGTCTGATGAGAGATTCATTGAAGGCCAGGTGAATCAAACACCTTTTGCAAGAAAGTTTCACAGTAACTAAAAAAAGGGTCCTCACATATGAACAGGCTAATGTCAGAAACAAGCCAAGAGGCTTCTAAAAAGGCCATCACAAATGTTTAACACTATAGACATACGCTCTATGATGAAGGTCAACAGCATCAACTAAAAGACCCCTTCTAAAGGGGGTTGGACCAAATTGGTCACGGCTTGGCAAAACAAGATTACAGCCAAGATGGGGCACAAAGTAGGAACTGCCAAAGAGAACATAGTTCTAAAAAGTGCCTCCAACCATTTATTGTTCAGGTCCCTAAATGCAGAGGCTCTTCAAACTCTAGGCCAGAAACGACACTATCAATAAGCACTGAAATGGTTTTGAGGTAGCAGTGTATTCTTATGTGAATTTTTCTGCATGTCTTCCAGTGCTGTGCAGTAACCCAGTTAAAAAAAAAAAAAAAAAAAAAAAAAAAACTTTTCCTCTGTATAGGAGACTTCCTGTAATAAAGATGGTTCACTCCTGCCCTTGTGCAGGGTGGCCCATCTCATCTCTGGCCCCTCCTGCAGTTAGCTGCCTGTAGTGGATGGGACCTGTTCGGGGGCCTTCCACTGCTCTGACCTCTGCACAGACTATATACAGCATAGTGATAACGTCACTGGTACTTTTACAAAGTAATATCTTGGTTTGCAAAGGCATTTGGTGCACACAAAGTAGATTTCTATCCTTTGTGGCCATCGAGGAATATATTAAATTTAAGGTTTTTGTGCCTAAGGCTCAGCTTTAAGGACTTCAATGGCTCAGAATCATACCCTGTAACAAAGGGCTCTGTAGTTGAGGCCTCGGAAACTGCAGGCAAATGGAATATAGAATCTGCTAGAGAAAACAGTTATGCTTGTGCAATCAGAGTCAAAGCACAAATGGGTAAATTGGGAACAAAGCTCTGCATTACCAAAGTAAAATCCTCAGCAAAGAGGACCCAGCCACAACCAGAGCCAAAAAATACTCCAATGATGAGAGACTATAAAAACAGAGAGCAGCACGATTCTAGGATACAGACATCACACCACTGTCAGGGGGCACAGCGCGAGAAGTCCCTGATCCATAGGTAAAGAGCATGCTGGAAGCATCCGGTACAGTAGGGCTGTCCCCCATGACCAAAATCAGGCATGTTCCGGGCTCAACAGACAGACTGCAACAGACAGGCTCAAAGTCAGAGGCAAGGCCTCAAGTATTCACAAAACTTGGATAGCTGGTAGTAGATGAAGATTCACAGCCAATGGGTAGGATGGCCCAAGGTTAACAAAGTCACTGTAGGTAGGCAGCAGGTAGAAACTGAAGTTCCACATGCCTCTTTGCAGCACAAGAAGATGCTTTCTTGATGCTGTGTGGCTGGAAAGTGTGTGGCGTGCGTATACGCTGACACTCCAGTCAGTGAAACACTCAATACTGTCTCACATAATTAACCCCTTCCATGGAAAAGCTTGTGGGAAACTGGATTATTGCTTAGCAATCCTCAGCTACCTAAACGAGAGCCAGTCTGGAAGACTCCCAGTGCCGAAGGTCCCTCCAGGCAATTCCAGTCCAGTAGGCTCAGTTGCAATGCAAGTCAAAAGTCAGGCTGAAGATGACTGCTCTGAATAGTTGCAAATCAGTGGATAAGACCAGCAGCAGCAATGTAGATTAATCTTGATTGAAGAAGAAAAAAAAAAAAAAAAAAGAAAAAAGAAAAAAGAAAAAATGGCTAGAAAAATTCAAAAAAAAAAAAAAAAAAGTCAGTCTTTACAAACAGCAGGGCTGAAGAAAAGACATGGTCGTCCTAAAGATACTAGAAAAAAAAAACAAAAAACTGAGGCTTAGCAAGAATAAAAGTAGCCATTCTGTGCTCTCAAGAGAAAATCTCCACAATGAATGTAATTGGTGGCCTCAAGCACACCATTTCTTCCAAACACTAGAATTGAAATAGGTATTGCAAAATGATTCATAAATAACCACCAGTGAGATGAAAGTCATCACCTTCCCAGTGCGGTAAAGGAATGCAAATCCCTTAAACAGATATTTGCTTTTAATGTCCAACTTGACATGAAAATACCAAATGGAATGTGAATGGTATCGGCAGTTAAACGGATAGGTCTTGGGTTATATAAGAGAATGTGTGGCATAATTACACAGCAATTACCACCACAACATGAAATGAGGGGGAATGGGCATCACCAGGAAGACGACACCCACAGCAGGAAAGAACCTGACAGGGGTCTTAACATTTCCCACTCTGACCAAACCGCAGTACAGGAAGTATGGGGAAATCTCACAACTGAAAACCAAAAAAAAAGAATCAGATAGATTTTAATGGTTTGGCCAGCATATTCAGCACTTACAGTTATTTATTAGATCTCAAAGATCACAGTACTCCCCCCCGACAATACATTAATCTGATTTTCTTTCCAGAAAGATGAAGCCATCTTTGTCCTGCATCATCCAGGGTCAGGATCTACTTCCTAGATATATATTCTGACACAAATCCTGGTGCTTGTGATGGTCTTGGCAGCATTCACAAGTGCCTGGCACAGGTCAGCCTCCCACCTTGTGACTAGCTAATTTCTCCTGCATGACTGAGGACATCTCAGCCTAGACAAAACCACTCAAACTAGATTTTTTTTTAATGATAAAAAGGATTCCAAATTAAGACTAACTACCAGTACTAACCCCTGAGAATGCTAGGGATTGTGTTGCCTCTGGCAAATAAAAAAAAAAAAAAAAAGTAACAGTGTGCTGTAAAATCAGATCTTCAGTATACACTTTCTGGGAGAGTGACCCAGGACATTATCAAAGTGGATCAGCATGACAGCCAGGCAATTAGTAATATCACTAAAGCCAAGGTAGCAGGCTTTCCTTAAATACAGCAAATAACTGGTTAGTGATCTAATTAAGTAACACTGGCATCCTGAGTTCAACGCTCACCAAGGACACCATCTGTTTGCAGATTCTTTTTCCTTGGGTTTCCTCTGTGTACTAATGGTGTTTTTTCACAATTCAAAATATCATACTGACTTTTTAAATTGTAAACCAGAAATCACTAACATTTGTTATTACTAAGCCACAGGCAGGGATGGAAAGTGGCAGAGATAAAATGTCAAATATGAAAAAGGTCTTTATAAATTATATTAAAAAAACAAAACCATCAGTTGGAAATATAAAATTAGACAGCCTTGATTTGATTTAATGGCTAAGTGCCGGTTCACACTAGACGCGGCACGACTTGCAGGTCGCCTCACCGAGGCGACCTGCACACGACTGCCGGGGCGACTTGCAAGACGACTTCTGTATAGAAGTCTATGCAAGTCGCCCCCAAAGTAGTACAGGAACCTTTCTTCTAAGTCGGAGCGACTTGCGTCGCTCCGATTAGAACGGTTCCATTGTACAGAACGGGAGGCGACTTGTCAGGCGGCTAGGTCGCCTGACAAGTCGCCCCCGTGTGAACCGAGCCTAAGAAGTGTATAATGCAGACAGTGTCTAGATACAGTATCCAGGCACTAAGCACCAACTGAATTGTTACAGGAATCCAGAAAGACTCTTAAGCCACAATTTGAGGACCCTTGTTGGCAGCAATCACACACTTTAGGCTTCTGGCTGATCAAGAGCACCCACCTTCAGTCCAGCTTTCATGAATAGCAGCTTTCTGTCGGAACTTCTCAGCCAAGTGGTCCAACCTCTCCAACCTACGAATCTCATTTAAGAGCCATTCCTCATAACCCTTTTCTGCTTGCTCCAAATGCTGCCAGCCATTGTTAATGTCCTGTAAACGTGGGAGAAGTAAAATTCACATTATTGCTACTCTACATTTTAGAGATTTAAAAAGCTTGCTCAAGGCAAACAATTTAAATTTATTTATTTATTTATTTTAAAACACATTTTACTTTCAGTTCAGCCAGCTTAATTACCGTATTTATCGGCGTATAACACGCACCCCAAGTTTAGGAGGGAATTATAAGGAAAAAAATGTTTTAAGGAAAAAACTTACATTTAAATGCCCATCAATGCAGCCTTGCACAGCGTCCATCTGCATGCTTGTCCAGTGTCATTTGCAGCCTTGCAGTCAGCAGCCTTGGTGTCATTTGCAGCCTTATCAGTGTCCATTTGCAGCCTTGCAGCTTTGCCAGTGCCGATCTGAAGCTTTTCTGTGTCCTTTTGCAGCCTTGCCCAGGCTGCAGTTAAACTGCAGCGACATGTCAGTGTGACTGCAGTTTGAAAATGGCACCGAAATACACAGAGCCAGTCCTCGGTTCTTCTTGGCGGCTCTTGTTCACTTTCTGCCACTTTCAGCTCCACTCGTAGTCCCGCCCGGGATGGGCGTGATTGTGAGCGGAGCTAGCCGAACCTAGCCGAGAACACACGGCTAGGTTCGGGCGGCGCTCGAGTGAAGCCAAAAGTGGCCGAGAAGAGCCGAGAACCGGCTCTGTGTATTTCGGCGCCATTTTCAAATCGCGGTCGGCGATCGCTCAGTCAGCGGGGGATCGGCGTATAACACGCACCCGCGATTTTCCCCTGATTTTAAGGGGAAAAAAGTGCGTGTTATACGCCAATAAATACGGTACTTAAATATGCTTTTATACCGAGTTGTCATATGCTAGCTGAAAGTCAGGCTTGCAGTGGACTACTTGCTCTGTAGCTGTGAGCAGGGACTGAAGAAAATAATGTAGGCTTGTATGACAAAGTTAAAGTAGCACACCAGTGTAGCAACGTTCACTAACAGTCCAATGTGCAGGTTCACCAACAGTCCAAGCGTGGTCAGTGGCAGTCCTCAGAACTGCAAGTTCTATAAAGCATGTTTATGCACCCTTACAGCACAGAAGAGATGGGCAGGTCACATTTACATTACTTTTAGGTCTCATAGGATGTACAGTGGCACCCATGTGCGATACCACATTGTAATTAGCTGTTTGAGTAGGCGTGAGTGCTGCTTTAAAGGGCCGTTCTGACCAATGTTTCCTTCAAAATGCCAAACCTGAAAAGCTGCACTGGAATTTCTTACCTCTCCTGCTGTCCACACCAGTGAACACTGCTTGTCTGCAGACTAATCCCCTGTTAAGTCTTTTCTGTAATAGTCATTCAGGAATGTTGTTCACCTGTATTACCTGCAGCACTAAAGGATTCCTCCTGACTACCTCCACGGCACCACAGAAGATGGGAGATTTCCAAAATCAACATTTTTGAAAGTGGCAGACACTTCACCCAAAGGCAGCAGGAGAGGCAAGTACTCCTATGCTTTTTTTGCATGTATGACATTTTAAAATAAAACTTAAAAGGGACAGAGTCACCTTACCCTTTCATCTGATTGATAAGAGTCTTAATCCATAACGGAAGACACTCACCGACACCATCTTCCCCTCAGATGGCATAAAAGCCGGCCGGTTACTGAGCCTCAGCTTGGTTTGCAAGGTGTTAAAGTTTATCTCCAGTTGGCATTTCTCCTGCACTTTTGGTGGCTTGTGTACACGGCGGTAGTCCCGGAAGTCCTCTAGTTTCTGCTGCATGTCTTGCATGGTCTTCTCAGGCTGACGATCTTCCAACCATGGAATTGTGCGGCGAATCCATTCCAAGAGCTAAAGGAAGAATAAACAGTTGAAAGGAGAAAGTCACCAACATTGGTAGTATTTTTATCTATGCAGCCCATCATAAAAAGGAGATGTTCAAAAGACATGGATAGGAAATACCATTCAAGCAGTGTTGAAGAGCATCCCTAGTGCTGCAAAAGGAAGTAGTACAAAAGTTTTAGATTTACCAAAACTATGCAATATGTGGCTGTAACCAAGTAATCTATATCCAATCAGGGAAGCCCTTGCACTGCATAGCTTTTGTTAGACCTTAACAGACTAATGTGTTTGATGAACGCATTAGGCCTTATTTTTATGGATCAGTCTAATCAAAACAAAGTTTATGAGAGAATGCTGATGGGCTTGCACATGGCTCTCAAGTATTGCAGATGGCTTCAATCACACAAGTGATGGCAGGCTCATCTCCTCCAACTCTTCATAGGACGTCTATGTGTAGCTATGTGTACACTGTTAGCCAAAGTGTAGTCCTGGAGGATACCAAAATTATGACTTTGGTATGGAAATCTGGACAGGCATGTTTATAAAGATTTAAAGGGATCACTAGTTTTTGAAGAAAGTAACTATAAAAAAAGGACTCACACTGCTGGCTAGTTTCTCATAATCCTCCATCAGATGCTCATTCTCCTGATTTACTGCCAGGACTTTGCAGATTCTGTTGGCAGCTGTCTCAGCCTAAAGGAAAAAGAATTTGAAACATACATATGAACAGCATTATGCATAAACAAGCTAGATCAACATCTCTTCAAGAAACCTACCAAGCATGGTCATTATAAATCTATCATTTTTGGGTAATTTTAGCATACCATGAGTATCAGGCCCAAAAGCAGCAAAAGAAATTATTCAGATGGCTTATCTATTTTTTCCTGATACACCCTAAAGACAGAACAAACAGGCTGCAGGTAATCAGTTTCTGAAGGTGCTCGTTGCAATACAATGTATTTTTACCTGTATAGCAAGGAGCGCAAATGTGAGCCAAGAGCCCGACAGGGAACTTTGCAGTTAGTGTAAATACAAACAGGTATGTATGACGCACATAAATCGCTGGCCACAACCATAGTGCCACCAAATGCTGTGTGGACACCAGTTAGTAGTGATTTGTTTATTCCACAAAAGCATGGACTCCACTGTGTTTGGGTGAGAGGTACACCTTAAATCAAGATAATGAAACACACGCCTAAGACAGCAATTAAAGTGAAAAGTGATGCTGCTTTGTTACAGTAATACATTTATCTGTGCTGCTTGGAATCTAAGTGGCAACTCTAAATGCAATTATTTGGAGAGGTCATAAATGAACCACTTCACTACAAACCAATGTTAAATGTGTTTATACATTATGAGACAAATCACTTTGTAGTACAACATTATACATCAGCTGCACATTAAGACAAGATAAGCACAGAGTCTGGACTGTGGAGCCAGTGCTCTGTGATTCTGCCAAGGGGCTGGACAGTTAAGCAAGTTACAAGAAGCAGATTTCTGTGTTAAAAGGCAATACATTACAGCCAGCTCATTTCTTTTAAAAGGACAGCACAGCAGGAGAGGGACTGGCAGCCTTGTACGCTCGCTCCTCCTATGGCCCATGATCACAATGCACAAAGCTCAACCTTGTAAAAACCAAATTAGACAAAAAAAAATCCATTAAAGTAGGTCTAATGCATATCTAATTAGTTAAGTTTTGGATTTGGTTTTAGAACCCCTGCCAGGTTTTTGTAATCCTATTGGCTCCACTACCTAGTGACTGACCTAGCACACAGAACGGGCGTTCGCACTTTTCAGGCTGCATTCTTATTTCAGATCGCTGTCTCGCCAGATAAAAATTTAGGACTACTGCACGGAACTTGTACCTTTAAAATAAAAGGCCGGAATGGCAGCCGTCCTATTTTTATCTGCACTTGTTAGCTTTAATGCTGAACTCCAGCCTTAGCTTTAGTCTTGCAGTTGTACAGGCTCCTCTCCTGCAATAAAATAGCTTACTCCGGTTTTACTACACACTAGGGTTGATTTACTAAAGGCAAATCCACTTAGATCTACAGTGACTGCACTTCCAAGTGCACTTGTAGTGCAAAGGGGAAGATCGAAATGAGGGGAAGCTCTGCTGATTTCTATCATCCAATCATGGGCAAGCAAAAATGCTGTTTATTTGCTTTGCAGGTCCCTCTCAGATCTACAGCGACTGCACTTCCAAGTGCACTTGTAGTGCAAAGTGGATTTGCCTTTCGTAAATAAACCCCACTGTGAGCTTCTCAGAGTAAAGATTAAACCCTGAAGTCAGATTAAGTCTGCCAAATCACTTAGCATCATCAAGCACTTTCCTCCCCAACCTTAATGTCCCTGGCTGGCCCCTTTCAATTCAATGGATTTCAGTTCTTTCTGTCATCACATGTAGGCATTACCTATGGAGGTTTGCATGCAAATGCAGCCTGTCTAGTAAAGCCCACTCCTCCAAACTGACATCTACCCATCAAGGCATTGTGATAACTACTTCCAAGAGCCAGCCCACTGCTTGCATAAGGGCTGAGGGGACTCTCAAGAGGAGTACTGAGGCAGGGTGCTGTGATGTTTTCAGGAAGCTTTATACAGAGCCCTGCAGACCCCTCCCACAAGGCATGATCTAATTGTATTGCATAGAAAAGCACAGGGACCCAGGGAAGAGATCCCTGGGTCTTGGGACTTGAGTGTTTAATGAAAAACAGAAGGGTTTTGAGGAGAAAAGGTTTTATGTTGGGGGGGGGTTGGAGAAGAAACAGTGAAGACAACTGAACGTCAGCTTTAAGTTTAAGTGATCATGACTACATCCTCGTGACGCGACATACATACAGATGTATATTCACACCCTGATTGGGAAATTACTAGCTTTGCTTACATGCCTGAAAAACACTCCAAACAGTGATAACTGGGGTCATGAGCCACTAAAAAGCAGTCCCGGAATAAACAGATGTGAACTTTGCATCATCCGATCCTCCATTGGGAATCCAGTCATTATACACTATACTGTCAAAAGTATTGGGACACCTGCCTTTACAGGCACACGAACTTTAATGACATCCCAGTCTTAGTCCATAGGTTTCAATATTGAGTTGGTCCACCCTGTGCAGCTATAACAGCTTCAACTCTTCTGGGAAGGCTGTCCACAAGGTTTAGGAGTGTGTTTATGGGAATGTTTGATCATTCTTCCAAAAGCGCATTTGTGAGGCCAGGCACTGATGTTGGACGAGAAGGCCTGGCTCGCAGTCTCCGCTCCAATAGATCACAAAGGTGTTCGATGGGGTTAAAGTCAGGACTCTGTGCAGGCCAGTAAAGTCCCCCCACTCCAAACTCGCTCATCCGTGTCTTTAAGGACCTTGTTTTGTGCACGGGTCCAAATCATTTGGTGGAGGGGGGGGGGGTATGGGGTTGATTCTCAGGGGTTCGGCTTGGCCCTTCAGTTCCAGTGAAGGGAATACTTAAGGCGTTAGCATACCAAGACGTTTTGCTGCACAGAGTCCTGACCTTAACCCCATAGAACACCTTTGGGATGAATTAGAGCGGAGACTCCGAGCAAGGCCTTCTCATCCAACATCAGTTCCTGACCACACAAATGCACTTCTGGAAGAATGGTCAAATATTCCGATAGACACACTCCTAAACCTTGTGGACAGCCTTCTCAGAAGAGTTGAAGCTGTTATAGCTGCAAAAGGGTGGGCCAACTCAATATTGAACTCTTCGAACTAAGACTGGGATGCCATTAAAATTAATGTGCATGTAAAAGGTAGGTGTCCCAATATTTTTGACAATATAATGTACAGGCACCATATATAGCAGAGGCAGACTGCTACATTGGGCCTGGACACTTAAGGGTTTATTTACTAAAGTTGGAGATTGCAAAATCACTCACTTCTGCATAGAAACCAAGCTAACCTCAAATTGTTCAATTAAAAACTTTGGCAATAAGACCTGGAAGCGGATGGTTTTTTAAGCAGAAGTAAGCCCGATTGTGCTCTCCAGCTTTAGTAAAATAAACCCCTTAGGGTCCAATTTAGAATAGAGTGGATACCAATAATCGACAGGACACTGAACGGTAACAAATACTTTGCAACAAAAAAGGTTAAAACTGCAACAAACATGTTAGGTGCTACAAGACTACAGTGCATAACAGACATAGATCCAGAGTGTGTTCATCAAAGGCAGAAACAAATGTGTACAGAATCAGACAGGACAGGCTAAAAACCCAGCATGAGAGACCAGCAGCAGCACCAGCTCACCTTCTGAGCCCCAGAGAAAGCGTGGTAGAAGCAGGAAACGTAGGTCATTATGGCCTTCTCATCAGGCCTGAGAGTGCCCACAATATCTGTGCAGAGAAGAAAGAGAAAGGACAAGTGCAGAGTGAGGAGGTGCAGATCCAGCCAGGGACCTAATGAGGGGCCTTCCCGTCCCAGATCTGCACCTCTCTGCCCTCAGTCTGTGTCAGGAATGGCTGCGTCAGCTGCAGGGCTCATTGTGTCTCCTTGCACCGGGTCCTGGGAACAGTGAGAGATTCCTGACACAAAGTAAGGCGACAGCATGCCGCAAATCTGCAAGACAAGCTGGAAATTAGGCATGCGGAAAATAAAGAGAGGAGACAGGTGGGGGCACTTTGGCCGCCCCAGACGCTACCTTCTGGGCTCCTGAGAAGGCGTGGTAGAAAGAGGACACGTATGTCATGATTGCCTTCTCATCAGGACGAGCAGTGCCGACAATGTCTGGAAATGAAGGGAATAGGTTAAGACACAGCAAAACAAAGTGGCTGAACTCTCAGGCGTCTTTTCATTCTAGAAAAAAAACAAAGGGGGGGGCTATTGCAAAATCTGGGACTTCAGAGTGAAACCCAAGGGGCTTGCAAGGGAAAATTAACCTTTTGACAGCAAAAAAAATAAAAAAAATATATATATTTTTGAACTAATTTTAAGAGCCAAAAGATTTTAGGTGTCAATGTGCGCCTGAAAGAACTGCCATCAGCTCCCTCTGCTATTATACTCAATATATATATTTTTTCCCCCTCAATGTGCCATGAGGTCATCAGGGAGAAGGGGGTCATGCCTGAAATAAATTCAGTGCCATAAAATACTAGTCAGTTCACTCACTGGCACCTTATTAAATGTGGTGAAAACTCAGCACTGAAACTCCCAGCATCCACTTGCTGCACTAATACACCCCCAACTCAATGCATGGATTTTTCATTTCTTTTACAATACAGAATGCATGGAAATAACTGATACACACTGGTACAGTGGTGTGGGTTGTAAAGAGATAGGCAGAAAGATTCTAATGATCTTGCTCATCAGGGAGTTCTACTGTAGCTCCCATTCAACCATCAGGGAGATCTAGTTCCTAGACAACCATCAGGGAGTTTTAGCTCCAAGGGACCCACATTGGTGAACAGACAACATTAAATGCAGAAACTGAAGCTCACCCTCAGCATCTAACATCTTGGGGATATCCAAGTACTTCTCCGCCACCTCAAAGGCATTGTTCAAGTTAGTCACTGGGTCATCCTAAATAAATATACCATAAAGGAAAGGGTTTAAAGTTTGTGAAAAATAGATACTTCTAATAGAAGTTTAATCACATACAGAACTGTTTGTTTACCTTTCTTAGTTTATCATATTCTATAAGCTCTGGTCGGTGTCTGTGAATCAAGGCATTAAAAGCCAGGCCATCCTTCCAGCTGGGGAGAGAGAAATTAATCTTTCTGAATGAATCTAACAAGGTATCAGTGAAAAAAGGTAAAGTTTACCACAAATTCAAAATGTTCAGTTTTACCACAAATTCAATGCGATTATGAACACAAACTGGAGGATGTATAATGTAGTCAGTATAAAAAGATCTGTATGATGGGGATATGCAATGAGGTTTTCAACATGTGCAGAGATTAACTAAAGCGGTTGTAAAGTCTCAAGGTTTTTCACCCTGATGAGGCTTTCCATGGGGGAACAAGATGAAGAGAAGGGGCCTGGAACACTGACGGGGGACCCCAGAAAAGAGGATCGGGGCTGCTACGTGCAAAACGATTGCACAGAGCAGGCAAGTATAGACATGTTTGTTTTTTTTTAAATAAAAACACACGAGGGTTTACAACCCCTTTAACTTATTCAGATCGGCACGATAGCCGAATGACGGCTACATCGCGGACCTGCTTTGCCGGGAGTAGGTCTATTGACATCCTCTCGTGCCTGAGCGGCCTGCACGTCTCCTATGAGGATCGCTGGAACACAGATCGGAGTGAGGAGGGAAAAAAAAAAAAAAAAAAAAAGCCGATCACCGGCGGCCGTGAGAGGGACATCAGTCCTGATCTCGGAGAGCTGCCGCCAGCTCCTCAGTGCCCACCTGTGCCACCTAGCAGTAGACAACAGTGCTGCCCACCAGTGACGCCTCAGCGCATATCAATGAAGGAGAAAAATTACCTGTTTGCAAAATTTTTTAACAAAGTATGAAACATGATTTTTTTTTTTTTTCCAAAATTTTCCATCTTTTTTTGTTTTTTCTTGTTTAGCAAAAAATAAAAATCCCAGCTGTGAATAAATACCACCAAAAGAAAGCTCTATTTGTGTGGAAAAAAAAATGATAAAAATGTAATTTGGGTACAGTGTTGTATGGCCGCGCAATTGTCATTCAAAGTGCGTCAGCGCTGAAAGCTGAAAATTGGTCTGGGCTGGAGGGGGGTTTAAGTACCCAGTAAGCAAATGATTAAATTCAGTAAAAATATCTATGGTTTAGATTTTAAATGTCTACATAAAAAGTAGACAATACAAAAAACCCTCTTTTCCCTCATTTGAAAAACTGTTAGTGCCCCTCTAATTTAGTTTCACTTTGTTACTGGGGCTTGACTTTTCCTGATTTAATTACTTTGCTTTACCAACTACCATCAACCTGCCATAAGACAGTGCCTTTAGCTCTGGTTCACGCTGAAATCGACTTTGAAATCTTGCTACTTCACTTGAAATAGCACAATGTCAAACCTGCAATTTTAGGTGTGACTTGCCTGACATCTGTGCGACTTCATGCACAAAATGTCTATGCAAGTCGCAATGCACAAATGTTTATGCAAGTTGCACCTGCAATTGTAAAAAAATAGTGCAGGAATGTTCGATTTGAAAGGTTCCATTGCCGACAACAGGGTGTGAATGGGGGCTTACTGGCCACTGAGCAGTCTTGCTAAACAGTGTAATAAGTGGTCAATGAAGACAGCAAAATGTCAATATACAATTTCACTGAGGCCATGGGAAGGCATTCACACACAAAATATACCTCAGGGGCAGCTAAGGTATATACACACACACGAGACATATAACACTATGTACTTGTGGCATATGCAGTAAAACAAATCTACAGTTACCAATATTGCATATCAGAAAGCAAATAGGTCTGTCAGAAGGCGTCCATTGACAGAATTCGGGAAGGCATTTCCCTTGTTCCTCAGGCAAAGTACTCTGCACTGAGCAAGGCTACTGTGAGGGAGGGAAAAGAAAAAAAAAACAGTGCAATGGCTCAGTGGGTATCAAGCCACTTTGTGATTTATTTTGTTCAGTTCTTAAAGAGGAGTTCCACCCAGGGGGTCCAGTAAAAAATTTAAAAAGTCAGCAGCTACAGATACTGCAGCTGCTGACTTTTAATTGGACATTTACCTGTCCCTGGGTCCAGCGATTCGGGGGATCAAAGCCCCGCTCGTCTCCCCCTCCGTTCAGCAGCGCCGGCATTGCAACTGTGGGCGCTGGGCTGTGGCTTCACAGCCTGGCACCCACTGCGCATTCGCGAGCAGCGCCACGCGCCGTGATTGGCCGCTCAGTCACCTGGGACCTGTAATGGGTCCCAGATGATTGACAGGAGGGAGGGAGCAGAGCGGAGCCCTTCCTGTGCCGAGGGGGAAGTGATGTCACCAGCCCAGGCACTGGAAGGGGCAGACTACGAGGGACCCCCTAGCAACAGGCATTTAGAGGTAAGTAAAAAAAAAATATCCAAATGTTTTTTGTTTTAGGATTTTTCATGTATTTTTGTTTTTTTGGGTGGAACCCCACTTTAACTAGGCTCTGGCAGAAGCATATATGAGGTATAACACAATGTCACCCACATCCAGTGGCAGCCGGTGGTAATTTTCTTTAGGGGGGGGGGGGGGGTCAGCAAAAAGTACCACCCCCCTCCCCCGGTCAGTGGGCTGGTCTGGTGCACTAACCCCATCTATGTAGCGCTTCTCCCGGGCTCTCCTGTTCTCCTGCTCTCCATGGGAGACGGATCTGGCTTCCACTTCCTCCCTCCTTCTCAGCGGCCAATCGGGAGTCTTCGCTTTTCAGCCAATCAGAAAACGGGTCTCACACCTGCTTCCGTTTGGCCGGATTGAGGATCAATGTTACAACATCGAATATTAATATTCACTGTTGTAACACCTGAGTGGGCTCATGGCGCAATGCTCTGCGCTACAAGCCCGCATATTTTGAAGCCTATTAGAGCCTATGGCTCTAATCAGATGCTTAAAAAAAAAAAAAACAAACACACGACATACCCCTGCTGTAATTCAGGCGCCGGACGCCTGAATAAGGGGTGGCAGCGGCGGTCGTAGATGGATTCACGCTATGCATGAATCTATCCATTAGTCATAAAGGGGGGTGGCACCCGGACGCCCCTAATGGATGGGCTGTCACTGCCCACATCTAGTTTTGCAATGTCCCTCTATATATGGAGATACATTGTCATTACTACTGGCAGGAGGAAGGACTTCCAGATACATACATATGTTGTGTCATGCAGTGACATTACTAAATTCAATTGAAATTTACAGCATGCAAGTAATGGGCACCTTTTAACCATTAGTCCAAATCATAAAAACATAAAAAGACAAAAGAATGTCATCTTTCATTCAAGAAAGCAGTGTAGAGCAATTCATAAGGTTTGTCTGGTGTCCATTACATGCATGTAAATCCTTACATACATATGAGGGCCACAAAAGGAGTCTTTCAAATGTGATGCTTGTACATGTAGCAAAGAAAAAGCAGCACATGCCAAATGTGATACTTTACCTTATGTGGAAGTTCTGTACATTGACATTCTTGTAAGGCGCCGTCTTTCTCTGACACCACAGTAACAATCCTTCCTTTGCAGATGTTTCTATGGAGCCAAAAGAGGAACTTTATCACGAGACAGAAACTTTGGGGCAGAAGGAAACAGGCAGAGAAACCACAGACACAGCACATACCTTCCACAGAGATGTCCTGAATGGCAAACCGCAGAATGATGGTCCAAATCATACCCAGTGTCATCTTAGAATTGCCATCAACGATTTCTAAAAGACAATTTAAAAACAGACCCAATCAAAATCTGCTGCTGCCAGCTATTCACACACATTTCTATAATGGGGTTATCCTACAAACTGCTTCACCCAGAGAAAAATGGAGAAATCAACTTGGTAACATCTGCCAAAAGCTTAAATGTTTGTTTTTAGAAGACCGAATCGTGTACAGATTACAATTTAAAAAGACAGTTACATATCAATCTGTGTTGCAGCCATCTTTGTTAACAGGCTTTAAAGTGGTAGTAAACCTCAGACATGAAATATGAACAAAGAATATCCCTCTATAATGTGTACTTGTCTCAATCCAGAGCACTAAGTGGCTCATTCCTCTGCCATAAGCATGAATCACTTCTGAGAGTTTTCCTGACACCAAACGGAAAATGGTGACAGGGGAGGGACCTTCAGCCAATTGACAGCCACAGTTCTGATCTGATATACTGTGTGAAGGGGGGGGTGGGGGTGGGGGGTGACCCTTCCCTCCAATCAACGCTCAGAGCTCTCCTCACTTCAGCTCTCTGCCCCCTGCTTTTCAGAGCTGAGAGATCCTGTGTAAATTCTGCAGTTTGAATGGATGTAGGGGGAAGACTACTGTAGATAAACAGGTACAACTTCTGTAGAAGGATTTGTTTCATCCGTTTATCATGGCCAGTCACTTCACTGGGTATATGTAAGGGTCAGTCGCTCTCACAAAACTGCTGCTTTGCCCAGAATATGCAATGCACAGGCAAGTTTTAAAGGAGTTCACCTCGGGAACACATAACATCCTAGAGGCATCCACCTCCTGACCCACTGTCAGAATGTAAAAAACAGCGATGCTGTGTGGCGCTCCACCCACACAGCTGAGTCATTCATTCAGAAGGTACGGGCAGACAGCTGTACGGAGTGTCTGCAGGAGCCTGGCATTGCACCCATGATCTGCTGATCATGGGTGCAATCCCTTACAGGCTGCAGAGTAGTAAAAATAAGATAAATGCACTTTTTTTTTATCTGCAAATAAAAAAAATATATATATCTTCTTTTTACCTGCACTTGTACAAGGTGAATTTCACCTTTAAGATAACAGTGGATGATGGTCTTGTATGTCTCTTAACTCATGTTAATCTATAAAATACTCTAATATTTGATTGCACTCTGTAGCCCATGGAAAAAGTTGAGCCAGGTAGTGGTGGTCAGCCTAGCACTCTGCTGGAGTTCATCGGATCGTCATCGATCCGTGATTCGATCCGCGGAGGTTGATCCGTGCGGGACACCCGCGATCCGCGGATTGCTATTGCTCTGTGGCCTCGGCCATAGGAAAGGCCGCGGCTTCGGCCTAGCTCCGGAGCGGCGGCCATCTTGGTACACCCGGCGGCTGTTTAGCACTTGATCGCTCCGTCAAATGACAGAGCGATCACTTGTAACAAACCGGCGTCATGTCATGACGCCGGTTCCTCTCTCCCCTCTGTGTACTGATCTGTACAGTGGAGGGGAGAGATCGGATGGCAGCAGTGCCAATACTCTGCAATACCCTGCTGCAATGCCCTGACAATACTCTGCAATGCCCTGACAATACTCTGCCAATATACCCGCCAATACTCTGCCAATATACCCGCCAATACTCTGCCAATATACCCGCCAATACTCTGCCAATATACCCGCCAATACTCTGCCAATATACCCGCCAATACTCTGCCAATATACCCGCCAATACTCTGCCAATATACCCGCCAATACTCTGCCAATATACCCGCCAATACTCTGCCAATATACCCGCCAATACTCTGCCAATATACCCGCCAATACTCTGCCAATATACCCGCCAATACTCTGCCAATATACCCGCCAATACTCTGCCAATATACCCGCCAATACTCTGCCAATATACCCGCCAATACTCTGCCAATATACCCGCCAATACTCTGCCAATATACCCGCCAATACTCTGCCAATATACCCGCCAATACTCTGCCAATATACCCGCCAATACTCTGCCAATATACCCGCCAATACTCTGCCAATATACCCGCCAATACTCTGCCAATATACCCGCCAATACTCTGCCAATAGGGAGATTGTGGATATTACAGTGGGGTAGGGGTGCAACGGATCGTCCATGATCCGTACAGATCAACCTCCGCGGATCGGGACACCAGCAATCTGCGGAGCGCTCTGTGACCTTGGCCATAGGAAAGGCCGCGGCTTCGGCCTAGCTCTGGAGCGGCGGCCATCTTGGTACACCCGGCGGCCGGAACGATCATTTGTAACAAACCGGCGTCATGTCATGACGCCGGTTTCTCTCTCCCCTCTGCCAATACTCTGCAATGCCCTGCCAATACTCTGCAATGCCCTGCCAATATACCCGCCATTACCCTGCTAATATATTATTACAGTGGGGGAGATTGTGGATATTACAGTGGGGGAGTTTTTTTTTTTGTTGATCCGAAAATGATCCGAACCGTGACTCCTGATCCGAGGAACGATCCGAACCGTGAGTTTTTTGATCCGTTGCACCCCTAGCTATAGGTCACCATATCGCTCCATTAACTGGTGATGAATTTCAAAACAAAATCAGCAAGTGAATGTATAGTAATTTTTGCATTAAGTTTTTGGAGCCTGGTATAGAGTATAATGCATGCAAATGGTTACAACCGACACCTTAATGATTTTGGAAGCACATTGCCTACTTCAGTTTCTTTGATGGCTTTACAATTGGACTGCCTGTCTCTAAAGTAATTTGCCAGTTGAATGCAAAAATCTTTCATATGTGATAAACACCTATTAATGTATGACAAACTTATCACAATGTAATACACTGCAGAAGGAACTTGGGGGTGCAAGGAAGTTATTTAAAAGAAATACTGCCTACCTGAGGTCATAAGTTCAGAAAAAAAAAAAAAAAAAAAAAAAAAAAAAAAAAAGTACCTTCAGCTCCAATAGAGACCAGCCTCACTCCTTTACTTGCAATGAAGTCCAAAGCTTTGTTGACATTATTAATTTTATGGACCCTCATCTTTCCTCGTTCCGGTTTCGGAAGTCTTTCCCCTGAAAGAGAGACATCGAGTCAGGACAAACCTTTCATAATGATTTTCAATTATCAAAGCCCTCATTCTCTCACAGGATAGGTGGGTGACACAAAGGGCTTGTCTAGCTCACATACATGTCCACTGAATAATCAATTGCAAGCCAACAAGAAAAAAAAAAAAAAAAAAAAAAAAAAAAAAAATTATATATATATATATATATATATATATATATATATATATATATATATATATATATATATATATATATATATAAAATTCTGGACGTGTTGTACACATGATAAACACTGCCTCAACTCCACATTCTCTGGCAACTTTCAGCTGTAATGGGCTTAAAATTGTAAAGATTTTGTTTGCTGGATTTACTGGCACATGGCTGTTTCATCTGCTAACAAAGCTTAAAGCATTTGTTACCCCAGCATATCACATTCCTGATATATGTGCCTGCTGTACCATGTATGAAAAAGTATCCTGTTCTCTTTTTATTGCTTAGTTTGTGTGAAATCCTTGGCGTTCCAGCCAGTCCCTCTGCTTTCCTATTAAAAATTGACCACACTAAGAAGGAGATCACAGCATGGTCAGTTCTCTAGCTGTGATGGGAACTCAGCCTGCTCTCCTCCAAATGACCAGACTTCCCCTGACACTCCCCATCCTGCACAGGCAATCTCAGTGTTCTGTTGTTTCTCCTCCCCCAGCTCTTACACAGCTGAGAACAGAGGAAACGTGATCACTTATAAAAGATAGGGGGGGTATTTTTTTTAAATCCATACACAGAGGCTATGCCTTTCATTTCTATTTAAACTGAATGGGTTGTTTTACGTCGTGATCGTTTACAATCACATTAAATAAAGGATTGAATGAACAGACATACAAATCATTTGACATGCAACACTCCCATAGTTCTATTTTATCTTTGTATTTAGCAGTTTGCCTTGAGTTTAGCTTTAAGGATTCTGCGAGTTCTATAAAGATCTCCTCTCTGTACAGCACGTTTGGCAGCAGTGGCTGTTGTAGTTGTGGTCTTTGCTCTTTTTTGCCTAAGCAAATAAAAGTTTGGAATTCAACTTATCGGCCTTGAATGGCAATCACCGCATTCTTAAAATGTGTCAATCTAGTATGTATAGTTTTAGCGTCTACTGGCATTCATAGTATCAAAATACTCAAACCCCAAGGCGGGTCTCAAGTACCCAGCAAGGAAATCTGTTTGGAGCTTACCTGAAATGACTTCCAGAAGTAACATGAGCTTCAACCCATCTCTGAAATCCTCATCAATGTTCTCGATCTGAGTGCCAGCTTTCCTCAGGTGGGAGTTACACCAAGCAGTGAAAGTCTGTGGGGAAAGGAAGTAGTTCAGTCAAGGGTTCAACACACAAAACTGCAAGTTTTAAAGCACTTCTTTCATGCTGTGACTGTTAATCAGAGACTGTACCAATGGCTACCACAAATGCATCAACCACCAACTTTAATACAGTTGGAAAATTGGAACGTGATGCATACTATTTTGTCTTACAGTATTTATTGGGTTTACAGCCTCTTTAAGACACAAGGGTAAATATATATTTTAAAGTGGAGCTTTACCCATAACAACTTGATAAAAAAAATAATCTTAAGTACGGAGCATACAATCCACATGAATAATTCTGCTACCAAATTTAGTGTGTGCTGTAACTTGCCTCCAGCATTGCTCCCGTCTCTTCTTGCCGGAGGCTGCCATTTTGCTGAAGCTCAGAGCCCTTGAATAGCAGTAAATCAAAGATAAAACTAAACCTATCAATTTAGTGGTTTAAAATGCCGGGAAGGCTGTCAAATTTGTTTGTGCTTTCAACCAGTCAAGCCATCAAAATAGTTGGAGTCATAACTGATCAAAATGTGCAGCACCATGGACGTTGCAGATCAAACAGAAGCAGCTTCCTTGGCTGTAAAGGATGGGAGTGTTTATTTGTGCTTTAAAGCTGTCAGCAGATCAACCTCTACAAAATCATCAGTGCAGTGTATTACTGAATTTTAAACAGTATAGCCCATTATTTTTAATGTTTTACATAGCTATACCTGCAAAAGAACAAGGTAGATGAAGGGATTTTCCCACTGGGACACTATTTCGATAGCGGTACCTGCTGTTGTCAGACTACACCAATAGACGGCGACAGCCGCTGATCCACAAGAGTTTTCCCAGCATGTCCCTTTGACAGAAGTCGATCAAACGGCTTCTGTCAAGCGGGGACAGCCACACACTGTTTGAAATTTGGCAGGACCCTGCTGAACCAGCTGAATCTCAACCAGTGTATGGTCAGCTTAGGACACATGCATACCTATGGGTGCTTAGTTTGAATGCAGCCTAAAGATCGAGATCTAAAATGTGATTGATGGGCATTTATGAGGTGGACAATTTCTAAAAGTACAGAGAATAGCAAAGCCTTCCAAACACAGATGTGGCTAATGGATAACTTGTGGTTCATCCTTTCATGGATATTCAGCAAACGTCACAGCTAAGCTTGAAAGTAGTTGTAATTAAAGGGACACAGCATCCAATTTATACTCCTTTCAAGCCTATTTCATTAGATACATGACTGCATAAATACTAAAGCCCAAATTCAGCATTTCCTCCCCTACACTTCCTTGTCCCCCTGGCATTTTTTAAGATGTTGTCAGTCATGTGACATTGCAGGGCCCTCAATGATGCAGCGAGCGGTACTGATGTGATGAGGTCTCAGCATCGTTATACTAGAAGTGTGGGATGCCATGTTCACCCCCCCCCGGGGAGGCGGGTCCATGGTACCCACAATAACAGGGAGTGCAGGATGTCATGAAGACTGAGGAGATCTAGTGACAGAAAGAAGTAACAGTGGGAATCAAAAAGACTTTGTTTTAACACTACGGCCAGGCTATCAATTTAGAACATAAAAACTATACGCAGGGTTGGGCTTTAAGAGAAAACTGTAGCGAGGGAGTATAAAAGCAGCCATTGCTCCATTGCTGACTTCTTAAAATGCTGGTTGCCTGGCAATCCTGCGGTTTCGATAGCTTAAGTACCTTAAGCATTTCAATTTCACAGAACTACAGACCTGGAGCAAGCATGCAGATTAGAAAGTCAAAGTACTGAGTATATTCAGGGAAGAGCAATCGCTTCCCCTTTATTTTACTTGCATATTTCTTTTTATTCCAATGGGAGGCCCTCCCAGTAAAATCAGAAGATCCAGGAATGCTGAACTTGGAATCTGTAATAGTAAATAGTGAAACACACTGAAGGACCTGACCTTTCTCCAAATGCTGATAATCCCCTAAAAAAACTAGTAACAAAAAGGTGCCTCATCAGGGACAGCATATGGGTAGCTCCTGAGAAAAATCAATACATAAAATAATAAATGATTTACAACACTAAGCAAAAATACAACGAACAAGTTGAAAGGTCTTTGAATTGGTGCATGACATGGAATGAGTGTCCCATGACATGGCACCACCCAAGATATGCCAGCTGGGCAGAGCCGAGGGGGGGGGGGGTATAAATTCTGTCCTAGTGCTTGAATCAGGTGCCAGCCCAGAAATCTCTAGTAAGAAAAACAGATCTGGGTCATTTCCTGAGCTCCCCCCTCACCGACTGACTCACAGCTCCTGAAATAGGCGCACAATTATCGCTCACAGCTATCCTCTGCACACACAATACAAACAGTTAACCCCTGTGTGCCGCATCTCCATGTGCAAAGTAAAGCACTGTGTGATCTTCATGTTGGCCTACTAAATGCAGTTGTAGGTAGCATTCAACACCAACACCTCCTTCCAGAAGCGCATTTGTGAGGTCAGGCACTGATGTGGACGAGAAGGCCTGGCTCACAGTCTCCTGTCTAATTCATCCCAAAGGTGTTCTAATCGGGTTGAGGTCAGAACTCTGTGCAGGCCAGTCAAGTTCCTCCACCCCAAACTTGCTCATCCATGTCTTTACAGACCTTGTTCTTTGTGCACTGGTCCAAATCATTTTGTTAAGGGAACTATTAAGACATCAGCGTACTAAATCATTTTGGACAATTTCATGTACCCAACTTTGTGGGAACAGTTTGGGGATGGCCCCTTCCTGTTCCAACATGACTGCGCACCAGTGCACAAAGCAAGGTCCATAAAGACATGGATGAGCGAGTTTGGGGTGGAGGAACTTGACTGGCCTGCACAGAGTCCTGACCTCAACCCAATAGAACACCTTTGGGATGAATTAGAGCGGAAACTGCGAGCCAGGCCTTCTCGTCCAACATCGGCATCTGATAACGGCAAAGGGTGGGCCAACTCAATATTGAGCCCTATGGACAAAAACTGGGATGCCATTAAAGTTCATGTGCGTGTAAAGGCAGGTGTCCCAATACTTTTGACAATACAGTGTGAATGAAATTATATTATTGACTGACAGATATATTTTTTTTTTCCTAAAAAGCAGCACTCTTGCTTTTGCATGTGTCTTGAAAGGTGATCACACAGTAATGTTAGACATACATACTTTAATCCATGTCTATATGTGGGGGTGGGGAAAGCAGTTTCCCTGCCCCGAAATAAAACTTGCTAATAATTTTGGCAAAACGGGCTTTCCCCTTCTTCCACCCCTTCCATGCTGGAATCTGAGTTGGTATATTTTAGCTGGGAGTTGGACGCATTCATTTGCAAGTCTGACATTGATGCAATAACAGCCTAGGGAGGGGCAGGTTCCTGTATAATTACATGAAGGCTCTCGATACAGAAACAATCTCAGGGCGTAGCACAGGGGAGAGACCCTAGATACACCTCTTTATTGCATCAATATGGACAGATTGAGGATGTTTTGGACGGAGAACCTTTTACAGCATCATCAAGACTTACTCATATCGTGCTGCCAAATTCTTTCACCTGCGGATTACACATTTCTATTGTTACACGGTAAAAAAAGGAATTACAACACCCAGCCCCTATACTGGGAGCCTAGCCCTACAAGAGCATGCAGAGAGACTAATTCCTGACATTCTTGCACCTTCCAGGTCATAGTTTCAGAGACAGGAGAGGGATGTCCTTGAGAGGGGGCAGGTGAGCTGTGTCGAATGCAATGCACTGACGTCACAAGCACTTCCTGTGAACACACCTTGTGCTCTCTGTGCAAAGACTTGCCCTGTGCTCCTTACTAGCTGCCACACCTAATGTGCTTGACTGGCTGCTGAAGGTCCCTCTGCTTTTAGTTTAGAACCTGAAACAATGCAAATTACAATACTATACTAATACTATTATTACAGAAGGTCAGTCCACCCAAATTGATGATTTTTTTTTATGCTAGAGCAATAAAATAACCTGTTTTCTAAGGTCCCTTTCACACTTGTACGACCTGAAAGCCTTGTGACTAACACGAACTTGAAGCAATGCCTGTAATCTTGAGGCCTATGGACCTCAAGTCGCATCGAAGTCGATCCGAAGTAGTGCAGGAACAACCTGGAAGTAGCTGTGACTTGAAGTCACACAGATATGAACGGTAATCATTGGAAATAATGTACGACTTTTCATGCGACTTTGCAGTCCCAAGTCGCAGGACAAGTCACACAAGTGTGAATGTGACCTAATCTCAGACTCAAATTCTTTCCTAGATCTACAAACCTGCTCTGGCCATTATAAAAGGCTGTCTGCTGGGTTTTTTTATCTTATACTAAGGAAAAAAAACAGGTGCATTGAGAACAAACCAATGAATGTGAATCCCCAAGACCCAAAAAGATTGGAACAAAGTCAATAACAACCCCATTCACACTTCCAGATAGGGCCATTAGTGATTACATGCAGTCAACCTAAGTCTAAAAGTCTCCATCTGAAAATGAAATATCACTTTTTGTTGGACAAGCGCTTAAAAAGGAGCACAAGCAAATGTTAAGGAGCAACGGTTAAATATCACTTCAGTACATGGGTGCAGGGATAAGCTGTAATACCTTATTCCTGGTTCCAGTAGCACCCCTTCAGGCTTCTCATGTACAACGCATCCCCAAAAAGGTTAAAAAAAAAAAAAAATGCACACACAATTACTGTTACAGACTAGATTCCACTAATGTACAATTGGTCTGATTTACCAAAGAGGCAGATGAACACAAAGCATTGTAAGGACAATGTGACAGGAAGTAACATAAGTGGACAGGAAGTTTTTTTTTTGTTTTTTTTTTTTTTAAAGGCCTTGGATTAGATATAAACCACAATGCTGAAACATTACAGAAACAGCAGCGTTTGGCAGATCAATCATTTCATTGGTCTCGCCAAAGTCAAAGAAAAAAAAAAAAAGTGGAAGACAAAGAGGATGTGGCAGCAACAGGTGTCTGGTCATTTTAATTTACAGAACTCTGGAATAAACCAAAAAAAACTTTCCTGCATAATGAAAGAGTTTAGTGTTCTACATACATTAGTCTGCCTGAGTTTCTCAAGCAGAGAAGGCTGCCAAATAGTTGACCATCTAAACGATAAATGTATTTTGTCTGACACCCTGTTTTAAAGTATCCAACTTACATTTATATTGTTGCTGTGGTCACCTAGGGACAAAATGTATACAGCACTTTCCCTTACGTGACGTACGAGCCGAGATGGCAAGGTGGACAGCGCAACCCCTCAGACTCCTTCCCTATTCCTGGCTTCCGACCAAGCAAGATCAAGGAGACGAAACAAGGTAATGATTTTTTTTTTTTTTTGTAAACTATAAAAAGGACGGTATTGGCATGAACCACGGCTCCGTGTCTGAATGGACATACCAAGCAATGGCTCGTGTGTCCCCTTAGCAAGCTGCTTGCTGTGGGGGCAGGAGGGAGGGGCCAGGAGCGCCGGTGAGGGACCTGAGAAGAGGAGGCTCTGGGCTGCTCGGTGCAAAACCACTGCACAGAGCAGGTAATTAGAACATTTTCAAGACTTTAGTATCACTTTAAGATCACTGACAGTGGGAGCCAAGTGGAATCTCTGCCCAATACTACCATCATCTCCATCATAACTGGCACATGAAACCGTAAAGCTACTGGTTCAGGGAAGTAGACCTTTTTTGTTGCCAATTAAGACCTGCTTTACAGAAGGAGAAGTGGGAACTTTTTTTTTTTGTGCGACCTGGCACCAGCAGGATTTTGTGCCAGTGAAGCTGCACTGGGTTTGTGCGGTCAGCTTAGATCAGGGTTTTTCAAGCAAGCGGCCCTCCAGCTGTTGCAGAACTACAAGTCCCATCATGCCTCTGTCTGTGGGAGTCATGCTTGTAATTGTCAATCTTGCAATGCATCATGGGAGGGCTGCCAGTTTGAGACCCCTGGTTTAGATGCTGCTGCCAAAGTCAGTGCGTCTTATGGGCGCATAGCACATGGCTCAGGAGCAAGCACACACACCAGTTCTCCCATAGTAAATCGGCTTGCTATTGGTAGCACTGGTGCAGGGGGAGGAGCCAGGAGCGCCTGAGAAGAAGAGGATTGGGGCTGCTCTGTGCAAAATCACTGCACAGAGCAGGGAAGTTTTTTTTTTTTTTTTTTTTTTTTTTAGGCAAACATTTAGTATCGTTTTAAACCTATCCTACATTTGATAGTCTGCTATTCAGAATGCATTTATCCAAATGTCATACAACTAATGCCCTTTAATGTTTATGGAAGCTTAGTCATGCAGAAAAATGCCTGCAAGCACCCAGTTACATCCAATTTACAGTCCAGAACAGTTCATGGAGTGTACCGAAATGCCTAGGTGATTGCTAGAATGCAACAGAGCATGAGGAATACAGGACACTTTCTAAATACGAGAACTCCTCCTACAGCCTTTATCCTAAGGCATTCATTTTCCTGTCCATGTTGGTATCCCATTTTACTAAAGTTTATGCGAAGAGAATAATGTGTATAGGGAGACCATTCCAGCTACAAAATGTATTCCCCCGCTCTCCTAGTTCAGCATGTCATAGCTATCACTGGTGGGAAAACACATACACACCATCCCTCACAACACTCAAGGCAGTCGGGCTTGTTACTTTCAGATTTGTCTATATACCCTCAGTTTTGAAATAAATATGGATTGTTCACCAAGTTCCAGCTTTTATCACACTGGAATCGAATCAGCCTATCCTTGGATTCTGATGGGAGCAGCACTAGTATGAAACAGGGGAGGTGATCACTCCATTACCATAGAAACTTCAACTCCAAAACAAGAATCAGGTTTCCTACTAGAAAACAAAACAATTTAAAATGGCCAGGGAAGAACACCTTGTTGTCAGTACCACTCAGGAAAATCCAGAAATAAGGGAGAGGGAAGACCTGACATATGTTATTTTATGAGACCTGTGCAGATATTTTTCACACACTTTGAGTATCCCTACCATTGCGGAACCTGACATATCTAGCAGTGACATTAAATACAGTCTACTATTCTTTGTGGGCAGTGTCTTACTCCTCCCCACTTTATCCCAAAGAATATAAAATAGGGTTTTCCAGCATGGTGTCGGAAAAAAAAAAAAAATAATAATAGCTGCTGGAAACGCCACGATTTTACTTTGCTTATGGACTCAAATGCATCAAAAAACGCAACATGAGTGCATTTTTGATGCGTTCTTGCTGCATTTTCAATGAGGACATGCGTTTTTGGGGCAGTTTACCAAAAAAGCACAAAGCAGGATTTTTAACACCGCTTCAAAAAAGGTGCCAATGGCCGACAATAAATTAAATTTATGATATGAATTAAAAAGGTTGAAAATTATAATCACACATACATACATACATACATACATACATACACACGCATTTAATTTCGATGCACCACTAGTATGTATTAGTTGTCAACAAAACATACGTCGTCTCCACCAGGAAACCTTCCTTGATGCGTTTTGCCACTCCTGGCTTGGTGGTGAAATGCATGAAAGAAGGATGGTTCCCTGGCGGGGACATTGTTGTAAGCAGTCATTTTGTTGACAACTAATAAACATGGTATGAGGAAAGAAGAGTGGAATGTGGCTGATACTTTTTTTTTTTTTATATGATTGATGGGGAGTGGAGACAGACTACAATGGCCGGCACCCAAATTGTCCATGTAAAGAAGGGGCGATTCTTGAGCAGAGGTGTGGATTTGGGTATTGTATATAGTTACATTGATCCAAGCTGGACCAATATACTGTGTAAAAATAGACAACGTCTGGAATTCATCTGTAGACCAACTAAACTCTATACAACCCAATTTCCTTTAGCTCTACCAATAACTAGGTTATGGTGCAAAAAGCTCCTGTGCAACTGGAAAGAAATTGATTACATTGTTCAGGTTTGTCCTAATACTGCACTGTTTTGGAAATGTAAATGAGATTTACAGGGACTGTACAATCAGATTATAGTGTGCATGGCCACCCTTACAAAAATATGTACTTTTTTTTTATTGGAGACTCAAATTTAAAACTGGAGTCATTTATTTATTTTGTAAGACTTTGTATCCTCCACTAAACCTTTCTGTCAGCTGTAAAGTGCAACAACCAAGTAGAGTCACCAAATGTTATAGACTGGACAATAGGAAAAAGGGGCCATATGTACCAGCTGCACAAGTAACACATATTCCTGAAACATGTGTGGCCCCGGCTATATCCTGGGCAGTCACTGCAGGCTATCCAATTTCAGTTTAACATGTCCCCAGGGAGTTGTCTTATGTTATAGCACAGCTATCAGAGGACGAGTCAGGAAAAACACTGACTGAATGAAACACACTGCTGACTAATGGGAGGACTGGGAATCAAGACATCTCCATGTGCTAATAAGCTTGGCAGCAGATTTCCCTTCCAATCCTAAAATAGTTTAAAAACAAAAATGAGTAAATGGCTGAAGAGTGATAAATTTATAAAAAGGTGGTATCTAGTTACACCCCGAGATGGTGTTTCCACTGCAGCAGACGTACTTCGTTAAGACCTAAAAGGCAAGAAGATTGCCAGACATCATGTGCGGACTTGTAGAAAAGGTCATTTAGAGCTAAAGCACTAATTTTTGCCCTGAAAACATACAAAGTACTTGTTGGCTCTTCAAGACTTTTAGTTAAAGTGATTGTAAAGCTTAGATTTTTTTTTTTTTTTAAATAAAAATATATCATAGTTACCGCCACTGTGCAGTTCGCTTTGCAAAGCCCCGATCCTCAACTTCTGGGGTCCCTAGGCGGCTCTCGCCGCTCCTCCTCTTATCAGATAACCCCCCTAGGCCAGTGATGGCGAACCTTGGCACCCCAGATGTTTTGGAACTACATTTCCCATGATGCTCATGCACTCTGCAGTGTAGTTGAGCATCATGGGAAATGTAGTTCCAAAACATCTGGGGTGCCAAGGTTCGCCATCACTGCCCTAGGAGAAGCGCACTCCCGGGGGGTTTACCCTGCGGGCACGCTCCCGAGCGCATCATTCGGCGTCCATGGATGCGCGCGCGCCCCCCCCCCCCGGCGCCCGTATCATTAGATTGGATTGACAGCAGCTGGAGCCAATGGCTGGGGTGGGGGGCTTGGGGCGATCACTGCCACATAGGATGCATTAAGGTGAAAAAACACGAGGGTTTACAACCCCTTTAAGTGATAATAGAAGATGGTGAGCTTTTTGTGTAGCTTGTACCTGAAAGTAAAATAGCTGCCAATAATCAGGGCTACGTTCTGGAATGTATTTAACACTATGGCAGTTCTATATCATTTGTGTAAGGCCGGCCATAGACGGTTTGAATCTCGCCGGCTCAGCAGGAACCGGCTGAGAGTCAAACCACGTATGGGCATGCTGAATGTACCAAGCTGATCGATCAACTAGATGTGTGTTCAGAGCTTCATCCACCTGCATGGTGAGGATCACGTGCTAAAATGTTTATTTTACAGCAGGGGTAGGCAACCTGGGGCCCTCCAGCTGTTGCAGAACTAAAAGTCCCATCGTGCCTCTGGGAGTCATTGTAACTGCCAGCCTTGCAATGACCGATGGAAAATGTAGTTCCACAACAGATGGGGGGCCCCAGGTTGCCTACCCATTTTACATCATAATGTAGGTTTGAAAAGCAGCAAAGTTCTCCTTGTCGAGCACTTTAAAGGGGTCTTTAATTAAAGTGGCTGTAAACCCTCTCCTATACCCAATGAATTGAACAGCCTCAGATGATACACAGGTGAAACAAATCTCCCTACATAAGTTTTACATGGAAATCTGATGTCTTCAGCTTGCAATATTTTTTAGAATTCTAACATTCTGTTTTGTAGAGTGGCAATTGGCTTTCATGTGGAAGTGATTCACTTCCCTAGCCTGCTGAAGGTCACAGCCTGGCTTATTGATCGTAATAAAACCAACTGTAAGGGCACTTTCACACTGAGCAGCGCCGAGCTTCAGCGGTAAAGCACCACTATTTTTAGCGGCGTTTTACCGTCAATTTTGGATTGCTTTTTGGCCGCTAGCGGGGCACTTTTAGCCCCCGCTAACAGCCAAAAAAGGGTTAAAAGCGTCTGCAAAGCGCCGCTTCCCATTGATTTCAATTGGCAGGGGCGCTTTAGGAACAGTGTATACACTGCTCCTACAGCGCCTCAAAGACGCTGCTTGCAGGACTTGTGAGCGTCCTGCCAGCGCACCGCTTCAGTGTGAAAGCACTTAGGCTTTTAGGCGCTATAGCACATCAGTGTGAAAGGGGTCTTAAGAATAAGAAATTAAAAAAATAAAAATAAAATAATTTTACACACACAAAATTCCCACCCCAAGTAGACACACATAATAAAGCGCATGCAGAAAGTACGCCTACTTACAATTGCGCTACATATTGCTGTAAATGTCAGTGAAAGCAATAATTCCAGGGCCATCATACACGGTTAACTCTAAACTGATAACCTGTTAAAATCTACATATATGGAGAATTGTGGGTAACAAAATTTGTCACCGTTTCACGGGCGTGCAAAATTGTAAGGCTCAGCATGTTATCTCTGTCCTCATCACAAACTCATCTTTATTTCACCAGAAATGTGTGTAATATATTGTGTGTGTGTGCAGTATTATCTTCAGTGGATTTTTTTACTGAAAATTGTTAAAACATGCTTACATGTGACACAAAAATTGCAACTCCACCATTTTATTCTTCAGGTCTTTGCTTTTAGAAAAGTATATAGCTAGACAAGATATAATAAAATGACTCCAGTTAAAAGGACGAACATTCATTATTATCCAAAAACAGGGCGATATGGATAATGTTTCCCAAGGTGCTAAGAACACCCAAGGAGTAAACACTGGCAGGCTATGAAAGCAAGAAGGTACAACTATTTGCATCAGATACTTTGTGATGGCTTATTTAAAACTGTAATTACCATTAAAACACAAAACTAAAATCAGACGCAAAAAGTGTCTAAAAACGTACAGCAGGAGTAAAAAAAAAAAAAAAAAAAAAAAAAAAAAAAAAAAACACTGGGACTCGGGTCCTAATGAAAAAACGAAAAAACAGTCCAAGAAGCTAAGCACAAGAGGACAGGTCAATAACCAAACCATATGTTATCTTCACAGATTGGTTCCTGTGAGTAAGTCTGGCCATACATTATACAAGTTTCTTGTACAGTTTCCTTTTGGATTTACCAAAACCATATAATATGGAGGTCAGACCCAAACACTTTCAATTTATATGCAATCAGGCAAGCTGTTGAATTACATAGCCGAAGGTAAACCTAAACGCAAGTTTAAAAAAAAATTTTTGAATGTATGGTCAGCTTAAGTTTTGATGGGTTGCCAATTTTTTTATATCCATCATTCTTTACTGGATTAACCCCACTGATCTGTACTATAAAAGTAACATGACTGGTTACTATAGGCAAAAAAAAAAAAAAAAATGCATTCTCGAACATTTATGAATGAAGCCCAATATCTGGATATAGATAGGAGTGAGGAAATCAGCATATACAGGGTCATCAGCAGCAGCTTGATGCAGCAAAAAGGGATGGCATAACTCCTTTGGGTGGGTAGACTGCTAGAGCGGGTAATGTACTCGGTTTCCTGGTTTCAGGTGAGACAACGGATGCCATGAAAGAATGGAGGAGCTGAAGCTGCTCTCCACCCTTCCTGCCTGAGGCTAGCCAGCATGGCTGACATTAGCTCAGCTTAGAGGAATGTGGCACAAGCAGATCATGAAACCAGCCATTCATCTAAACAAGCACAGGGAGGGGAGAAGATTCCCATGAATGTGGCATCAAAGCTGCAGCTCGTTAAGGCTAAATACACAGCCTTGCCTATGTGTGCCCCTCTGCAGGACAAACACATTTCCATGTTTGGGCCGACAAAGGGCCTCATGGGATGTGTGCTGCTCACATGGAGAGCATGCTGGAGGAAGCCGTTGCATGGTGATTGCAAGGTCAATTTGCATTTTAACAATGTCATAGATTTTGCCGTGGACCGGGGGTGGGGGGGGGGCAAAAAAAAACACCCACGGATTTTATTGGTTAAACCTGACAACAGTCATTTACAAAAGGCCATTTCTTGTCCCCAGACTAACAAAAATCTAATAAAAACGCATAGTTGAAAGGTGCGGCAGGAAGCTCTTCTAGTCCTCCTATAAAATGCCTTGCATCTCAAAAATGTTGTAAGCAACTTATCAGTCGGAAGGTGAAAGGCAAGGCAGGAAGAAAGCTAGTAAGGACACAGGGGTCAAGGCACCATGTCTTGGCAAAGATGGCAATCTGCCTTTCATACATACACTACTAGTATGAACCATGGCCGTTTTTGGAATGTCAAAAGCAGCAACAAAAGTTTTCTAAAGAGAATGATGCACCATTTCCTGGCTGGGCCACAGTCCAGCAAATGCACACAAGACATAATCAAGCTCAAGCCTTCATCGACAGGAGGAATTTTAAGCACATGGGAAAGGAAGGCCAGAAATGTGTGGGGACAGCGTGAAACCACTAAGAGCATTCAGTGGCCCCTGGTTTCACATAAACAGCAACCAGGACTCCCACGCAGACCGTTAACCCTGTTGCTGCTAAATAGGAAGTTGCAGCAGCAGTGTCTCCAGACAGTTTAGGTGTTGAAATCACCCCATTTTAAAGAACGTCCGCAAGCCTAGCATACAAGTATTTCCTGCTGTCTAATATTTCCGCCGATATACATTTGCAGTTAGTAGGCTTTGAGCACTGACAAATGTCTTACGTTATGGCACTTGTGAATTCCATTCTGGATGGAGGAACAAGAGAGATTTAGCGTGACAGAAAGACCAGGGATTACTATTAATAAACATGCTGAAACTATGCATTAATGTATACTTTGCTTTTCTAAAATGTAAACGGTATGAGGCGCTCAGACACGTCACAGACATACTGAACTCGTTCTATAGGTGACATCTGTGGAATGCTGTGGAGGAGCAGAGCGAGAGAAAGAGAGAGAGAAAGAGAAAGAGCGCATTAGGGAAGGCCACAGGAATTCCATTAAAAACAATATCTGCCATTTGCCACTCATGAACTTGGCGTCAGAGATTTCTGACAATGGAGATAAAAAGCAGAGCCTTTACGTACAAAAAGGTCCTAGGCTCATATCTAACTGATGGGTTAGGTCCATATTAGCATCACAAATTACATGGAAAAAATTGCCATAAAACATGGCTGAATCCAGCTTCCTTTAAACGGCCACTGTCAACAAGAATGAACTGGCTGACTAACTGTACAGGCCAACTGCAGTTAAAGCGTCACTAAACCCACATCATAAAAAAACCTCAATAAAAATGGTGTACAGTAATACCTCGGATTGTGAGTAACTCAGTTACCGAGCGTTCCGCAATCCGAGCTATTACTTTTAAAAAATCCTGACTCCGTTTGCGAATGTCTCAAAAAAGGAGCAGGATTCAAGCCTCTGCGTTGTGCAGTATCGCATTTGGCCAGAGGTGGGGGGGGGGGGGGGGGGGCGGGGCGCCGGTGCCACTCAAAAATGCTCAGATCCCGAGTTTCCGAACCTCCGAGGGTTTCCGAGGCCATCCAAGCGCCTTTGAGTATTTCCAAGTCTCTGTCGCCCACCCCACCTCTGGCCAAATGCGGTACTGCATACATTCGAAGTCAAATGTGGAACTAATTAATCTTAGCTTCCAATGACTTCTATGGGGAAACTTGTTTTGACATGCAAGTGCTTTGGATTACAAGCATTCTCCTGGAACGGATTATGCTCGTAATACAAGGTTCCACTGTATTACACGCTGTTCATGCGCACTCAGTCACTATGAGATTCTTTTTTGTATGATCCTGCTGTTCTATCTCCCCCTTCTGTCCAAGTCCCCAATTCAGCTAGGGATTTTGCAAAGCAGTGTTGGCAGTTCTGCACATGCTCAGTTTTCAGTGAGTTTCTATGCTGACCATTTCCTCCCCATCCAAGCAGCCCGTGTGACTAGTCACACGTGGGCGTATACACAGTGGTAAATTACAGCCCACTCACTCCCTCCCCCTCCATGCCCACTAACCAGCTAAACAAATGGGGGCGGGATATTTACATGTAGATTGATGGAGGCTTCGACTCCCACTTATGCCAAGAGACAGGCTGGAGGGGCATGACACAGCCAATAACTGGCAGAAATCCGCCCACACCATGTTATAACTACAGAATTACCAAAGATTCTAAAAGTGTGTGTGTGTGTGTGTGTCAATTTAAAACAGTTCATTGATACATTTTTTTTACCTTTTAAAAAGGCTGTATTTTTTACTTTTAACATTTTGACTAGAAGCTCCTCCTGCTTATGTTTCCCTGCAGACAGGCTGAGAAACAGCTGGGTAATGTGACAGCGGTATATATGGATTAGAAAAAAAAGGAACTTTAGGGGCCCTTTCACACTGAGGCGGGGTCGGCGGTAAAACGCCGCTATTATTAGCGGCGTTTTACCATCGGTATACGGCCGCTAGCGGGGTGGTTTTACCCGTTAAATACCACCGCAAAGCGCCTCTGCAGAGGTGCTTTGCCGGCGGTATAGCCGTGCCGTCCCATTGATTTCAATGGGCAGGAGCGGTATATACTCCGCTCCTTCAAAGCTCCGAAGATGTTGCTAGCAGGACTTTTTTTCCCGTGCTGCTAGCGTACCGCTCCAGTGTGAAAGCCCTCGGGGCTTTCACACTGGAATTAAGGCAGCGGCACTTTCGGGTCGGTTTGCAGGCGCTATTATTAGCGCAATAGCGCCTGCAAACCGCCCCAGTGTGAAAGGGCTCTTATTAAAATAATTACAGTGCCATCATATACATATAGAAATAGAAGAGAATGTAAATTAAACAGTGTGTTTAGTATCACTTTAACTTTCTTTTCCCGTTTTCCTTTAAACGGCTGCCATCTACCAGAATGGAATGGATGATTCAAACTGTACAGGGCAACTGCAGTGAAGTACACATAAAGGAAGCTTAAAACATACACATAAGTAATGTTTTACCCGTCATAAGGAGGGTAGCACCACCATACTCTGTCTTGAGTGTCCATAAACTACCTCATTCCTCCTGCAAAACCCAAGTTTAACGTGATTGTTATTTTTAACTGAAAAACAAAACTTTACAAACATCTTAGTGGATTTGCACAGAGCAGCCCAGATCCTCCTCTCGAGTCCCTCTTCGGTGCTCTTGCCCTTCCCTCCTGTTGAGTGCTCCCACAGTAAGCAGCTTGCTATGGGGGCGCCTGAGCCACAGCTCCCTGGGTCCATTCAGACAGGGATCTGCGTCCCGACCCCGCCCCCTTTTCTCTCCTTATTGGCTGACTGCCTTTGATTGACAGCAGCAGGAGCAAATGGCGTCACGATGCTGTCATAGCCAATGAGGAGGGGAGTCCCAGGCAGCCAAGACACTTCTACAACATCGCTGGATCTAGATGAGGCTCAGGTAAGCAGGGTGGATATAATAATAAATAATAATTTTTTATCTATTTTAATAAAATGCTTTTGGAGTAAAAATCTACCTAAAGATAGTTTTCTATTTAAACATACATTAATTTAGTTTATTTAGCATGAAATGGAGTTTAGTTGTGTAGCATGAGGCTGTATATTCTGCAATATTTAAATTTTTGGTAAACTTATTTCAAAGAATCCAAGCTCTGCAAGCTGAGATAACATGCACTGCATTGATGTATGCACACAATTTCACAGTAACAATGACATAAAACAAAGTTCAGGAATAGTCCATTGTCCCATTGTTTTGCAAACCTATGTACTCTACAAACTTTATAATTAAATCTGTTCTGATATCTTGGTTTTACTAACCTGACAGCTCATTATTCTAAACAGGAAACCTTCATTTTGTTTGCAAATATTAAATATTCTAACTACCAGCAAGAATAATTCCTTACATTTAAAGAGCACCTGTCATTTCAAATCCATCATGGAAAGCGCCTGTTAGCGGCATCCACTCACCTGCTGACGCCACGTCCCTCGCCTTGTTGTGCCACTGCCGCATCACCAGCCATCCCATTAAAGTGAATAGGATTGTCGGCGAGTCAACAGCGAGTCAGAGGAGGAGCCGCTGTGGGACAGATGACAGTTGCTCTTTAAAAATCATGCCTTTTTTACTAGTGATTTAAAATGACTTGTTTTAAATCAAATCCACCCTGCAGGTACAGTAAGTATTAGGGGGGGTTACTGCACACAGAAGGCTTTTAATCTTAATGATTGCTTAATGCAATAAGATAAAAACCTTCTGCCTTTACAATCACTTTAAAGTGGGATTCCAGCGGTAAAAAAAAAAAAAAAAAAAAATAAATTTTAAAAGTCAGCAGCTACAAACACTATAGCCGCTGACTTTAAATAAGTACTTACCTGTCCTGGGTGCCCGAGATGTCGGCCACCCGAGGCCGACCCTTCCCTTGGAAGCGGCACCGCCATCCTAGGTAAGGGAAACAGGCAGTGGAGCCTTGCGGCTTCACTGCCAGTTTCCTACTGCGCACGCACGAGCGGCACGGCGCTCTGTGAATGGCCCCGTGGTCTTCTGGGAACACACACAGTTCCCAGAAGACAACGGGGCCGCTCACCGAGCAGCAGGACACGCCACGGAAAAGGAAGAGGCAGATTAGGAAGACAGCCCAGCAACAAGGGTTTAAGTTTAAATTTTTTTTTTTTTTTTAGGATTTTTGATGAATTTTTTTATTTTTCAGGGTGGCCCTCCACTTTAAAAACTTTCAGCTTACATGCAGGAGCTCAATATACATGTGTAAAAGGCAACCAAATATTGAGGAATTGCAACCTTTCACCAAATACAAAAAAGACCTTTGAGACTCCCCACTACCTGGAAGTATGGGTCTAAAATTTCTGTTCCTGTGTGAAGTGACAACTTTTCTCCACAGCTTACAAACAATTAGGTCTTTTCTTTCTGGTCTGCCAATCCAAACAGAGATCGGGTGATCACAGTCATAATGTTTCAGGATGTTGGTTGACATTGGGCTGCATAGTACCTGTTCTCCAAATGGTCGAAAAGGAGGTACAAACACCACATATGCCTTTTAACAAGGATCCCTATACTACCAAAATAGATTTCATGAACTGCAAATAACATATGGAAGTTAGCAGAGATTTGTAGGCTTGTGCCTTTGAAGCACTGATCATTAAAGAGGGACCCCCTCAGATGTTCAGAAGGTCTGTAGCCATCTGCTTGGACCCTACAGTCCCCACTGCACAGCATGTAATGTAGAAAATCTGTGGTTTAGAAATACAACTTCCTGTCCTGGTGTAACAGAGATACACTTTTTTGCAAGCTCAAAGTCACTTATCACTGTGTCATCTGAGGACCTGGTATAGACATTTTATAGCTGCTTTCACGAGAAGCACCTCACACAATGACTACTCGCAAACTGGTTTAACAGCAAAGTACAATGCGCACAGGTCCCCAACAGCTTCCGGCTGAAACTGGGAGAACTCGTGTGACAACTGGGTGTGTACAAATAGGGCCAGGGTTGACGCTGCACCATCTGCTCAAGATGGGGGAAAAGTTATATTTTAACACTAACATGTAGCAAGCAAAAGTCTAGCTGCAGCACAAAGTGTCAAACCGCTCAGCCACTTTAGTCCGAGGACCAAAGGAGTGTTTCACCAATGCATCCTGCACAAGCTTCCATAAAACACTGCCTGCCTCTACAGTAACTTAGCAGGGCTGACTTGTTATTGCATTTATACAGCGTCAGCTTATTCTGCAACACATTGAAGAAAATAACGAACAACCAAAGTAGCTTACAATATAAAATTTTAGAAACATTTTACCCTACACACTAAGCTACCAATATGTCCGCAAGATGACGCATTGTATCTAAAAATGAAGGAAAAAAAAAAAAACCCTATACATAAATTGTGTGTAATTTTCTTAAAGTGGTTGTAAACCTCGGGCATGAAATATAAATAAAACATATCCCTCTATATAGTGTGTATGTCAATCCTCAATTAAGAACATGGAGGAGATTTACTAAACCAGGAGCGTGAAAAACCTGGTGCAGCTCTGCATAGAAACCCATCAGCTTCCAGGTTTTATTCCTAAAGCTTGATTGAACAAGCTGAAGCTAGACGCTGATTGGCTGCCATGCAAAGCTGCACCAGATTCTGTGCGAACCAGTTTTAGTAAATCCCCCCCAAGTGTCAATTCTACCTGCTGCTTCCTTCCTCTGCCATCACCATGAATCATTAAAAAGGTGAAACTGGGCTTTCCCTCATTAGGAGTGCCTAATACATGAATGTATGGGTTGGAATTTGTTCCTGTGTGTAGTCACTACTTTTCTCCTCAGCTTACAAATAATTGGACATCATTAAATATCAGTAGATATAGATTTATTTTTAACAGTAATTGAATTGGTAGATTTTAATAGGTTTAGTACTTATGATTTCGCTTACAATATAACCTGGATCTCAGTGTGTGTCACATAGACAGACATGGGCCAACCGAGATGCCAAAAAAAAAGTCAAAGAGGAGAATTTGTCAAAACTTGAGCAGCCAGAATCTGAAGCAGATTGTTTAGCCATGTATAAATTGCTACATTCTTTCACTCTCAAAAGGGTTTGTTCACCATCACCTGCCTGAGAGTTATCTATAGATCTAAACAAACTGGGCAGCTTTGACTAAAGATGAATAATGGCCTTTTATAGATGTAAGTCATTTATGTACCCCAAAGCCTGACCTAAAGACTGAGCTACTGCTTCAGGGGAGAGACTGTCCTGTGCTTCACACACCCTTGTTATAATATATCTGCAAAACAGAATGAAACTTCCATGACTCAATGCCATGCCTGGCTTTCCTACACAGTGTTCATTCACTGGTGACACACCCTGGGCTGCCTCCCTCCTGTGAGCACAGAGTTTTCTCCTCTCCAGTTTGTCACCCTAAAGACAGGAACTCCCATTGCAAGCCTGAATTCAACTTTCTGCCAACATGGGGCAGCTCAATATAAAAAGGGTATCAGGTAATTATACTAGCTGATCTAATAATGGAATCAATGTCTTGCTGAGGAACAGAAAACAGAACTAAATGGGGGGCCTTCACATATTTGTTCAGTGCGGTCCTTTTAAGCTCAGCTTTCCTTTGTCCACCTGTCCGCTCATGCTGATTGGTCTTGTTTAGGACACAATACCAGCATCTCTTTCTCCCATGTATCATGTAGCACAACACTGCCAGCCCAGTATATCATCACCTTATTCTTCCAGGATTTTCTGTGTATAATCCTTTTTGAAGCTGCTGAAATTCCATAGCTGTTAAGTGAAGGCAATGCGAGAGAGTGAGAGGGAACGATGGGGGAATGTGAGACAGAGGGGGTTTGGATGGGCACTCGGGACTTGCCATATTTGGAACTGCGGCTTGAGAGATTTTAGAAATATTTGTGACTTCTGTGTCAGTGCCACGGCAGGTTCAAGAGAAGCGATCGTTCAGAAAGACAAATGGCTGACGCACAGTATAACACACGTGTATTAATAATGGTAAGGATAGAAGGGGCGGGCGGGGGGGTGAGAAAGAATTTCCTCATCTAAAAATTCAAAAGTTTGCAAATGCCTAATAAGGATGAAGAATGAAGAGAATTCCCATGACTTGATCCTTGTGGACAAATCCTATTAAGCAGCTGCTCCAGGAAATGTGGGCAAGGAAAGCAGTATCTGGGAGGAAACAGGAGTAGCTTGTAGTCCAAACATGACTGGGGATGCTCTCCGCTGCAGGACTTTTACACGGCTGCTCAGACGCCTTCCGCTGAGACAATTAACGTGAATAGCTCAGATGAATACATAGGCCTATTTAAACAAGGCAAGTAAAAAAGCAATAAAGCAACTATACTAGCCGGATTTCACCATTCATCAATTTAGAGATGAACTATACTTTAGCAGCATCTCATCATGGAAGAGAATGTCACGGCTCTTCCTTATTAACCACTTGCTGACCAGACCTTTTCTGGAACTTTGTTTACAAGTTTACATTTTTTTTTGCTAGAAAATTAGCCCCAAAAACATTATAAAGAAGAAAAGAGCCTGGACAGCTGCCCACTGCTTCAATTACCTTTATCGGTTCCAAAAGTTAAAATGACAATCCATACAGCTATGATTAAGCACCAGGAAGGTGTGAAGTTAGTTAGTACACATTCTTTTTCCGCCATATGCTGTATGGATTGTCGTTTTAACTTTTGGAACCAATAAAAAAAAGGTGATTCAAGCAGTGTGTGGCCATCCAGGATGGATATATATATATATATATATATATATATATATATATATATATATATATAATCTCTATCTATATACACACACACACACACACACACAGGACCAACACCTGTCCTTTGTGCAGATACAGCAAAGGGAGTGGTGCACTACATTTTCCCTCCAAAACACACTAATATTATATATCAGAGAATAAAACGGCGATCGCATTATGTCACTGTATTGGCACATTAATATAAAAATAATTAAAAAAAAAAACAATAGTTATCCAATTTTGTTGTGTGAAAGATTATGTTATGCTGAGTAAATAGATATCTAATATGTGCCTTTAATTTTTTTTTTCACTTTTATTTCTATAAGTATAATTAACATGACAGGCTTTATTGAGAGATCTGGGGTCAAAAGGACCCCTGAGCTCCAATTTACCATTAAAATCAAGTATATTTTTTTTACATACATACATACATTTGTTTATACCAGAGAACCAAAAGGGACATCAGAGGTCGCTCCGGTCTTCCAAGGAGCTGAGTGGGGGCCATCTTGCCCTCACTCGACTTCCTGCCCAGCAAACAGCTGCATAGGATCGCTTCCGGGGATATGGATATCTTGCCTCAAGACATTTCAGCCCACATGCCAATATCTATTGGGATGCTTTTAAAAAAAAAAAAAAAAAAAAAAAAGTGTTTGGAATACAACAGTATTAACATGAAGATGGCCGCACCTTAAATTATGGCAAGGGGTCCCTGGTCTGGTCATATGATTTTACTGGTCCTCTTTCTCCAGCGTGCGTCCTGAATCTAGATTGCTGTGCCAGGTGGTTCAACCTCCACAACAATCTCCTGTGTGCCTTGTTTCTTTGCATAGCTTGTAATATATTGAGAGAGAGTAGCCATATTTGCTCATTAAAATGGAAATCTATTTCCTGCTCTATAATGCTTTACAAGGTTATGTCTTAGCACAGTGATCTGCAAACTGCTGCCCTTTGCTAGCCATTATCTGTCCCTTGAGACACTATTCCACCCACTGATTCAAGGCACTATTTCTATCACTGACACTAATAATGGGGCACTATTCGTTCCGACACCAACAATTGGTGGTATTCCTCTTCCTACTGATCACAGGTTTTATGCAACTGAACACCACATCTCAGGCATGGTTTACACATTGATGCAGGGCCTGGGACATTTTCTACCCCCACCGGCCACCCAAAAATCTGAAGGACAGTACACTGGCCCTTTGTGTGGAAAGTTTGGAGACCCCTGTCTTAGTACAATGAAAGTGTACTAAAGCTCCTGGTAACCACATAAATAAATGTAGGATTCCTAAACATACAAGTACTAAGCAGCAGATTTCCCCCCCCCCAAACAAAGCAACTTTAATTTTTACCTTGAAAACCTGTTATTTGGTAATGCTGGCAAGTCCTACTGAGTGGTGTAAAAATGAACGCTAAAGACGGGTCCACTTTGTTACATTGCTGATATGGTGGCCAGGTTTAGTAGGCTATACACCATAACAAAGAAAAATAAAATATTACACCCATATCATCCTGCCAAGAATCAATGTCATCAATCAGATCTGGTAACAGGGCCCAATAGACTGACAAGTGTAACAGGCTCACACAGAACTGCCATGGAGAATAGTTCAGGACCTCAAATAAAACCCATGTCATTAAACAGGCTTGATAAGCAGGGTGCCAGAAACTGTTTGTTACTTTAGACCCCTTTCACACTGGGGCCGCCCGTGCATTAGTAAAGCGCAGCTCAGTTTAGCAGCGTTTTTAACTCCTGCTAGCAACTGAAGGGGTTAAAAACACCAGTGTTGGGACCCTTCCAAAGAGCTTTCAGCACTTCAGAAACGCTGCCCATTCATTGCAGGACTTTTTCTAACGTCTCACAAGCGACCTGTGTACTATGCAAAAGCAATGTTCAACTATATGAAAAAGATGTGCATGTAGAAATCCATTAGATGAAGGGATATACAACTTCGAGGAACTGCAGTCTGCTCACATAATTAGTAATAAAAAATATTTTTGCCATTCTGAAGCTTCCCTCCAACCACTTTTCATATTTTATATATACTGTGATTCTGTACTTGCCAAATATGCTGCAGAAATCTCTCTCTCCACCAAGTCTGGCTGCATCCATTTTAACTGTGGGCAACTGAAGCTGCTGTTCACTTCCTAGATTTTACACAGGCACACAAAGACACCTCCAGCTCTGCAGCTCTCATTGGCCCTCTTATGACTCATCCCCCTTCCGTTCCTGGCAAAAGAGAGTGAGAGCTGTGCTTGTCATCATAAGCCTAAGCTAATGACCAGACAAGAAACCAGAAGTGGGCTGTATAAAAAAGGTATTTACTGGCAAAAAAAAAAAAAAAAAAAAAGAAAAGAAAGATGGTTTTACTATCCAAAGTTAAAACAAGGGCAGAAGATTTAACAGATGGAAAGTTGAAAGTTCTCCCGGTGCTTGCATGGGTTTCCTCCGGGTACTCTGGTTTCCTCCCACTCTAAAGACATGCTGGTTAATTGGCTCCAGTATGTTTGTGCAAGTGTATTAATGCACAGGAGATAGGGATGGATGCAAAATGTACAATATATAAAATCACTGTGTAAATCATAACACTTCCAAGAAATTTGCCTTAGGAGAACAGTTTGAGGATTTGAACCTAGGGGGGAGACTGCAGAATCAAGTTTCCAACTGATAACCAAAGGATATAAAGAAGCTAGAACATTTAATTAGTGGGACTTTAGCAGTCCCACTATTGTTATTCGATTTTATTTATTTTTAATTTTATTTAATTTTATTCCGTACGTTTTTTGGCTCTGTGTAACTTCTGCATACTTTCAGCTATTAAAACCATTCAACTATTAAAATGTTCGTCTCTTTCAGCTGATGGGACTTTTTCAACTTTTTTTTCTACTATTTATACTTTTTAAAATATTAAGCTTTTTAACATTGAAGTCAATGGGAGCATGCTTGAAATCCTTAAAATCTTCTTCTGTTCCCAAAAGTTTCAGCTCCTTCATACTTTCACCGACAGACGCCAAACAAACTTTAAAATGTTCACAAAATATTCAGCTATCTGGCTATATCTTTTCAGTTTGATATCTTTTACAGTTTTCGTGAAAAAGCTGTTTGTTTAGTGGTCATTTCAGAAAATTTTAGCTATTAAACACAGTGTACTGTGTTGCTTTTGCTGCCATAGTTACCGAAGCTTCTGTTATATAGGGGGGGGGGGGGTGGCTGGAGCATCTCAGCATCTCAGCTCTGATTACAGAGCCCAGGGGAGGGGACAGACACACCATGTACTGATTTATAATAGAGGAATATGATGGGGCCGATTCTGATGGGGGCTGTTTTAGCTATTCAGCATTCCCATGCATTTTCCCCAGGAAATGCATTTTCTAGTGGGTCATGTGATCACACAACTGCCACCCAAAAAAATATATTGTAGGATAAAAAATATATTGTAGGATAGTGAACTATACAGGGCATTATACTTTTTAATTGTGACAAGCTATTTTTCTTTAGAAAGCCTTCCACAAGCTCATCACTAGCGCATCTTTAAAGCTCTGAGTCTGCAAAGTGTCTGAGGCAGTAAATTCACAGCAGATAACAGCTTAGTTCTGTTCAGCAACATGCATGCACGCTCTGCAGTTATAAACTATACTAATCATATAGCCAAGGAATGTTGAGATGATGTGGCTGGCTTAAAAAAATTTGGCCAGCTCCACTCTGCTGACAGGGGCCCTTGAAAGCAATCAGTGTGTTTATCTGAGTCTTAAAGCAAGGAAGCTCTGACTTCCGGATCGCACAGCCTCTATGGGACAGGATGGAAGAGGGAGGGCTACATTTGCATGATTGGAGGGCAGAAGAAAGGTTCACTGGTCACCGCAAGTCAACTTCTATGATTTGCATTGCAAACTGCCCTGTGTATGGTGTTCAACAATACCTCATAGCTTTGTGTGCACACACTAGCAGAGTTGGGAACGCAAACTACATCAAGCCTGTCACAGTTTCCAGCAGGTCTTATGTCAAGATTTTCATCTCAACCCTAAAGAACAAGTCTGTTCCACATGAGGACACAGCCACAAATATCTGCAAGTTCAGGCACGCTCGCCGCTTTCAGTGCAAACTGCACCTATGTTGGCAGCAGCACCAAACTTTGTTTACTACTGGTCAATGGATACACTCATGAGCTTTTTAGACACTGCTCCCGGCACAGTTACTGCAGTCACTTTAATTATACGGAGAGAACTGATGAAGGATGCAGTGCACGGGAGGTAACAATGCAGAGAAGTCCCACTCCCCCAAATCACACACTAATTGGAATCTAATGGGAGTTGTACAATGAGCTCTTTGCTGTGCACAGCACTGTTCTGGCTACACACCACCAATATAGGAAAATATTTTCCAGCTTCAACCCCATGAGAAAAAAAAAAAAACAAAAAAAAAAAAACAAAAAAAAAAAAAAACAAACACACACTACAATCTAAATATGCCAAGTTTTTCTCAACATGCTGCACACTGCAGAGTTTCTTGTATCTATACCAAAGTGAACATCACCTTGTAAACTGCTGCAGGTACACATGCCTAGTGGTGCACATCCCCGCAGCAGCCTCTGAAACCTTCCTGCCACAGGGGGATCTCAGGACTTTTCTGTCAGGCAAAGCTTTAAGCATATATCAGGGAAAAATAAAAAAACATCTTTGCAATACACGCCCATTTCCCCATGTTTTATCCATTTAAAGGCTCTGCAAGAACACAAACACCTGTTGATCTGCCAGAAACACACTCACTAATTTCCTGTTGTTGAATGACACCACATGGCTTTTTTGGGATGCAGCATCAAACACATTAGTTATGAATAATGGCATTTATCCCATTACCTGCAGGCGGCTGCTTCTGGTAAAAATCTTCCCTGCAGTGCCTCCTTCACAGCGGCCACATATTGCCCTGAGCAGCTATCTTTTGATGCAGAGTAAAAGCCGTAAGCTAGCCATAGACCACTTGAATCTCGCCTGTTTCAGCAGGAAGCAGCTGACATTCGGACCATAGAAAACATGGTTGTGGCTAGAAGGTACAATTAGATACGGCACCTCATCCCAAAAAGATAATAAATTAGCTAGGAGATATAGGGACAGGGGATTATTGCGGTGCTTGGATTAGGTATACAAAAAAAGAAAAAAAGTTTTAAAATAACAAGGTAGCAAACTTTATTTGTTGATAACAATATAAATATACAATAAACATTCAGATTGTTTACACTAAAAATCAACTTGTATAATGCGTGTGACCCAGAAGTATAATCAAGTAGGCCGGATGGAGATGGCCATTGAAATATGGGCTCGATTTCCTACATGTTTCGCCAAGACATTGGCTTCCTCAGGGAACATGAGCTCAAACTGGGTACATAAAAGTCTGAAAACACGACACCCGAGGGGGGGCACGGCAAGCGTCACCTCAGGGAGACGGAGAAAACCACGCCGTATAATGTGCCTGCAGGGGGCATGTAGTAAACACTATTACTTAAAAACGATCAATTACAGAAGGCAGGAAGTGCCTGTAAATGGATACCACCACACAACAAGCCCATTAACCGGGTTGACAATCAGTCAATGAGTAATTGGATGAAGTATACTGCAGCGCAGATAGCTAATTGGGATGTTTGCAAACTCAGATACACAAGGCAAAGTCTTTTGAAAAAGCACTGAATGCAAAGTACCATGTATGGGCAGGTTAAATGTACCAAGTTGATCGATCAACTTCTGTACAACTAGCCTGCTGGATTCACTTGCAATTATTGCTTCCACTGCCCACCCCCCCTGCCGGGAGCAGACAATAGCTCAGTAGGACTACATCCCCAGTGAGCACGGTCTGTGTTGATGGGGGAATCATGCAAATTTCTTTCCTGAGTTTGCAGTCTATGGCTTGCCTTAGGCCCCTTGCACATGGAGCAGGCTCCATTTGGAGTCCGCCTGCTTGGCAGGTAATCTGTCTGCTGATCCCTGCCGAACAGATGAATGGCTGGCTTGTGTCAGTTTCACTGATGCAGAGCGGACACAGACATAGCCCGCTCTCCTCTATGAGCGGCTGGGTGTAAACAGTCTGTCCGTTCACACCCAACCGCCATCTGATCCGCCCGTTTTTAGCAGACAGAGCTGCACGATTCTGGCTACAATGAGAATCGCAATTTTTTTGCTTACAAGATATTTAACATTATACAAACAAAATAAAAAATAATAATTACTAAAAAACAGTAAAGTCATTAACGTGTATCTTTTCCCAAAGAACTGCGTTTGACAGACCGCTGCGCAAATACAGTGAGACACAAAATATTGGAACAACCGCCATTTTATTCTCTAGGGTCCCTGTTAAAAAAAAAAAAAAAAAAAAAATTAAAATAAATATTTCCAAGTAATTTTCTGGCAAAAAAAAATTCTGATTTTAACTTGCAAGCAACAAGTGTTAGAAAAAGGTTTAGTCTTTAATTGGTTAAACTGACCTAAAAATTTACTGACAGAAGTTCATTACTTTGATCTAAAGAACGAAATGTTACAATGTTTCTCTTTATCTCGATGTTGTGATAAAATTGGCAGGCTGCCTGGATTTTTATTTTTTTTGTCAGCTGTCAGAAGTGAGCAGAGAACTCTCTGCCCTTGTTACATAGACTCAGGAAATGCTGTTTTAAGATCGTGAGGAGAGTTGAATCGCGATTTTGATTCTTTAAGGATTAATCGTGCAGCTCTAGCAGACAGTATCGGATATCGGCAGGTGTCAGACCCGAGTCTGTTGACACACTGCTCCATAGGAGAGACTAGAGGGCCTGATCAGGTCTGCCTGAAAAACTGATTTGATCGGTCTGCCCGTGTGAAAGAGCCTCAACTCCACGATTTAGTGAATTTTAAAATTGTTCATCTGGACAAAGCTGGTCCAAATGCACCATTTTCTCCGGTAACATATGCAGGCTGTCAGCGCCGTATGAACTGTATGTAGCCTCAGCTAAACACATTTGGCTGAGACGGACAGAAGACATCACAATCTCCACCTCAGCCAGAGGAAGCTTTGTATGCATTCATAAAATACGAGTCTTGCTGTTAATGGATGAGCAGTGCCCAGCCCGACTTGATTTTGTTCCAATAGTGGGACGGGAGGTCCACATCTTGCAGCTGACACACAGCACTGTATACTGTAAGTAGCTGAGACTACATACAGTTAGAGTGCCGACACCCACTGCATGTGTTAGAGAAGGAATTTGTTAGTTTGATTCAAACAAACTATTTAACGTTCAAATCCCTGTGGATGGGGAATGCACAAAATTGCACGCATTCCCAACCTGCAGAGAAACGCACTGGCACTTTAGCAGATGCGTAGTGGTGCCATCAATTCCTAACGGTACCCCTCACATCATTACATACAGCACAATTTCACCTCATGCCATGGCACCAAGCGGGGCAGTGCAACATAGAAATGAATGGACTGCTCTACAAGCTCGAGCAAACATGCGAACAGAGCCTTAGGCTTTAACAGCTGCTGAAAAAAGTTGCGTCGCTTGCCTGCCCTCTTTGCCATTTATGCCTCTTGTACCACACTCACACAAAACGCATCTTGTTTTATAAATGGGCAAGTAGAGGTCATATTCTCAGAATGCAATGCATTCTAGGGGTGTAGCAATACAAGCAAAATGAATGCTAAAAAGGGCAAAAGTGAGCAGGCGAGCGGAGCAATGTTTCTCAGTAATAGAGGCTGCTGCATAGCACCTGACGATACCTATTCAGCAGCTATAAAGGAGGCACTGCAGATAAGATTTTTACTACAAGTAGCTACCTCAGGTATTGGGATACACACCAGTATACGTAACTAATGTGTTTGGTGCTGTATCCCAAAAATACATAAGTAAACATTCGGTTTAAACGGCAATGCTGAGACCATATATATATATATATATATATATATATATATATATATATTTTTCCCTCTAGGTATAAGAGGTTACTTGGGGGGGAAAAAAAAAAAATTTAATATGAGCATTTTTCACAAGAATTGAGGAATAGTTTGTGAAACACGGAGGAAGAATGATCACACGTGGAAATGGAAAATAAAAAAAAATATAAAAAAAAAAAATTTTAAAAACCGGAACAAAAACAGCCAAAGCCCAATTCCAGACTTTTTAAATTCTCTTTGACGAGTGTCATACAGAGTAGGAAGAGAGACAATCTCCCCACTTCCTGTCCAACAGAACAGCAAGAGTCAGCTTAGATGTAAAAGATTAGCAGCTTTTGATCAGGACAAGTGCATTTTTAGACAACATTCATACAGACCTAAAACAAAAAAGGGGCCTACCAACAGCCCCTCAAATATGATAGCAGAATTTAGCTCATCCATATTCAATAGGCATCCCTTCAGATATTGTACATGTTATTTGTGCTGTTCCAAGTATGACTTTTCTTAAGAGGAAGAGTAACAGCAATGGGCCTAAACCCAGGGTGTTCCCACTTCACATCCATAAATGTAGCCTCATATCACACGGCATGCTGTAAAGATGAACCATTGGTCCTACACAGGCCAGGCAGTAGACACCTCACTTTACAAAAGCTGCACATTTTTATTACAAATATGGTGCAACTAAAAGGAAACACGGAGAGAATCTACATTGTTGCTAGAAAAATGTACTGTTTAGCATGCCCCAGTACATTTTTTTCTTTTTTTTTTTTCTTTTTAACATAAAACCCCAGTACATTTTTTGACACAGGTTTCACTAAGACAAAAGGCCAGTGAAGGCTAAAGATGACATCATAAAGCCAGACCAAGTTGTGATTAGTAGTTTCCACAAGGCTCTTTCTGAGAGGTACCAGAACTGTGCACAGCCTAGTCTGGCAGTCCAGTGCAAGTTTCATGATCTTGTTCTACCACATAGACACACATTCTAGGCCAGAGGACACATAACACCCTCGTGAGGTTAATGAGATACAGATCTGTTGTAGGAGGTGTGAAAGTCAACTATATATGCAAGGCTATATTGTCAGCTAGCAGCGCAAAGTCATCATACTACCTGCCTCACAAAGGGAGAGGCTCTAACACCAACATGTCCTTACTTGGTAAAAGAGCAAGGACGATATGTGAGAAAGCCAAACCCATGCCTGTTTGAAATTCAACTGCAATATCCAATTTACATACACAACCAAACCGGGTCTGCAACAATACATCAGCACCTGCAAGCTCAACGAAAATCACTGCTTCTTGGATCCTAGGATTTTTATGTCCTAGTAAAAAAAGAAACATTAAACATGTTTTCCCCTTGTTTTGAATATGCACATGATCAGTGTCTTCGATATCCAGTCTCACCTATGGGATTCTCTCTAACCAGTTAAAAAAAAAAAAAAAAAAAAAAAAAAAAAAAAGGCCCCAAAAGCTTCTGAAGCTGTAGACATTGATTCACATCAAACACTGGATGCAAACTGTTGCGTCTTGGTTCCCATCCCCAGCAGAACGCCAAACCTTCGCTCATGTTTTGCCCTAATGAGCGGCGGGGTGAGAATGACCTGCCCCGCTGCTTAATGGAGGTGGTTAGTTCACTTTTGTATAGTTTGTAAAAAAGCAAAAAACTTTAAGCGGACCTTGAGTCATTTTTTCATCTGTCCATCTATTAAATCTTCAGCCCTTGTTGTTTTAACTTTGGATAGTAAAACATTTTTTTTCTGCCAGTAAATACCTTATACAGCCCACTTCCTGTTTCTTCTCTGGTCATAAGACATCATGTACAGCTCTCTCATGAGAGTTTGCAAGGGGGGGGGGAATGAGTCATAAGAGGCCCAATGAGAGCTGCGGGTGTGTGTGTGTGTAAATCCAGGAAGTGAACAGGCAGCAGCTTCAGCTGCCCACAGTTAAAAATGGATGCTGCCAGATTTTGGAGGGAGATTTCTGTAGCATATCTGGCAAGTACAGAATCACAGTATAAGTAAAAAATAAAATGCAAAGTGGTTGGAGGGACGCTTCAGAATGGCAAGAGATGTTTTTATTACAAATTATGTGAGCAGACTGCAGTTCCTTTTTAAGCTGGCAGGGACTGGATGAATTTCCATGTTTGGGCACCCTGGTTGTACAGAAGTTGGACTTCTGTCCGGTTTTTCCCGAATGATCAGTGCTACTGGCAACACCGATCATAGTGTTCTCACAGTGAGGAAGGGAGCCTTGTGAGAACACAATAGCACAGCAGTAGCGATTCCCCTATCCACCTTGATTGTGTGGATGGGGGAATCCGATCATTTCTTTTTTTCAACCCGCAGGTTGAACTAGGAAAAAAAAAAAAAAAAAAAAAAAACCCACACACACAACATCATGTAGGAGCTGCTTTACACCTCAAGTAGCAAAGGTCTCCGACAAAAATTTGTACCACTGGATCTTTACAATGTGGCAGCAAATGTGAGAATAATTTACACAGATGTCCGCTATTACTCGTGTACCTTTTTAACCACTTGCCAACCAACCAGCCGCTACAGTTGTACTGTGGCAGAATGGCACGGCTGGGCAAAACGACGTTATGCAACGCCGCTTTGCCCTGTCTCGATCACCGCCAGGCTCCCGCGATCGCCGCTGAGACACGGAGAACACGGAGCTCTGTGTGTAAACACACAGTTTCCAGTTCTCTGAGGGGAGAAGTGACAGATCATCTGTTCATACAGATAAATAATAAAAATGCTATAAATCTATCCCCTATTTTGTAGGCGCTATAACTTTTGCGCAAAAAAAAAAAAAAAAATTATACAGTGCGATTTTTAACAAAAATATGTAGAAGAATACATATCGGCCAAAACTGAGGAAAATAAAGATAGATAGATATTATAGCAAAAAGTAAAAAATATTGCTTTTTTTTTCAAAATTGCTCTTTTTTTGTTTATAGCGCAAAAAATAAAAACCGCAGAGGTGATCAAATACCACCAAAAGAAAGCTCTATTTGTGGGAAAAAAAAAAAAGACGTCAATTTTGTTTGGGTGCCACGTCGCACAACCGCGCAATTGTCAGTTAAAAATCGGTGAAATGCCGAATCGCAAAAAGTGCTCTGGTCAGGAAGGGGGTAAAATCTTCCGGGGCTGAAGCGGTTAATGTGGAAACCTCTCATAACATGCAGTTCACACTAGTGCAGGCACGGCAGCCCATTCATTTGAATGGACTGCCGTGCCTGTGTTTCTGCAAGAAAAAAAAAAAAAAAAAAAAAAAATTAAAAAAGATGCGCCTTTTCAAAAATGCGGCCGCAGGGAAATCATATGGTCTTTGACCATGCAATGTTTCCACACCCGCAAATGCGCTGCAGGCGGAAAGGTCTCCTAAGAGCAGCAATTTGGCTGAGAGGTTGCGGGGACAGATGCAATTCCTGCACCCACAACCAGCCCGCACAGTGTAAACCAAGCCCAAAACATAACAGAAAAGAGATCTGCCAGTATGTGACAAGCCCACTAATATACAAACCCGTCTGAACATAAACCTCCTAAAGCAGGTCTGCACAACTCCATGGAGACAATTAGAGTATGTATCTATAATATGCTAATAACATTTGGAAATAAAGTTATATTGACATCACCTTGAAAAAGCGTTGCCTTTAGGTCAACACTCTTAAATCTACATCTACTAAGGTTCTCTAAGGCTAGCCAAACAAGGGGCTAAATGAAAGGACTCAATTGGTCCCCCCTCTATGCTAACAGCATGGATGGAGGTCTGAGAGGATGCAGTCACTGTTCAGCTGATCATTTTGCAGCCTGGCTCAGACTATGCCAGCCAGATTTGGCCATAAATCTGAATCTTCTATGGCTAGATTAAGTCCCAGGGCATGTTGGGATTTAGAACTCTAACAAAAGGAGGCCACAGGTCTGCCATACGTGCTGTACACTGACTCTGCCTTTTTTTTAATGTTAAATCCCAGAAGTAAAAGATCAGTGGAGTAACAGAAGGCCTCTATAAACACAAGAACTGAAAGAGCCTGTTGAGAGAAGGGACTATATGCAAAGATTAAAAGCACAAGATAGCATAAGGATGCAGAATCATATGGCTCGAGGGTCTGACTGACACATAAAATTACATAAGTGGTTGATTGACACAAATCACTTAGGCTATACAAAGCAATTTGGCCTAAAGTGCAGAGTGAAGAGGCTGCCTGTGAGGACAGTACCAGTAAGAGAAGTACGCTGCATGTACATGCCAAAGTTTTAGTATCTTGTCACAATGTTCTGGTAAAAAAAATGAAAAAAAAAAAAAATTATTCTGATAACTATGTGCAGTTGAAACATATATAGCATTTAGTAAATGATTAAAAAAAAAAAAGTTTGCCTTTAGAAATCACTCCATATTAATTACGGAAACCAGCAAATGTGAGAAGGGTTGAAAAAAAACTGCCGGGGTGCTTAAGCAGGTACAGCAGCCAACAATTTAAACAATGCAAGCAGAAGTAGCTATAAGACCTGGTTCACACCAGTGCAACTTGTCATATGACTTGACAGTTCACAGTTGCATGACAAGTCGCACCCCATTTGCGGCAATGGAACTATTCACCTTGGTGCAACAAGTCACAGTGACTCTGAAAAAGGTTCCTGCATTATTTATGTACAACTTCATTGCAACATGCACTGACATCTGGTAAATGAAGTTGCAGTGTTAGCATGCTGCAATGAAATCGCACAATAGTCGGCTTTAAAGTCGCATGACTAAGGCCTCACGTTCTTAAAGTAAATCTAAAGCAAAAGCTTCCTTTTTCATTTTGGATCGAGTAGGCAAGAGTTAACACTGCTGTCAGTTTTTTTTTGCCATCTGTGTTTCCCTCACTTCCTGTCCTGAAGACTCAACAGGAAGTAAGGGGATGTCTCTTCATTGTGAGGGAAATTCACCTCTCAGATCTCATGCACACTGGGCTGTTTAGTCCAGAGAAAAAAAACAAAAACAAAACAAAACAAAAAAAAAAAACAAAAAAAAAAAAAAAACACCTCTGGCATTTAGGTGCAGGTGGACCTCCAACCCGCTACCAACAGGCTGTAAAACTATGACAGACTGAAAGCTGTTGCAGATGGACAGTGTATGGAGTGGTATTAAGGTTTAGGGCAATATTCACCCAGAGATGAATGCTTGCGTTCCAAATATTCGTTGCTGGGTGCATAATGCTCGAAAAGTTAGCTGTACTCATTGCAACGTCCAGCCACAGCAGCTGTCAGCCTCTCAGAGTTTTAGCCCATGTTCACACTGAAGGCGGGTTTAAAATTGTGTGAATTCAGCTGAACTCGTACAATTTCATACCTTTTTTTTTTCGAGACCGGGGCGATACGGCAGACATCTGTGCAGGTTCACGCACAAATGTCTATTGAAAGCGCCCCCAAAATAAGTGCAGTAACTACTTTTGGGAATCTGTGCTGCACGCAGAGTCGGTGTTGCACTGACTCGGATGGTGCCGTTGCCGGCAAGAGGCTCAGATTTGGCATGCGATTTGACATGTCAAATTGGCCCAATGTGAACGTAGGCTTACAGTCTGCCAGCGTGCATTAGACCATAGACAGTTAGCATGGGAACAAGTGTCCCCACTTGCTCCCCTAAAAAGGAGACACAGAGCAATAAAAAGATCTAACAGTGGTTCTAAACCCCTACAACACTACACAAAAATGTAAAAAAATAAAAATTGTATACCAGGCTGTAAAGTGAGGCATGCAAGAAAATGAGAATCACACCTGCTACTGCTACTCAGAAAGATAATGCAATTTCTTTTTGCTCTTTTTATTCCTCACCATAAAGAAATTATGTAGTAAACCATTTTATTGGTTCCATGGCTCCCGGTTAAAAGTGACCATGTCGCCAAGCACAGAAAAATCAACTGTTTAAATGCTTACTTGCATTTCTTTCCATAAAGTTTTTTTATTGACTTGCAATGGGTTTTTGAACTTGCTCCAGAAGAGTCAATTCCCAGGAACAACCCCTTTTGTTCCTTTTGGGCAGATTCTAATCAAGCGGATCTGCCTGCTCAGCAGGGGGGGGGGGGGGGGGGGGGGGGGGGGGGGGTTTATCTCTCCACTGACCCCTGCTGAGCGGTTCACGTCCCCTCGACAACAGCCCGTTGTTTTCTATGGGGCAGTCGGATAGAAACAGACCGACTGTCCGTTTCCACCTGTCGTCGGATCCGATGGTGAACATATCCCCATCTGTTTGTTTTCTTACAGGTCAAAATTAGAAGCAGACACCTGTCCGCTGACATCCACTGCTCCATAGAGAGCATATGTGTGGTCCGATTGGGTCCTCCTGAAAAACGGACAGGCAGACCTGATCGGCCTGCTAGTGTAAGAGGGGCCTTATGTTGCAGCATGGGGAAGGAGTAAAACAGAAACGCTTTACATCAGGGGTCTCAAACGGGAGGTCTTCCAGCTGTTGCAAAAAGATATGTCCCATCATGCCTTTGCCTGTGGGAGTCATGCTTGTAATTGTCAGCCTTGCAATGCCTCGTGGGGCTTGTAGTTTCAAAACAGCTGGAGGGCTGCCAGTTTGAGACCCCTGCTTTACATTATCTGCTGGAGCTGCTGACATCACATCCAAGATGGCAGCGCACAACATCCATCTCAGAGCTTTGGATAAATATAAGAGGCTTTAAAGGCCCCAGTCACCTTTACCAATTTGGTATCACGAGCAGAATAATCTTGATTCTGCCCGAGATTCAAAACCATGCTAAAAATCAAGACAAAAACGCACTTTTGGGTGCCATTCATTCTTAATGGCACCCCAAAAGCAATGTCATTATGCCACCATTGTTAAGCGGCCTCTTTAAGGTGCCCCTACACCAGAAAATGGTAAACGATTAAATAACATATCAGAAAAATTAGATTTCTATGCCAAAGACATTTAAGAAAAACCCTATAATCATATTTTCTTCATTGAATAAAAAGCGCATTTTGATTGGTGCAGTGTATCCAAAGCTAGCATGATTGACAGCGCAATCCTCTCCCCCCCCCCCCCCCAATCACTGCCTGACCACACTGCCCTGTGTCTTGGACACCAGGCACTTGCCAAAACCAGCAGCATCACAGTGCAAGAGGAAAACATATCAGAGTAATTGACTGGAAATACCAGAGGTGTGCTCACAGCAGATGTGGGAGGGGACTAATTACATGAGTGCACCCAGTCTGAGGAGAATGTGCTCATAGTTTACAGTAGATGGGGGCAGCTGGAGGTGAAGAACGACACAAATGCAAGGCCCATTTGTACATCCACTGAACAGGGAACACAGGACACAGGCTCAACTACAAAAACGCCCACAAATCGAGCTTCTGACAGGGGAGGCACAGACAGGCAGCAATAGGAGAATGTAAGATTTTCAGCACAATGCGTTATTGAAATGCAATGTATTTTAACAGGAATATGTAGACCAGCATGTAATTTTTCAATTCTTATGAGATTTAATCCCCAACACGAAAGATGAGGTTGAGAGATCCCCACATGTATAGTTTGGGAATTGCACCATTTCTTTAACACAAATTACTTGGTTACAACATTCTGTAGTTTTAATAAGCTATGGACTCCAAAAATAAAATTTTCTGGTTTGGATAAATTAAATGTTAAAAAACGGTTCATACCAGAATGCTGTGCGCAAAACCTGCACCAGGTTCAAAACACACTGCACTTGCAATCTGCAGCGGGTGTCAACGTTAACCTAAAGTGATTGCAAAGTCTCCTTTTTAAAAAAAAATAAAATAAAGATAAACAAGTCATACTTGCCTCCTCTGTGCAGTGGTTTTTCACAGAGCAGCCCGGATCCTCCTTCTCGCGTCCCTTTTCTGCTCCTGGCCCCTCCCATCGAGTGCCCCCACAGTCAGCAGCTTCCTATAGGGGCAATGGAGCCGAGTCACAGCTCTGTGTGTCCATTCAGACACATAGCCCGGCCCCATCCCCTCTCTCCCGATTGGCTGACTGACCTTGATCGACACCCGCGGGAGCCAATGGCACTGCTACTGTGTTTCAACCAATCAGGAGGGAGAGTCTTGGAGGGCAGAGACATTCATGGGCATCATTGGATAAAGATGGGGCTCAGGTAATTAGGGGGTGCTGGGGAGGCTGCTACACACAAAAGGTTTAACTTAATGCATTAAGAAAAAAAAAAAAAAAAAAAAAAAAAAAAAAAAAACCTACCTTTGCAACTCCTTGGGTACTGTCCGTGATACTCTTTATTTGCACTCCATTTTTCATGGACGAGCTTTCAGGGTGTGTCCCCTTCTTCAAGGTCCTTTAAAGGATAGGTTCACCTTTAGTAACGTGTTACACCCATATTTACGGTGGAACATGCAACATGTTACCAACTGAGCAGTCCCTGCAAGTTCCCGCTGTGACAACGGGCTGGGGATCTTCTTCCTGCACCCGCACGGGGTCATTCACAGAGTTCTGTGAATCAGAGAACTACCATCAGCCATATTGACTGTAGGCTCGTAGTTCTCAATGAACTACTGGGGGGCTGACAAACGATATTGGGAGTTCATTGAACCTTCCTGTCATTCAGTAATTGCCTGCCCATACCAGGTATGGGTGGACAGTTACACTGACAGTCAGCAGAAGCCAAAGATTGCATCCGTGATCTGCTAATCATAAGTGCAATGCTGTGCAGGCTCCTAATCAAAAAAATAAACACTTTTTTTACCTGCAAATATTTTTATCTTTTTTTTTTTTTTTAATAAAAATAAACAGAAAACTTATCCTTGAATGATAGCCCAAATGCAGGTTATAAACGCATCACGTTTGCAGGGTACAGACATAGTTTCCAAAAGTAGTACATGCAGCACTTTTGGTATGGTGCAGTGTGATCCGAGCCCAGTCAAAATGAATGGGCTCAAATCGCAAAGCACTTAACAGCATGAGAATCTGTGCAACTCCTAGTGTGAACCGACCTTAATACTAGGTTAAAAAAGTTATTAAGACTGGAAACATCCTGAGATGCTTTAATAATAGATACAACACAACACAGGAACTACCACAAGAAAGCAGCAGCTGATTTAGGGAGCGGTACGCAACGCAATGGATTTTTATTGTGTTTCTGTATAAAGACATCAAAGTAAAGAATGTTTTATGGTCCACAACTTGGAATAAATTTACTGACATCCCTTTTAAATATCACAGGGAGGCTTGGCATCACACAAAGTTAAACGAGGGTCTCCCCACCCCTCAGCTATAAATAAATGGGACTGAAAACACTGACTCATAGCTGAAGGTTTTACACGTTAAGTGCAAATTAGAGGCGGCGGGAAAAAAAAAAAAAAAATTGTAATAAAACTGAGAGGATACAGAGTGCTAAGTAGCCACTGCCAGTCCACAGTCGTTGGAACGTCTCGCCTTACTTGACACACCCTGGGAAAAAAAAAAAAAAAAAAAAAAAAAAAAAAGACTAGCAGCTACGTAACTGGCAAAATCTGAATGCACACCAAGCTTGGGGCTGGTGAAACCGCATTCCCTGCCCCCCATGCCTCTAAAAAGGGATTAAGCTCTTTTTATGGCCTTTCCAGGTCTACAGAAAGTTTTACTTACTGCAATTTAGAAATCGGTCAGGTCAGTAAAGTGAACAGAGAGAACGCCACCATTTTCTACATTTCCCCTCACTACAACACAGCTGCCTGGCAGTGGTACAGCCGGCAAAGAGAGGGGATTGTTGTGACAATTTATAACAAATCATACACAGCAGGGAACAGGTTACCAAACATGGAAATCTGCAATTCCTGAGAGCTGAAACCACCAGCAAATTCATAACTGCTGGGTGCAGACAGGCTAAAGCTTGATAGCGAGCCTGGCTGGATAAGCTGGTCCTACCTGTCAGCACAGGAGGCAAGGCAAAATGTTAACTGGCTATCACCCGTATATCAATATAGATATTAATCAGGGCTGCGTAGCAAGGTCCACTCCACATAACCTGTGTAAATTCCACTGCAGAGATACAGTTAGTGAGAATTTGGGATTCCAAACCTTAAAGAAATAGTGTATGTAAATTCCCACTAAAGGAAGGTGAAAAGTCACTCCTACTTGTCAAACTACTCTTCATATCAGAGCTAGATTTACCATTGGGCAATTTGTGTAGACCATTTATGAAGGACTTGGCAAACATTGGTTAGAATTACAATACATACAAGTAGCACATACCTTTATGGTAAGCTTAGAGCGACAGATTTAAAAATATCACAAATTTGTATGCATTATATGGCAGGAAAGCAAGAGGCTATCCAGAACAGAGAACATAAGGCAAGTATTATAAGGCCCCCTTAGACATGCACTAAAAAGTGTATCCAAACCAAGAACACAATTTAATAGTCCTTAGATGAAGCATTAGTAATCATTTCTTTTCCAGATTTTACTTAAGGCTGCATTCACACCAGAGCGTTTCAAAGTCGTGCGCTTTTGCCGCGATTTTGTACAGGTCCCCAATATAAAAAGCAGAAAAACGCCTGTAATCTGCCCCAAAGAAGCTCATGTTCTTTTTTTGAGCTTCAGGCATTTTGCTACAGGTGACAAAACGCTCAGATGTGAACAAGTGCCACTGAAATGAACGGGATTTTGCTTGTTGGGCGTTTTATGAGCCGAAAACGCTCAGGTGTGAATGCAGCCCAAAATGTTCTCCAGGTGATCCTGCCAGGTAACAAACTGGCCCAAAATGGCAGCTTTCACTCACTGTACTCAAATCTATGAAGGAGCATTCTGTACTCTTAGGTCCGGAAAGGTGGTAGTGTTAGGACTACAGAACACCTTCACTCATCTTCATATAAGATGAGAGCTGTTCTGTAGTTCACAGGAGGTGAATATACAGGAAGGTACACGCTTGCCAAATTTCAGGGAGAAGCAACTTTCAATCATACGTTTACCAGAGCCAAAAGAGACTTAAGAGTTTACATACACTAAGGGCTAAAATTAGGTACAGGATACTGTGCAGGCAGAGAAGCTGATTGGCTGCTAAAAACGTAGCAGCTCACTATCCACAACGTGAGGGCCAGTATATTCTGCAAAGATCCTAATACTTCCTTATTGTAATGAAGCACATGCCTACAGACTAGAGAGGGAGAGATGATTTTTTTTTTTTTTATTTTGCGCAAACATACCTACAGTTGATTACTAGCAAACACTGAATGACACTGTGTAACCTCATAGCTGCTGGGGTCCAAAAGCATTCCTTACTACTGCCTTCTGGCTCCAGCATTGGGTCATTAACACAATACAGGCTCTAAATACATCTTGTGTTTCTCACATGGCCTGTATCCAGCCACAAGTTGGAGCAAACACCAACATTACTCCCACAGCAATAACAGAAAGGAAAGAGCCTGGTTGAAGCCAGGTTTGTGGAAGCAGAGACAGGGTGCTGAGCAAGATGTCCCCCTTCTGTGCTCCCTCTTCCAGCCTGGGAAACGCTAATTATAGTGATAAGGCAGCAATGATGTTGGAAGTAGAACAAGAAAGCTGGAAATGCATCTTTGTTGGCACGGGTAAGATATCTGGTTTGTTGAAGTTTGGGAAAACAAGCAAAGGGCACACACATCTTCTGCATCGCTGTGTAAATGAAAAAAAAAAAAAAAAAAAAAAAAAAAAAAAGGCATAGCTGAAATTCTTGTCCAGCAACCCGAGGGAACCAAAAACAAAAACCACACACACACACACACACACACACAGGAGAACTTTTGTAGCAGCAAGTTAAGTATTGCTTATAACGTGAGCACACCTTGCCAATGGCAGCACATCCAAGATGCTTCAGAGTACCTAATGTATTGGTTCACAGATGTTCATCTTATTACTATAATCCAGAGGCATATAAAACATGACATTATGAGGACTACGCATTTTTGGCTTCTAAAGCTTCTTTGTACCATCAAGTGGCCAAGTTGTGGGTAATAAACTACATTAGATTAGTAACTTTGAAATACACGCTTTTGTCTAGCTCAATATAAAAAGATGAGTCCTTTCAAAGGAAATACTCCTGTTTTTTTTGTCAGCTACTGAGGACTTAAAGGGATTGTAAAGTCTTTTTTTTTTTTTTTTTTTTTTTTTAATTTAAAAACAACATGTTATACTAACCTTCCCTGTGTAACGGATTTGCACAGAGCAACCTGGATCCTCTTCTTGGGTCCCTCTTCTGTGATCCTGGCCCCTCCTTCCTGTTGAGTGCCCCCACAGCAAGCAGCTTGCTATGGGGCACCCGAGCTGAGCCACAGCTCCCTGTGTCCATTCAGTCATGGAGCTGTGACCCAGCCCCAGGCCTTTCGCTTCTCATTGGCTGACTGCAGAGGGAGCCAATGGTGCCACACTGCTGTCTCAGCCAATGAGAGGAGGAGTCCCAGCCAGCCGAGACACTCCAGCAACATCGCTGGATGGGGCTCAGGTAAGTATTAGGGGGGCTGCTGCACACAGATTTATCTTAATGCATCAAAAAAAATAAATAAATAATAAAAAACCTTCTGCCTTTACAATCACTTTAAACTGGCCATAGGCGGTTCAATTCTCAACCAGTTCAGCAGGAACTGGCCAAGATTTGAACTATGTATGGGTAGGCTGAATGTACCCAAGCTGATCAATCAACTTGGGTACAACCAGCCTGCTGGATTTTACATGCGATTATTGCTAGCAGCTTTATAGCAGCTAGCAATAATCACTGTCTTCTCCCGTCGGGGAAAGATTCCATCGCCAGGAAAGCACATTGACTTGGCAGAAGGAGAACAGATTTGTTTCCTGCAACCCGTGATTGCAGGAAAGAAATCTTCTCCGTCTATGGCTGGACTTTAGGTGTACGTAAAGCATTTTTTTTTTTTAGTTTTGGATACACTAGTAGGGGGATCAGGACCTCTGTTGGGTTTTTATTATTTACATCCATATTCACAGTTGCTGTTCGTACTGGTGAACAGGTGGTGAGGGGGGGGGGGGGGGGGGGTCTTCAAATGACTAAACTTGTTCTGGTGACAACTATCCAAGATGGGATATGCCCTACCTTTGGAGAGATGGGATATGCCCTACCTTTGGGAGAGATTTACCTTTCCTGTACCAGAAAATAAAAAGGCAAATCTGACTGGACAGAGAAAGAAAAAAAAAAAAAAAAAACACTATGTTGGCTTAATACACTTTAATTAAAGCAGGTTTAAAGAGACATCTGGGGCTGCCATTGTTGCTCTGAAAGGTCTGGCTCAGATTGCTTCCATATTCTCTGAGTCACAGATCCAGAAGTAGTATGGGCATACTGGGAGCTCCAAATACTTCTTACTATATGCTTGTAAAACTGTTTGCAATTAGCCCGAGATGGTTTGGTTACTAATATTTTCACAGGAAAGTCAGTAATGACCATCTACATAGTTCTCTCATAACAGTCTTCATTGAAGCCACTAGGTTTTTGTGTGTCCCTGGAATATTAGGCGAGACCTCAATGCTCAAGTTCCTGGGCCTTCACACCTAATACCATCATTACAAAAAAGGTGTCAAGTTTAATACACAGGAATTAACACATCTAACATGCATTTTTTAGTAAACCTTAAAGCTTTAGTGTACATCTGAGAAAAATATCCCCATGTTTTTTTTGTCCCTTCAGAAATGCTACAAGCACAGAGAAATACCTGTTCACCTGCCAGAAATGCAGTGTTATCCCTGCTATCTGAGCTGACAACACAATGCCTCTGCTGCATTGGAATCCCAAGCAGCTGTCTACCTTATCAGACTTCTCCCCTGCTAGGCTACAGAGCCCCTCCCTTCCCCCTCCTCATTTGTCAATTGCAGAGTTTTTAAATGGATAAAACAGGAGTAAATGTCCATGTATTGCAGAGTTGCACTACATATTTTTACAGATTCCTCCATCCACACTAGCAATGTGAATGCAGGAGTCTCCCCCACTGTGCTATTGTATTCTGACAGAGGGGACTCCACAGCCCCCCAATCCCATCAGAATCCACTAATCAGCCAATGGCTGTAGCGACTGATGGGATGCGGTTTGTCCAGTAGGACCGGTTTAACAAAAGCTGCTTTAACGATCGGCTTCTGTTGAACAGAGGAGGCTACTCACGGTTCAAAAATCGAATGAATCATTCTGAGCCGGCTGAATTTTAATGTGCGTGTACCCGGCTTTATATTCTGATCAAACGAGTTGATAACTCACACTACTGTATTTACAATAAATATGCTGTATACAAAAAATGTCTACACAAGTGTGCCCCGCATCAAGCTTTGCACATCCCTCTTCAAGGTAATAATGCCAGAAAAGATAAAAAGCAGTCACACATTAGAAAGCTACATACTAACAGAACTGAAGTCACTATAAATATCTGTTAGTTTGTACGAAGCTACAAAGTAACAAATCACACCTCATTGATTTCTGATAGGATCTGACAAGACGTCCATTAAGAATTCCTAGACAGTAGACCATGTGACCCGCTTCACACAGACAAATGCAGCTCTTCTGACAAAGCCCCACATGTGACTGAGGGGCACGTCTTGCCCTAAAAAGACCCAAAGTTATTTCCTGTGTATTGTATAGGCTGGCTAGTCAGGAGTTAAACCGTTTCTGCTTGCACAACTTGGCAAATATACACTCATTAACCTTTTCCCGCCTGACTAGGCCTGAAATCATGTTAATGATTAAAAGGGCTGGAAGGTTAAAAGTACAAGCCCAAGTTATACTCACTAAAAAGCAATGACCAGTTTAATACCTAAAATGTATTATAGTAACACACAGTCCAAACCAGCTCTACAAATACTGATCAGCTACTTCACATATCTTCCCAAAAGTGAAGTGTAAATGTTCGGCTCACACCAGTTCCGCAAATCCTTCATGAAACTAGTGCAATTCCTTTTTTTTTTTGGTGCCTTTTTCCTAAAATGAGGTCCTGAAAATAGGATATGAAAAAAAACTTAAGTATATGCAAACCCTCACCTTGTAAAACAACCCATTCAGTTTAAAATATAAAAAGGGGAAAAAAAGCGTTTTAAATATACACACACAAATGTTTTGCCTTTCACATACCCTCTGTTCTCAGCTGCATAACAAGCTCCAAGGAGGTGGGGGAAGAGAAACAGCAGGATGCTGGGTCTTCTTAGTGAGTGTGAGGACAAGTCTGATCATTGGAGCAGAGCAAGCAGAGTTCCCAGCACAGTTAGAGAACTGACCACACTGAGCTCTCATGGCTAGTGTGGTCAGATTTTAAATAGGAAAACAGACTGGCAGGAACACCAGGGATTTCAAATCAGGGAAGCAATACAAAGAGAACAGGATACTTTTTCATACAAGTACATGGTACAGCAGGCATATATCAGGAATATGAAGTTTTGGGTTTACATATCCTTACCTCTGACCTCTCCTGGAAATGTTAGTTATCTGACACTTCAATATCTTTGAGTCAATGACCTGGAACAAGCACACAGATAAGGAATTCTTTCCTCTGATTTTCCTAATCTTCATATTTGTTCTAGGTCAGGGACTCAAAGTACCAAAGCCAGTGGCTAACCCCCCAAAAAATGTAAGTGTTTTTACAAGATGGCTTGTAATTGCAGCCTCCATATATCTCATAACCACAAAAACCATATGTGACGAATTCCATAATGCTTATGGCCTGCCCTGCTCAAAAAAGGCTGCCAATGCCTTCACTTGCCTTGGTTTTCTCTATTATCCATCTTCTCTTGCAAGAGCCTCAAACCACTGTAGACGCATCTTGACAAGCAGACTCCACCTCATAATGCAATACATTCCCCCCCCCCTCCCTTTACATTAGGTCACCTAGGTGCAATCATAGCATTATAGGAGGACGACAAGGGGCGTACCAGGCTTCTGACTTGGAAACAGAGTCAAAACTTGCATACAATGAAAAGCAAGTTATGGGCAGGGGCTGTGTGGGCTTGTTACACTGCTTACTAACTATACAGTAATAAAAGTTCTATTCAGTCACATGCCATTTATACAGTCCTATATTGCAAAAAGTTCCAGTGGCTCGTTTGGCATGCTGGAATTTGTAACTGTCCAACATACTGTAATGGTTGAAGTTTGCACAAGAGCTCTTTCTTAAGACTCTATACAAAAAAGTTGGCCCTTCTTACAAGAAGAAAAAAAAAAAGAAGTGTTCGTTTTTTGCCACATAGCTCAGATCTACATTTCCATACAAGCATGCACGTTGCAGCCCATGTGGGGAGCAAGAGCCTTGAATCTGATACAGCAGGTTTGGTCAGCATTTGAACACAAGGTACCCTTATCTGTGGTTATTGTCTGCCACAAAAAGGCAACTGTGCTGCACTTGGAGAGTCCCCATAAAGAGGCCTTTCACATGGGAGGGAGCCTGTGCCCAGCCAGGGGGATTTAAAGCACAAACATGAAAGATTTCCAGGCTCTCAGTTAATAGGTCACTGGTTTCACTTACAACTGGCAAACCAGGTTTGGACACACTAAACTGTTCACTGCTTAGAAGAAAGCAGATATGCAAGAAAAGGGACACAATTGTGTGCATTACACAGCGAGTTCACACACTTTAACCACAGAATCCAAAGTCTTAAAGAAGTTATTCACAAGCATCTGAAAGAAGAAAAAAAAAAAAAAAGCAGAATACACAGCGACGGGTGTATTTATTCAGCTGAAAAGGGAAAAAAAAAAAAAAAAAAAAAAAAATTTAAAAACCACCACATACTTTTTTTTCCCCCCATCCCAACAAGGGGACAATTGTCACCTGTACAAACGATGGCTCCCACACACTAGCCAAACCAAGATGGCTTTATTTAGTTTAGTGGTGCTGTGTATACATGACATGTGGGTTAGGCTGGAGCCTCACACCAAGTCAATTGCGCATCAGAGAAGCAACTGCAAATAAGGAGCTAAAAATACTTATTAAAAATAAAAATTTTGATCTCACAAGCAGCCCCAGCCTTTTGACTATCCACAGACACAGGATATCTCAAGAAATTGGCAAGTTCAAGTCATTTGTTCCATTGTCTTAGAAAAATGTTGTGAATTTTATGTAAAGCAATCATCACAGCAGGATCTATGGAACAGAAGCATTTCAACCACATTCCTTGCAACAACCATCTTTTCCTAGAACTCATTTTTGACCTTAAAGGGGTTGTAAAGCCTCGTGTTTTTTCACCTGTAACCTATGCATTAAGGTGAAAAAACTTCAGTGACCAGCCCCAGTTTTACTCACCTGAGCCACGCTGTACCTCTCTGCCTGGGGTTCTCGGCTATTGACTGGATAGATTGACAGGAGCGGGAGCCAATGGCTGCGCTGCTATCAATCAAATCCAATGATGCGGGCCGAGTCCTACATTCTGCGTCTATGGATGCAAATGCTGGACTCAGAAGAGCGCTTCTCCTAGGGGGTTACACGATGCAGGGAGGAGCTACTAGCGCAGCCAAGGGACCCCAGAAGAGGATGATCGGGGCCACTCTGTGCAAAACAAACTGCACAGTGGAGGTAAGTATGACATGTTTGAAACACACACCACCACACAACGAAGCTTTACAATCACTTTAAGACAATCATGAAGACCTTAAATTAAAGTGGTTCTAAAGGCAAAATTGTTTACCCTAATGCATTATGGGTAAAACAGCTTTCAATAGACCCCCCACATGACTCTTAGAGGGAAAGGCATGAAGGGATTTGTAGTTTTACCACAGTTTGGGCGCTGAGGTTGCCTATCCCTACTTAAAAGAGAAGTACAGCCAAAGCACGTTTGGCTGTACTTCTGTGGATCACGGGAGTGCAGTCCATTTTGCATTCCTGTGACCCGTTTTCAGCAGACAGCGGGCTGAACCCTGCTGACATCGGAGCCGGTCCAGGCTCGGGAAAGATCATGACCATATGGTTCGGGATCCACCCACATGCCTGCACAATCAGCGAGCCGCTCCCATCCTGTCCATAGCCCAACACTTTAGCGAGTGTGGAGGGTAAAGCAGAGAGCCAGTGACTGGCACCAGCTCTCTGCTCAGGGAGCTCTGTGAACCGAGCGATCAGCAGCTTTTGATCCCTCTGTTCTCAGTGTTAGAGGGGGGGGGGGGGGAGGGGGGTCGGGGTGGTTGGTGGAGACAGATGCTATGGTTGCAGATTTAAGCTAGACCAGACAAAGATCTGATGTCTATGGAGCTAGCACACAGACACTCAGTTGTGTTGGCAAAGATCTCCATAGCAGCAAACATGACGCTTTGTAGAGTCAAGCAGTCAAATTTGTTCAGTCAAGCCCAAGGGCAGACAAATCACACATGCACGCCAAACCACCATTCGCAGGAGGTCTATAGGCACCATTAAGCAGAGCATAAGGCATGGGAGATTAGACAGCCATCTGCAGCTAAGCACCAATGGGACCCAGCATATTATCACCAGCTAGGCAGACATTTGGATGAAGAAAGGGATGTAGTTATAGCTCAGTCACAGAAGATTGCATGCATGCTGAAAAATATCTGCAATAACTCAGGCAGTTAACTTGTACATTCTCTGAACAACCCAAGTTGCAATCAAATCCAATGCAGTTTACCAATATCTGGCCATATAGGGCTATCCATATGAATAAAAAGAGGGGCAGCTAAATCAAACCAAAAGGGCCCTTTCACACTGATGTGTTTTTACCTGGCTAGAAATGCAAGAAAAAAAAATTGCAAAAATATTTCCCTTTATAAAGGAATTATAGCCAAAGCCAATTTGGCTGTACTTCTCTTATGTATCACAGGAGTGCAATTTGTTTTGCACTCCTGTGACCCGTCTTCAGCAGACTGAAGTCTGCTCTCTGCTGATGTCACAGAAGTCAGTCCAGGGCCAGCGTCATCACGACAATGGAAGTCGGGATGTATTATTTATTAATAATTTTATATACCTGTATAAAAGAAAAAAAAAGTGAATTAATTTTTTTTCCCCCCAAAAAAAGTTAACTTATCCTTTAAGGGACTTTGTTAACCTAGCTTTTGGGATTTGGCTAGTCCTGTTAAACATAATAAGCAGCAGAGCCCATGCCCTGTAAACAAGATTTATTGTGTTTTTCCTTTCTTAATGTCATGTAAATCAAGGCTAGACAGGTAGCCCTCCAGTGACACCAACAACTTTTCAGGTGTTGGGTAACATGTCTTCCCCTCTAGCGACACCAGAGAACTGAAATATACTGTTCATAAGGTAGAAATACTATATTTGTAATGCACACACACTGGCTACGTGGGTGCTATAAATTGTCTAGAAGTAAACTTACGTAGAACTGTAATACAATGTGACACTACATTTCACACAGGCACAGCTCCCTTTCTGGTTATTAACGCCCTGCCAGTTAAAAAAAAAAAAAAAAAAAAACCACAAACCTCAGGAGAAGCCCAGCCCAGATTGCAAAGCAATGAGAAGGCTGCTCAAAGGCCATTCAAAAATGACACGATTGTAATACAGTCATTCCTACAGTCCAGAGCAATGACTGACAGCTTGGCAACACCAACTCCCTCCCTGGGATTATATGCCACCCCATACAGCCCTGCTAAGCATGTAACTTGCATTTTATATGCGTGACTCTTCAATCATATCTCACTGATCTCCTGCCACACCCTTCAGTACTCTGACACCCTGGGAAGAGTCACCTAGCATTTGCATCCAGCCCAACATCAATACATCAATACACCCCCTAGCAAATCCCTATCGCTTCAAATCAACAGTAAGCATTTTACAGGTGCCTAGATAAGTAAAGCTTGTAGGATCTTCTCCACATGCTCCAAATACAGAACAACCAAGAGATAAAAGACTAGTCAGGGGGGCATGATCTGGCACGCTTTCAAACCACCAGTGGGGAACAATATCACCACGATAATCTTGTTTTGCAAGACAGAGAAAATTCTCCTCAGGTGTTAAGAAATACACATTCCAAAAAAAAAAGAAAAACCACACACACAAGGTTGTGCAACAAATTACAGGTGCTTCACCTTGTCCACAGCTGGCTGTGCAATGCACAGCACACCCAAAAAGACTAATATGTATTTCTCCTTATATTTAAAAAGGCAAAACAAAAAATGATACTTTGATGGTAGTAAGGACATATAAGGCTGTTTACCTCGCCTGTAAATTAATCTATTCATTTTTTTGCTATTGCAATCATCTGCCCATAGTGATTCTATAAATACAGAATGATTTTCATATTTTATTGTTTCCTGTCTTGTCAGTGCATTCTTCTTGTGAAACACCAGACTAACGCTCGCTTCAGACGTTATTAGCATAAAGTTACTATGAAAAAGGATGTGTCAGAATACATGTCTGCTTCAAAAGTGTAAAGTACTAGCTTCCTAGTTACAAGGTTGCAAAGTCTTGAGATTAATGTAAAGACTTTGCTACTAAACTGATCCTCTTCCCGCCCAGTGTTATCTCAGAGGAGGACTGAACACCACTGATAGCTTGTTTAGAACAGTCACCCTGCTTTGGTGGCTTAAAAGAAAAGCTGGAGTATAGGATATTGGACACAATTTTCAGGGGGAATAAATTGATTTATTACTAGTGAAGGTGGCAGCACAGTGGCCTAATAGTTTGTACTTCTGCCTTGCAGCACTGGGGTCCTTGGTTCCAATCTCAGCCAAGACTCTATCCGCATGGAGTTTGTATGTTCTCTTTATTTTTGTATGGGTTTTCTCCCAAAGACATGGTAGTAGCTGAATAGGCCCTGCTATTTGTGTACCAATTGGCTATACACAACATTCTGCACGCTACTCCCAAGCAATTGGGAAGTTTTGACCTGTCGACCTAGCTTGTAAAAAAAAAAAAAAAAAAAAAAAAATCCCGAGAATATTCTTTTCAGTTTAGCCATTTTTATTAATTTTTTAGCAAATTTATAGAAAACAATACGTTAAGAGTGCTCAACTATGTGATGAGTCTCATTGACAGGACACAGTTCTAAAATGACAATAGACTTGATGACAGCTAAGAGCTCGCTTGCACCACATTCCCTGCATTCAGTGGGCGGTACCACATGCACGTTTGTAAAGTGTCTGAGGTTTGTTTTTGGTACTATATTTTTTAGGGGTACATTTACACTTCTGGCTGGGGGGAGGTAAACATAGGTTATTGAGCCAGGTTTTTATTACCCCCACTTTAGCTGCAAAGGCAACTGGACATACATCAGTCGGTAGCATAATGTTTGCCACTGCCCCCCCAAAAAAAACAAAAAGACCGCCACCGGTCGCCACTGCTGCCCTGAAATCAGTTTTGGCGCGGTGGTGTACCATTCTCAGGGTTAAAACAGGCAACATGTTGCCTCCTCGCTGTAGGACGTGCCCGCTGAAGAGCAATCAGCAGTGGATCACCGGGGTGGCAAGGACCTCCGCATGTGTAAACTGAATCTTACATTTACATGTGTTTGTGGTATGGCCTGGTGTGAAAAACAAAAAACACGGTATACTTTCTTTAAAGTGTGACGGCAGCGCAATGATGTAAAATAGGCTCAATGTATAATTTTTCCTGCATATGCTTTATAAATGTGTTTGACTGCAGCAGTATTAAAAAGCAAACATATTGCAGCATAACAATTCTTAGATATGATGGCTGCATTTGTTTTCCTTTTTAAGGCTCTTTTATTGTCATCTGGCAAGTTTGTTTCTCAACAGAACAAGCTGTCCTGCAGATGTAGCGGTTGGAGGGTTGGGACAAACCATTTACTACTCACAGGGGTTGCCAGCTTTATTTAAAAGAAAGAAACAATTTAAGTAACTGCTTATGAAGCATTAGCTGGAGTTTGGCTTAAATTTGTTTAGTGTATCTAAATCTGCTAGTACATCCAACATTCCCTTTCCCCCAGACTGACAATGCTGTTGTCCAAATGTGCTTCTTCATTGAAGAGTGGAGACACTTATGCCAGGTACATACTACAAAGTTTTTTGTTTTCCATTCCCTCCAGCGGGTTGAACGAAAAAAAAACAAAAAAACTGGCAACTTGGGTCAGAGCAGCTGTACTAACAATCTGATGTTAGTACAGTGATCTCCCCTGCTGAGCTATTGAGTTCTGACAGGGGGGTGGGCTCCTTACACCAGAACACTCCGATCAGCGCTCTCTGATTGGCTGAGAGCGCTGATCGGGAGTCGGCCGGCTGCTGGTTTTCCAGCATGCACATCCGAGCGAAGCCGGCCAAACGGCCGACTTCTGTCATACAGATCAACATACACACGGGCCGAATTGTGGCCGGTTTTTATTGAACCGGACGATGTCTCCCTACATTTGGCCCGTGTTTATGCGAGGCTTGGTTCACATTGCCATAACTAAAAAGTTGCACGACTTATGGTGCAACTCTGCCAGGCGACTTCCTTGTGATTTTCTAGCGACTTGAGTACGACTTTGAAGCGACTCGCAGGGGATGCCTGGCTAATCTTCCTGTAACGTCGGATCCAAACCACATCAAAATAAGGATCTGACTTGGAGGTGACTCCCATTAAAAAGTCTATGGGGACAAGTTAACTTAGAAGTCACCTTGAAGTAGTACAGGAGCCTATTCTACAGTCGAAGCCACTTGAGTAGTGCCAATTAAGACAGCTCTCATTGGGGATTTCACATGTCACGTGACTTGGGGTCTCACAAATCAGATCTCAAGTTGCAACAGTGTGAACTGACACAGGAGGTGTGTTACTGGCCAGATCACCAAATGAATGCAGCTACCACATCTAATAAATTAGTAAGCTGAAATATAATAAATTTGTAATAAAACCAAAAAAAAGTAAGAGAGTCCCAAAAGCCAACTGTGATTGGCCGCTCACCTGCCAGTTAAGGGGAAAAAAAAAAAAAGTTAGATGGTAGAGTAAGCAGGTAAGGGAGGGGCGAGTCTATGTGACTTGTGGGGTCAGAAATCTGTCTGGGAGATCCTCCTTGTAGGTCGCAAAGGAAGTCTGCCAGGGAGATGGGCTGTGGTGCCCAGCCAGGGAGATGACCCATAGACGGAGCGGAGAGATCCATACTGGGGGGAGGAGCGGTGATCAGACCTGATAAGCAGGGAGTGTCCCTGGACACACCATGCCTCCCGGAGCCGGTCATTGTCCCCAGCCAGTTATGGGAGTCAATGGGAATTGTGGGGGTCAGAGATCTGTTTAGAAGATTCTCTTTACAGGGTCAGAGAAAGCCTTCCCAGCCATATGAGCCATGGTGCCCAGCCAGGGAGATGGCCCATAGACGGAGGTGATCAGACCTGATAAGCAGGGAGTGTCCCTGGACACACCACGCCGGAGCCTGTCATTGTCACCAGTAGGGGGGGGAGCACACAGGGCTGAATACAGAATATAATGATACATTTGGGGGGTAAGTTTAGTAAGTCACAGAAAGTATCTGAGGCCATGACAGGTGTGATCACAGGCTGCTGCTGAGAGTACATGGCTGTGCCTGGCTGCACAGGGGGTATAAGAGGCTGTAATGCTATATATATATATATATATATATATATATATATATATATATATATATATATATAAACAGAGGGGTGGGGGAGATTCCCAGCAACTGGAGCCCAAAAGTGCACACACTGAGCGGAGGACCCTCCTGACCAATCAGCTTGCATCATTTAAAACGAGGCCAGGTGTGCGGTTGCCATGGGCAACGTCTCCAGTTCCCATGAACCAATCCCATGTCCCGCCTGACAGGGCGCGCGCGCTCACCTTGCGCTGCTGCTTCTCCCAGGCCGGGTCAAGTAGCAGGTCCCGGTCCCATTCGTCATCCTGCTCCATGTACTTCCCCTCCTGGTTGATGTAGCCGCCACCTCCACCGCCGCTCACGTGATAGTCCACCATGGCGGCCCGGAGAGTTTGGTTATCTGTGGGGGGGAGTTGCGACGACTAGTAACAGCAAGGTAAGGTGAGGGGTGTTCTCGTTCTGTCTCTCTCTCTCTCTCCCGTGTGGAAGCAGCGGGTTCCTCTCCTCTCCTGGGATCGGCGCCGAGTGCGCACGCGCGCTTCACGTTCTCCGCCACCACAGCGTCTAGTCGCTCACCTCAACCGCGCCAGCCAATAGGAAAACCAGGAAGACCGACAGCGACCCGCCCAGCTAGCTAGCTGGCCAATTAGAGGGAGCGAAGGGAGTTTGCCGCTTCTGAACCGCCTTTTGGTCTGTCGGTGCTGAGCGGCAATTCATAGAATGTGAGGGGAGGGGCGGGAGACGCCCTCTAGCGTCACTGTCACACCCGTGTCACCCGCCCCGAGAGCAGGCTGTTCCCGCCCTTTACTCCTGACTGCTGCTAGGTGTACCGGTGTGTCCGCTGTGTATCCCTCCCCACCCACCGGGACCCCCCAACACCGGTAATAGGTCACCCACACCTCCCACAGATAGCGGTCCTTCAGCAGAACATTGCCCAGACCAGGACCCCCCTAAGAACTCAGAACAGCACCCCCCCAACAAGGACCCCAGAACCGCCTACCCTTCCCTCCGACACCCAGAACATTTCCCCTATCCCCCACCGACATCCGGAACATTTCCCCTATCCCCCACTGAGACCCAGAACATTTCCCCTATCCCCCACCGACATCCAGAACATTTCCCCTATCCCCCACCGACATCAGGAACATTTCCCCTATCCCCCACTGAGACCCAGAACATTTCCCCTATCCCCCACCGACATCCAGAACATTTCCCCTATCCCCCCACCGACATCCAGAACATTTCCCCTATCCCCCCACCGACATCCGGAACATTTCCCCTATCCCCCACCGACATCCAGAACATTTCCCCTATCCCCCACCGACATCCAGAACATTTCCCCTATCCCCCACCGACATCCAGAACATTTCCCCTATCCCCCACCGACATCCGGAACATTTCCCCTATCCCCCACCGACATCCAGAACATTTCCCCTATCCCCCCACCGACATCCAGAACATTTCCCCTATCCCCCCACCGACATCCGGAACATTTCCCCTATCCCCCACCGACATCCAGAACATTTCCCCTATCCCCCACCGACATCCAGAACATTTCCCCTATCCCCCACCAAGACCCAGAACATTTCCCCTATCCCCCACCGACATCCGGAACATTTCCCCTATCCCCCACTGAGACCCAGAACATTTCCCCTATCCCCCACCAAGACCCAGAACATTTCCCCTATCCCCCACCGACATCCAGAACATTTCCCCTATCCCCCACTGAGACCCAGAACATTTCCCCTATCCCCCACCGACATCAGGAACATTTCCCCTATCCCCCACCGACATCCAGAACATTTCCCCTATCCCCCACCGACATCAGGAACATTTCCCCTATCCCCCACCGACATCCGGAACATTTCCCCTATCCCCCACCGACATCAGGAACATTTCCCCTATCCCCCACCGACATCAGGAACATTTCCCCTATCCCCCACCGACATCAGGAACATTTCCCCTATCCCCCACTGAGACCCAGAACATTTCCCCTATCCCCCACCGAGACCCAGAACATTTCCCCTATCCCCCACCGACATCCGGAACATTTCCCCTATCCCCCACTGAGACCCAGAACATTTCCCCTATCCCCCACCGACATCAGGAACATTTCCCCTATCCCCCACCGACATCCAGAACATTTCCCCTATCCCCCACCGACATCAGGAACATTTCCCCTATCCCCCACCAACATCCGGAACATTTCCCCTATCCCCCACCGACATCAGGAACATTTCCCCTATCCCCCACCGACATCCGGAACATTTCCCCTATCCCCCACCAACATCCAGAACATTTCCCCTATCCCCCACCGACATCAGGAACATTTCCCCTATCCCCCACCGAGACCCAGAACATTTCCCCTATCCCCCACCGACATCCAGAACATTTCCCCTATCCCCCACCGACATCAGGAACATTTCCCCTATCCCCCACCGAGACCCAGAACATTTCCCCTATCCCCCACCGACATCCGGAACATTTCCCCTATCCCCCACTGAGACCCAGAACATTTCCCCTATCCCCCACCGACATCAGGAACATTTCCCCTATCCCCCACCGACATCCAGAACATTTCCCCTATCCCCCACCGACATCAGGAACATTTCCCCTATCCCCCACCGACATCCGGAACATTTCCCCTATCCCCCACCGACATCCGGAACATTTCCCCTATCCCCCACCGACATCCAGAACATTTCCCCTATCCCCCACCGACATCCGGAACATTTCCCCTATCCCCCACCGACATCCAGAACATTTCCCCTATCCCCCACCGACATCCAGAACATTTCCCCTATCCCCCACCGACATCCAGAACATTTCCCCTATCCCCCACTGAGACCCAGAACATTTCCCCTATCCCCCACCAAGACCCAGAACATTTCCCCTATCCCCCACCGACATCCAGAACATTTCCCCTATCCCCCACCGACATCCGGAACATTTCCCCTATCCCCCACTGAGACCCAGAACATTTCCCCTATCCCCCACCAAGACCCAGAACATTTCCCCTATCCCCCACCGACATCCAGAACATTTCCCCTATCCCCCCACCGACATCCAGAACATTTCCCCTATCCCCCACCGACATCCAGAACATTTCCCCTATCCCCCACCGACATCAGGAACATTTCCCCTATCCCCCACTGAGACCCAGAACATTTCCCCTATCCCCCACCGACATCCAGAACATTTCCCCTATCCCCCACCGACATCAGGAACATTTCCCCTATCCCCCACTGAGACCCAGAACATTTCCCCTATCCCCCACCGACATCCAGAACATTTCCCCTATCCCCCCACCGACATCCAGAACATTTCCCCTATCCCCCCACCGACATCCGGAACATTTCCCCTATCCCCCACCGACATCCAGAACATTTCCCCTATCCCCCACCGACATCCAGAACATTTCCCCTATCCCCCACCAAGACCCAGAACATTTCCCCTATCCCCCACCGACATCCGGAACATTTCCCCTATCCCCCACTGAGACCCAGAACATTTCCCCTATCCCCCACCAAGACCCAGAACATTTCCCCTATCCCCCACCGACATCCGGAACATTTCCCCTATCCCCCACTGAGACCCAGAACATTTCCCCTATCCCCCACCGACATCAGGAACATTTCCCCTATCCCCCACCGACATCCAGAACATTTCCCCTATCCCCCACCGACATCAGGAACATTTCCCCTATCCCCCACCGACATCCGGAACATTTCCCCTATCCCCCACCGACATCAGGAACATTTCCCCTATCCCCCACCGACATCAGGAACATTTCCCCTATCCCCCACCGACATCAGGAACATTTCCCCTATCCCCCACTGAGACCCAGAACATTTCCCCTATCCCCCACCGAGACCCAGAACATTTCCCCTATCCCCCACCGACATCCGGAACATTTCCCCTATCCCCCACTGAGACCCAGAACATTTCCCCTATCCCCCACCGACATCAGGAACATTTCCCCTATCCCCCACCGACATCCAGAACATTTCCCCTATCCCCCACCGACATCAGGAACATTTCCCCTATCCCCCACCAACATCCGGAACATTTCCCCTATCCCCCACCGACATCAGGAACATTTCCCCTATCCCCCACCGACATCCGGAACATTTCCCCTATCCCCCACCGACATCCAGAACATTTCCCCTATCCCCCACCGACATCAGGAACATTTCCCCTATCCCCCACCGAGACCCAGAACATTTCCCCTATCCCCCACCGACATCCAGAACATTTCCCCTATCCCCCACCGACATCAGGAACATTTCCCCTATCCCCCACCGAGACCCAGAACATTTCCCCTATCCCCCACCGACATCCGGAACATTTCCTCTATCCCCCACTGAGACCCAGAACATTTCCCCTATCCCCCACCGACATCAGGAACATTTCCCCTATCCCCCACCGACATCCAGAACATTTCCCCTATCCCCCACCGACATCAGGAACATTTCCCCTATCCCCCACCGACATCCGGAACATTTCCCCTATCCCCCACCGACATCCGGAACATTTCCCCTATCCCCCACCGACATCCAGAACATTTCCCCTATCCCCCACCGACATCCGGAACATTTCCCCTATCCCCCACCGACATCCAGAACATTTCCCCTATCCCCCACCGACATCCAGAACATTTCCCCTATCCCCCACCGACATCCAGAACATTTCCCCTATCCCCCACTGAGACCCAGAACATTTCCCCTATCCCCCACCGACATCCAGAACATTTCCCCTATCCCCTACTGAGACCCAGAACATTTCCCCTATCCCCCACCGACATCCAGAACATTTCCCCTATCCCCCACCGAGACCCAGAACATTTCCCCTATCCCCCGCCGAGACCCAGAACATTTCCCATATCCCCCACGACACCCAGAACACATCCCCCTATCCCCCGCCGAGACCCAGAACATTTCCCCTATCCCCCACCGAGACCAAGAACACTTCCCCTATCCCCCACCAAGACCCAGAACACTTCCCCTATCCCCCACCGAGACCCAGAACACTTCCCCTATCCCCCACCGAGACCCAGAACACTTCCCCAAGACCCAGAATACTTCCCCTATCCCCCACCGAGACCCAGAACACTTCCCCTATCTCCCACCGAGACTCAGAACACTTCCCCTATCCACCACCGACACCCAGAACACTTCCCCCTATCCCCCACCGAGACCCAGAACACTTCCCCTATCCACCACCGAGACCCAGATAATTTCCCTATCCCCCACCGAGACCCAGAACACTTCCCCTATCCCCCACCAACATCCAGAACACTTCCCCTATCCCCCACCGAGACCCAGAACACTTCCCCTATCCCCCACCGAGACCAAGAACACTTCCCCTATCCCCCACGACACCCAGAACACATCCCCCTATCCCCCACCGAGACCCAGAACATTTCCCCCTATCCCCCACCAAGACCCAGAACATTTCCCCTATCCCCTACTGAGACCCAGAAAACTTTCCTTATCCCCCACCGAGACCAAGAACACTTCCCCTATCCCCCACAGAGACCCAGAATATTTCCCCTATCCCCCACCGAGACCCAGAACACTTCCCCCTATCCCCCACCGAGACCCAGAACACTTCCCCTATCCCCCACAGAGACCCAGAATATTTCCCCTATCCCCCACCGAGACCCAGAACACTTCCCCCACCGAGACCCAGAACACTTCCCCTATCTCCCACCGAGACCCAGAACACTTTCCCTATCCCCCACCGACACCCAGAACACTTCCCCTATCCTTCCCACTGAGATCCAGAACACTTCCCCTATCCCTCATGACACCCAGAACACTTCCCCCTATCCCCCACTGAGACCCAGAACATTTCCCCTATCCCCCACCGAGACCCAGAACACTTCCCCTATCCCCCACCGAGACCAAGAACACTTCCCTATCCCCCAATGAGACCCAGAACACTTCCCCTATCCCCTCACCGACATCCAGAACACTTCCCCTATCCTTCCCACCAAGACCCAGAACGCTTCCTCTATCCCCCACCGAGACCCAGAACATTTCCCCTATCCCACACCGAGACCCAGAACATTTCCCCTATCCCCCACCGAGACCCAGAACACTTCCCCTATCCCCCACCGAGACCCAGAACACTTCCCCTATCCCCCACCGAGACCCAGAACACTTCCCCTATCCTTCCCACCGAGATCCAGAACACTTCCCTTATCCCTCACAACACCCAGAACACTTCCCCCTATCCCCCACCGAGACCCAGAACACTTCCCCTATCCCCCACCGACAGCCAGAACACTTCCCCTATCCTTCCCACCGAGATCCAGAACACTTCCCCTATCCCTCACGACACCCAGAACACTTCCCCCTATCCCCCACCGAGACCCAGAACACTTCCCCTATCCTTCCCACCGAGATCCAGAACACTTCCCCTATCCCCCACCGACACCCAGAACACTTCCCCTATCCTTCCCACCGAGATCCAGAACACTTCCCCTATCCCTCACGACACCCAGAACACTTCCCCTAATCCCCACCGAGACAGAGAACACTTCCCCTATCCCCCACTGAGACCAAGAACACTTCCCCTATCCCCCACCGAGACCCAGAACACTTCCCCTATCCCCCACGAGACCCCAGAAACGTGCTCTTACAGTATTCACTGCACCAGGACTTTAGAACAGCGCTCTTATACCCCCTATCAGAACCCCAAAACAACACCACTATCCACCCACCAAGAAGAGCACTGCAATGTCCACATCATGAATGCAGAAGAGACTTTCCATCCCCTACTGAGACCCCAGAACAGTGCTCCTATCCCTCCACCAAGACCTCAGAACAGCATTCCTATGCCCTCATAAGACCTCAGAAGAGTGCTCATGCCCTCTTTACCAAAACTTCAGAACAGCACTTCTGCCCCCAGACCAAGACCTCAATAACAGTGCTCCTGTCCTCCACACCAAGACCCCAGTGCAGCTCTTTCACCCTACAGAACAAGACCCCAGTGCAGCACTCCTGTCCCTCTACTGAGACCCCAGAATAGTGCTCCTCTTCACCCCACCATGACCTCAGAACAGCACTTCTATTCTACCCCACCGAGATCTCAGAACAGTGGTTATAACCACCTCACTGGGATCTCAGAGGAGCACTTCTATACCCCTCAAAAAGTACTCTATCCTTCTCCCTGACACTACAAAACAGTACTTCTATCTCCTCCCACCGAAATGCTAGAACAAAGCTCCTATATCCTCCCATCAAGATTTCAGGACAGTGCTTATATCCTCCCGACAAAGACCTCCGGGCAGTGATTCTATCTCCCCCCCACAATACCCCAAAATTCTGGGTATAGTGGAGTATATGTCTCACTCCCCTTCTTCCCACAACGCAGCATTGGGTGAATAGCAGCCAATTACTAGGCCCAAATGCTGCCCCATGGGGGCAAGGGAAGGGTCTATAACTTCAGTCTTCTGGGTGCTGAAGAGTAGTGGGCAGAGAGGGCAAGTAAGTGTAGTGCTTACACCTGAAGGAGCCAGAGTTGCTGTTTCTTCAGGTCCCCTGTTCCACAGAGCCCGCTACTCAGCATCATCACGCTACTAGGCACACTCAGGGTAAAGAAGGGATGTTTATTGTAACAATATACTGTGTATATATATATATATATATATATATATATATATATATATATATATATATATATATACATATACATACACACTCACCGACAAATTTATTAGGTACACCTGTTAAATTGCTTGGTATCGCAAATTGCTAATCAGCCAATCACATGGCAGCAACTCAATGCATTTAGGAATCTAGACGTGGTGAACATGACTTGCAGAACCGAGCATCAGAATGGGGAAGAGAGCGGATTTAAAGTGGTTCTAAAAGCAGAAGGATTTTATTTTTTAATGCTTTCATTAAGATAAAAAAACATCTGTTTATAGCAGTCCCCCTAATACTTACTGAGCCCCCCCTCGATCCAGCGATGTTGTACAGGAGTCTCCGCTGCCTTGAACTCACCCTCATCATTGGCTGAGACAGCAGCGGGAACCATTGGCCAATGCGGAGAGAAAGGGGGCGGAGTCGAGTCGCAGCTCAGTGTTTGATTGGACACACAGAGCATTGGTTTGGGTGCCCCCTTAGCAAGCTGTTTGCTGTAGGGGCATTTGGCAGGAGAGAGGGGCCAGGAGTGCTGGCGAGGGACCCGAGAAGAGGAGAATCTGGGCTGCTCTGCGCAAAACCACTGCACAGAGCAGGTATGACATGTTTGTTTTCTTAAACAAAAAAAAAACCACAAAACTTGATGCCAGAAGGGCTGGTCTGAGTATTTCAAGAACTGCTGATCTACTGGGATTTTCACACCCAACTATCTCTAGTGTTTACAGATGTAGCACCCTCCTAGGTAGGTGCTAGAGAGTGCATCGCTTTTTGTGTTTCCCTGCTTAACAGAGGGACTGTCAGGCAAATTTAGGTGCTCTAACAGGGAGCAGTGATACATTGATAGGGTCTGCTCAGTGCAATCAGATGCTGCTCATGTTGTCTGCCTGTTTCACCCTGGTCCAATAGGAAGGTGCACATTGGACAGTGGGAGGAAACCTGACAAATGGTATCATGGGTATAGATACAGCCCTGGCCATTGGCAGAGGAAGGTGCCTCAAGACATGCTGGGTGACTGTATTTATACCAAGAGAGCACATGTGCATGGGGTCTTTGGCTGGAGAGCCCTTCACTGCCCCACCCCTGTACAGGCTGCCATGCAGCCTCAGGTAGTCGACCTGAGGGCCAGAGCCGCAGAAGCTGCAACCCAGATTTCCTGCAGAGGCAACTGGGAAGGAGACACACCTAGAAGAATCTATTCCTGGCTACTGTGAGTACAGACCTAAGTCTAGGGACCTGTTCTGCGAGGGCCATCCCTGCAAGCTAGTAAAGTAAGTGGACAGGTACCAGTTAAAGGGGATACTGATTAGTGTCACGAAGAATCAGAGTTTATTGAGTCTGCTGCCAGAGCAAGCAAAGGACTTTTCTATCATACAAATGCTGTATGGTTCAGCAGAGGGTCTGCTATTCAGTTCAACCAAGTGAGGCCAAGTGAGCGTTGTCCTCATCTGTACATATTTAAAGCGGTAGTAAACTCTGAGAATGTAAGTACAAATCAGCAATATATAACTTAATTTTGCTGTTTTCAATCAAAGCACCGGTGTATATATATATATATATATATATATATATATATATAGTATACCAAATAAACCTTACTTGTTAGAATAAAGTCTGTACAGTCGTTTATTTCTGCCCTCACTATATATCTGTGGCCATATTCCCGCAGCATAAGCTTGCCGGAAAATTAGGACTGATGGCACATGCATCGGTGACATCATTAAAACTAAAATGAACGATTACTCGGAAAGCAAGCAGGTAAGAGATTAAACATTTGAAAACAATAGTGTAATGTGCAATTGATCATTTAAAGTAAAATGCTCAGAATGGGGATACAACTGTTTTAAAGTTGGAGTATCCCATTAAACCCTTCTCCCATACAAATAAATACAACAAATAAATTCCCTAGACTGGTCATCGGATAACAAGCGGATGAGTGTGGTTGTGTGAAATTACCCAAGCATCTGGCTGCAGGATAATCAGAGGGAGACCCAGGAAAATCTATACTCAACGACCCCCTACAGGGGCAGTGCTACATGTGGGGGCTCGTCCGGGATTATCCCCTAATTTATCACAGTGATTGCTACCGGCAACAGCCTAATATAGTACCCAAGTAAACGTTATGTCTTACTGTGTGGATTGCGGGAGTATAATCAAAGAAAGGCTGTGTTGTACTATGGAGGGAAATGTCTGCTTTACAGTTACAAGTACATTACCAAGTTATGGCCAAGAAAGAGTTAAAGGGGTTGTAAACCCTAGTGTTTTTTCACCTTAATGCATCCTATGCACTAGGGTGAAAAAACTTCTGACACTGACTAGCCCCCCAGCCCCCCATTTTTACTCACCTGAGCTTGTTCGTTTCCACGGCGGAGACCCGCTCTACCTCTCTGCCCGGGGTTCTCGGCTCTTGATTGGATAGATTGATTCTGTGCAGCCATTGGCTCCCACTGTCGCCAATCAAATCCAATGACCTATTCTGTGTCTATGGACGCAAAATCCAGACTCGGGAGCGTGCCCGCAAGTGGACCCCTAAGGAGAGCGCTTCTCCTAGGTGGTTTCCCGATGCGGGGAGGAGCTGATATCGCCACCGGGGGGCCCCAGAAGAGGTGGATTGGGGACACTCTGTGCAGAATGAACTGCACAGTGGAAGTTTGTTATTTAAAAAAAAACAAGGGTTTACAACCCCTTTAACCTGGGGTGCAAGAATCGGCGTGTCAAGGGTTGTGATAGTGTATGTGCTACAGAAGAAAATGTCTGCTACACAGTCGGTAGTAAAAACAAAGGAAAGAAACCGTGCTAAAACAAAATTTAAAATGACCCTGATAGTGAAACAAACCTCCTGTGGAACATATACACAGTAAATCACATAAACAAAACAACAGGTTGCGCCGATAATTATAAATCAACGAAATAAAAAAGTAATATTCGCATATGTATTGCATCAATGAACAGTCCATAAAGTTGTGACAGTGAATCCTGAAGTTATCTTCACCAATCACCACCAAAGTGTAAACAATCAGTGTCTCCACCAATAGCTGTAGGGCCTGCTTACCGACTCCTATTGATCCCTCGTTACAAGGTATCAATAAAGCTTGTGGCTATAGCCCAGCCAAGGCCTTTACACTGAGTCCAGATGATCTTCCCACCACATCAGTCTAATGGCAGCGTGTAGGCTGAGACGGTATCTCAAAGGAACAAAAGGCTCCACATAGTCTAAAATCTCAATAAAACGTTTATGTAAAACAAAGTAATGCACTTACAGCTGTTTGCTGAATAAAACACCTTTAAGAACTCGTGTGTCGGCCGGCACACAGAGACAACCCGTCCTCTAGGGTACACAAGTGTTCGGTGACATCAGCAGGTCGCTGCGCCCTACGCGTTTCGTTAAAAGATGGCGTCGTCCAGGGGCACGGACGGAGTCACCGTATTATATTTTCTATACACAAAACCAAGCCTCGTTCCAGGTACGCGTTTACACACATCACCCGTATACACCAGCCTTGTTCTGAGCCCTAGATGGCCACATTAATGACAGCATCTGAGCCTAGTAATAAAAAAACTTTTCCCAAAGGATATGTTGTATCGTTCATGGGGAAAAACATCAATACAATCCTGATCATCCACATTTCTGATTATTAATGTGAAAAACGGTTCCATTGATGTTGTATTATTCCCTTTATTTCAATACTATATAAAAAAATGTAATGAAAAATTATTCTATATTTTGCCCTTCCAGTCAGTAATAACAGGATATTTCTCAGCAGTAGTAGTGAAGGGATTTGGTTAGCACATGAGAGGAGTGCGGCAGAGACTCAAACGGAGGCAGGTGAAGCGGCTGTCTGTGTGTCTGTTGCAAGGGCCACTTCACAGTGCAGTTCGTGTATGCTGAGCAACTTTGTGTGGCAGCAGCGAAAGGGTCACTGTACCGTGCAGGAAAGAGCACGCTGGAGAGATCTGCCCAAGAGGAGGAGCCACCGCCAGAGAGTCAGGTAGTCTGGGGATGCGGATAGAGTCGCTGCTCGTGGGCCACCAATTTGGTGAGTGGGAGGGAGCTGTGATATCACTTCCACTGCCGGGTGCAGCTGAGGAGACACAGGTGAGGAGCAGCAAGATGCTGGATGCTGGAGTGTAGGCTCTGCTTCACGTGTTGGGGGAGAGCCTAGAGAGCGGACTGGAGTGCAGAAGCTGACACTGATGGACACAGAAGTCTGGTTGATACCCTGTGGACGTTTGGCGCTGTGCAGCAGAGGAGACACTGGTATGTGGCAGATGCCAGTGTGTGACTGTGAGGCTGCGCGCTTGGGGTCCATGCGGGCACTGCGGAGAAATTCTTCTGAAACTTGAGCCGAGTGACTGTCAACCCAGGATGTTGTACATGACCTAGGAGACAGGGACTACCCCTGAAATGCTGACACCTTTTGTTGCTACCCCTTTTGGAAAAGGCAGAGGAGTACCGAGAGCACTGCTGAGGCCGGGAGCAGTGGTACACACTCGTACAACTGTTTGCCAAACCAGAAAAACCTGCATTTCTGAGGTACAGTGCACCCAGATAGTTGAGGTGGGGTATTGGCCATAGGGTGCACCAGTTGCGGTCGCCGCAGCTGAGATTTCGGCTCTTAAAGGGGCAAAAGGGGCCTGATGGATCCAGAGGCTGGGGTGCTCAAGCTCTTCAGGTGATGAACCAGGGATCATCGATGTGGGGTTGTCTGATTTTGAATGTCGGTTTGGATCCTGGAAGAGGAGATTGGAGAGTGGGGATCAGAGGTGAAAACAGAGTGGGACTGGGGAACTGAGGAAAGGAGAGGCTCCCCGTGTTCAAGCTTGCACAGTGAATAAACAGAGGCATCAGTCGCTCGCATGAGATGTTTAAGAAACCTCAGGGCCGAGCTCAGAATGAGGCCCACTCCAGTCTGATCACCAAAGTGGAGACGCCATATACCCCGCCTGGGAAGGGAGCGATAGGCAAAGTTTCCCAGGTTCTCTGGTTTCCAGAGATGTGCAACAGAATCTAGCTAAGGAGTATGGGTATGATTACCCCTATGCTCCCAGAGAAGTAATGGAAGAGATAAAGAGCAAGAGAAATGCTTGATGTGAAGAAGCTGTCTGGGACTTTCTATATGTTCCAAAACCACATTGAAACCAATCTAAACCACAGCTCTGGGAGAAATTTCTGTCCATCAAAGATAACAGGAGACTGGGGAGATCAATATACATTGATCGTGCGGTGGTCAATCGTCCAGGCAAGAAAAGTCAAGTATAGCAGTTATCAGGGTCCTAATGGAAGGATGATCAGTGTTAAACCCATTGTCTGTTTGCGCTGAGATTATTGTTCCTTGAAAGAGGCTTTTTTTTTGTTCACGTTGTCGTTGGGGCTAAAAGCCCATTTCCAAATCCCCTTTCCCTTCTATCCTTGTAAATAGAGGAGGGGGCATCTGAAACTTGCTTCATCATCTAGGAGAAAGAGACTTCTGCTGCAGAGGACGTCTCCTGTCTTATTCAGGGGCTGCTACCTGGGGGGGGGGTAAACCTCTTGTTGCTAAGGACACTTTGCAAAGACATAAGAAAGGGCAAACCACCGCGCTATATAAAATTAATACATACAAAACATATTGAGAAAATAAGAATGAAAAAACCAAAAGTGATAAATCAGTGAATAAAATAAATATAAATATAAATATAAAAGCAGCCGCTAAAAGTGGGATACACACATTACAAATTATTCAATAAGGAGCAGCGCTGTGACAACAAAGGTTTATATGATATAAACCAAATCAAATAAATTGAATATTAGACCCAAAATTAGGATTAATTCCAAACTTCATAATAAAGTTCATAGTAACCAATAGAGGTAAAAAGTCCTATCCAGAATCAATTTCAGATAGTGGATATAGTGAGAAACGTAGATAGGTGGGAATACAAATAAATCAATGTGTCCTTCACCGCACCACTGTGGTATTGGTAGGAATGCGTGCTTACCAAACGGCAAACTTAGGGAAGCTTGCGACCTTAACCCGGTCGGGGCCTTTCAGGATGGGACCACCAAAGAAAAACACACCACCTTCGCTTGGAATAAGCACGCTGTTCCTCAATTATCCAGTATTCACTGTATTGTAGAGATATGACCCCTAGCTAGGGATGAATCTCGAGGGAGGTACACCAAGGAGAGAAGAAGAGCAACATAGCGTAATCCTGCTTTCACCTTTTATTAAAAATATTAAAATCGCACTTACACTCAGATGGATAAACAAAAGCACATAAAGCCGGCCGGCTGGAAGCGAACGCCCGTCCTGCAGACGGTAGATGCAGCACGTCAGCACGCCCGACGTACGTTTCGTCACACTCTGACGTCGTCTGGGGCACGGGCGACGCACTGACGTGTCGCACTTAAATAATATAACACCGTAACCAGGCCTCGTACTAAAGACGGGACCGGAAATCACCTTGCGTTCCACTAGATAAGGGCGGATGGCAAAGAAACGCCATCTTAGATGAGGGATTATACATTACATCATATACCCGTTTCTGATGCAAACAAGAATGGACCAAATAATAATGTCAAGTGTATATTAACATTATAGATAGGTAGATCCATAGACTGACAGGAGAATCGAAACCTTAAAGATAAATAATAATAATAAAAATAATTAAAAATTAAAATTAATTAAAAATTAATAATTGAATGACATCCTTCTACAGTATAACAAACTTAATTGGAATTAAGTAGTTAAATGGCATCCTTATACGATATACCACGTATGGGTGGCTCATTAGAGAAGGAAGTCAAAGGCTTAGAGGGTATGACAGGGGCGTTCTTAAAGCCATTCTTATCTGTTCTAGATTCTCAAAGGCAAACGCGCACCATACCCCGATAACAATTATCTAAATGATAGTCCTAGGGGAGAGGAAGGTGATTTTGTTCCCCAAGTGTAAATATACAGAGCACTAAATACAACATAAACATCAATCACATAATAAACATCAAAACAAAATATCATTGGACATTAACCAATCCCAAACCTAGGATAACAAGTCTACAAAACCAATAATGGGGCGCATACCCCATTAGGTAGAGTCTAGGAATAACTAATGGAGCATATACCCACCCAGGAATAATGTATAACTAATATTGGCCATTTATTAAATGTATGGAATAATACTTAGAGGTAACCCAGGACTCTAAGTGAATAAAGGACTATTTGTTAGACCAGAAATTTTGAGGGTTTAATTATTTCCTATGAGTTGTCAATGAAAGCATTAGTGTCAGTATCTACATTGAGCCCATGTGGGGCATAGCACTTAATTTTATGTATCCAGAGCATCTCAAGTTTTGAGATGCTCCTAACCAAGGAGCTGCCCCTCCAATGGGGCCGATATCTATCGATTCCCAAAAAAAGTGTTTTGGAGGGGTCTTTATTATGGGTGGTCAAGTAATGTTTTGAAACAGAATGCTTAGGAAAGCCATTTAGAATGTTGGTAATATGTTCATTTAAACGAACGGAGAGGGGTCGCCTAGTCCTGCCCACATACTGTAACCCACACGGGCACTGCAGCAGGTAAACGACCCCCTCCGTTGCGCAAGTAATGAAGGGCCTAATATCATGCTCCTCATGAGTACTATAGGAGGTGAATTTCTGGGTTCGTCTGCATGTCGCAGAATTGAGCTTACAAACACGGCATCTACCACATTTGTAGTACCCCTTCAAATTGTCAAAAAGGCCCTGGGTGCCTCTGATGGGGGGATCAAGAACGTTAGGAGCTAATCTATTCCTAAGTGACGATGCTCCCCTAAAGATCACTTGTGGTTTATCTGGGACAACAGTTCTCAAGACCGGATCATTCCCCAATAGGTGCCAATGTTTGTTAAGTAAGCTTTTAATGTTGCTGTGCTGTATTGAATAGGTAGTGATAAAGGGGAGAGCAACGGAATTCCCTCTGGGGGGTACCCCCTGGCTAAGTAACTGTTCCCTGTCAATATCCTTAACAACATCCAAGGTTTGGGTTAGAAATTCCATATTATACCCTTTTTCCACAAAACGGTTCATCAGGACTCCGGCCTGTTGCAAGAACTGGGAATTGTCAGTACAGTTACGTTTAAGTCGCAAAAATTGACTCTTGGGTACAGACCGGAGCCATGATCTGTGGTGACAGCTGTTCAAAGGAATATACGAGTTGCGGTCTGTTTTTTTGAAAAAGGTAGAGGTTACAAACCGGTCCCCTTGTATATCAATATTAAGGTCCAAAAAATGGATATTGGACTGGCTGGCTTCAAAATTAAGCACAATGCCCCTATTATTGGAATTAAGTTCCTCAATAAAGAGGTCTAGGTCGCTGCGATCGCCATCCCACTGGAGGAGGATGTCGTCAATGTACCTAGCCCACAGTTTTAACTGGGGCCTCTGGCAAACATGGACGACATCCTCCTCCCACAGGGCCATAAACAGGTTTGCAAGACTGGGGGCATACTTAGCCCCCATCGCAACTCCACGGTCTTGTCGATAGAAACACTTATCGAACCAAAAATAATTATGGGACGTGGCGTATCTTAGGAGTGCCAAAATAAAATTAATTTGTTCATCATATAGTTCAGATTTTGAATGTCGGTTTGGATCCTGGAAGAGAAGATTGGAGAGTGGGGATCAGAGGTGAAAACAGAGTGGGACTGGGGAACTGAGGAAAGGAGAGGCTCCCCGTGTTCAAGCTTGCACAGTGAATAAACAGAGGCATCAGTCGCTCGAATGAGATGTTTAAGAAACCTCAGGGCTGAGCTCAGAATGAGGCCCACTCCAGTCTGATCACCAAAGTGGAGACGCCATATACCCCGCCTGGGAAGGGAGCGATAGGCAAAGTTTCCCAGGTTCTCTGGTTTCCAGAGATGTGCAACAGAAACTAGCTAAGGAGTATGGGTATGATTACCCCTATGCTCCCAGAGAAGTAATGGAAGAGATAAAGAGCAAGAGAAATGCTTGATGTGAAGAAGCTGTCTGGGACTTTCTATATGTTCCAAAACCACATTGAAACCAATCTAAACCACAGCTCTGGGAGAAATTTCTGTCCATCAAAGATAACAAGAGACTGGGGAGATCAATATACATTGATCGTGCGGTGGTCAATCGTCCAGGCAAGAAAAGTCAAGTATAGCAGTTATCAGGGTCCTAATGGAAGGATGATCAGTGTTAAACCCATTGTCTGTTTGCGCTGAGATTATTGTTCCTTGAAAGAGGCTTTTTTTTTGTTCACGTTGTCGTTGGGGCTAAAAGCCCATTTCCAAATCCCCTTTCCCTTCTATCCTTGTAAATAGAGGAGGGGGCATCTGAAACTTGCTTCATCATCTAGGAGAAAGAGACTTCTGCTGCAGAGGACGTCTCCTGTCTTATTCAGGGGCTGCTACCTGGGGGGGGGGGGTAAACCTCTTGTTGCTAAGGACACTTTGCAAAGACACTTTGTTCAGGACACTCAGCAAAGATCCTTTGGCCAGTGGGCCACTAATGTCACCAAGTTAAGCTTGTGTAAGTTGCTGCTGTGTCAGAGGGCAGTTGCTCGTTGTCTTTTCACAAAGAGGGTGCCACAGAAAAGGATTTCCTTGAAAAGTTTCTAAAATTTACACTAAGTTGATTGTCTACAAGTAGGCAAGCCATTGCTATGGGCTCCGGCAATGATGACTGGCCATCAAAAGAAGATGTGTTTCCCCGATGCTGCAGGAAGAGGGTCGTTGCAGGCATCAGTCAGATGGACTCCACACTTCTTCGTCCTAACTTGTGGGTTTGACTAACAGAAAAAAAAATTCAGCACCCTGGTATTTGAATGGGACTTTAGTTCCTTACCTAGGTATTCATTTGACGCCTTCTCTACATACCCTATATTCCCACAATTATCCTGCACTGTATAGACGTTTGATGGCAGACTTAGCTAGATGGCAACTCCATCCTCCATCGTGGTTTGGCAGACTATATTCGGTAAAAATTAATGTTCTTCCGAGAATTTTATATTCTTTTCGCACTATACCAGTGGCACTTGTTGGATCTGATCTGATGATATTTCAAAAGAAGCTTCTTCATTTTATATGGGGAGACAAGGGGCCCAGGGTGAATAAGCGCACACTGTTTACCCCAAAACAGAAGGGAGGCCTAGGACTTCCCGATCTGCTGAAATATTTTCACACTGCCCAATTGGCCCAACTTACTAAATTCCATTCCCAGCAGCCCCACATGTTGTGGATGTTGATGGAATCCTATTCCTGTCAATTTAAACCAGTCTCCCACATTATGTGGTTGCCGTACAATTCTATGCCCCTCCCTTTCTTTGTCGCTAGATATCTGGGATAGACTGTCCAGATCTCATAACTTCAAATTACCTCCCATTGACTCCTCTCTTGCAAAATCAACCCCTTGCTTTTGAATGGTGGTCCAACATGATCATAAAGGTATGTTATCCAAAAGATCGCCGATAGAAAAACACCAACTGCCGGATTCTGAACATTTAAGATATACCCAAATGCACCATTATCTACATACCTTATCATGTAAAAGTGATCTTGCAACTATATCATCTATGGAAAATATGTGTTGTCAATATGATAAAATCCGAGGTCATATATCTGTAATATACACTATTCTAACATATACCTCAGTAAAACTGAGTTATATGGCTAGATGGGAACAGGATATCCAGGAAACCCTGGAATTTGAGTAATGGCACTCGATAGCGCTAGTAGCATCAAGTTCACTTATCAACACTTCTATTGTAGAAGCAAATTATAAGGTATTACTGAGGTGGTATTTGGTACCGGATAGACTGGCCACTTTTGTTCCAGGGGTTTCCTCTAAGTGTTTTTGGGGCTGTGGTCAGAAAGGGACGGCCTACCACATATGGTGGCAATGCCCCAAGGTACGGAGGTTCTGGATCAGGGTTTACAATTTAATTTCTTCTTTAGCAAGGCAGCGGTTGTCTTGGAGGTTTACACTGTTATACAAGCTGTACACTCACAACTTTACATTGTAGCAAATTGTCATTTCTTCAGTGTGTTAAAATATTTACAAAAATATGAGGGGTGTACTCACTTTTGTGATATACTATAAACTTTCTTGGGATATGTTAAATGAAAGGCTGACAGCAATCGTACAGGATAAACTGAAGATGTTTGAAAAGGTATGGGGTCCATGGGTTGGATATCTGACTATTGATCCCTGGACTGTCGCTGGCTAGGTCTTCTCCTGGTCAACATGGATCAGAGCATGGAGTCCTTTCCCTTCCCCCTCTTTCCCCTCGTTCTCTTTTCATCTCTCGTCCTTATTGGATTCCTTTTCTCTTTTTGTTTTCCCTCTCCCCCCTTTTTATTTATTTATTTATCTCTTCATTTTGGTATTGTAGGGCCTGAACTGCATTCTTCCATGCTTTTGGGGATGGAGTGTCTCCCTGTACTTGTTGGGGGGATGCACATCCTTTGGCGTGAGGGGCGTACTCTGTGACCCGTTTAATTGAGCTGATACCATGACATAGGACATATTGAGATGTTTAGGATTTGCAGGCTGCCTTACAGCTCGCTTTGGAAAATAATAATCAAGACTGCAGGACTGCAGTTAATGAAACGTTATTACTATAGATTACAATTTTTGGACTCTAACTCATGAGAAGCAAGTTGTCCTAGGGAGCATGGCCTATCGCCATGTGGAGTATGGTTACATGTTCCTCCCAGTGTACTTATGTAATTATAAAGTTCAATTTTTCATTCTTGTACTGTATGTTCTTCAGAAAATGAAAGCTATGTATTGTTCATTGTCAATGCCAAAGTCTTTATTCTGTTCTGTGAATAACTTGAATAAAAATTACTGAAACAGAAAGGGACTTTACTTATTACAAGTCACGTGGTAAAAGTTTGGGATATTGCAGAACGTGTTTAGCTAGTCACAATAGTAGGTTGTTCTGTTTGTCTTTTATAGGAACACCACAGGACAAAGTGTCAAGAGTTATCCTTAGGGGCCGGATGCACAAAATATCTCTTGTGAAACTTGTGAAACTCTTGTGAAACTTAGTGATAGGTGCATGTTCAGGTGAGAAAGTCACCTCTGCAGAGAGGGCAATCTCACTATTAGCATTCTAGGTTGTATAATTGCATATATATGTGTACTTTTCTTTTGCAGGCTTACAAGAAGTTCTTATGCCTCAGCGGAGGTAGTCCATGATAATACATTTACGTTGTAAATATGTGATAATATTATATTTGTAGCATTGTTAGTTAGGGTGTTTGGCCATTTTACACCAGTAACAAAGAGATGACCCCTGCCCCCACCTATAACTGGCCTTCACAGCAAGGAGCACATGGAAAGGCAAACTCATGAAAGACAAAATCAGGGAAAATTCCAAGCTCAACTCACCAACCAGTCTGCTTACCAACCGGATTAACCTGTCCAATGGTATGTGTTAAAAAACAGGGGTTTAGTGAATACACAGGGCGCCATGAAGAAGCCTTGCAGCCTATGCATGCATTTGCAAATGTGTGCTAACTAAACCCCTGTTTTTAACACATACTGTTGGACAGGTTAATCTGGCTGGTAAGCAGACTGGTTGGTGAGTTGAGCTGGGAATTTTCTCTGGTTTTGTCTTTCATCTGTTTGGCCATTTTACTCCACCAATCATTGTATGTTTGGCGGGGGGTGCACTAACAAAGTGCACTTGGTGGAGTTCTCCTTTAAATGTGTATATATATATATATATACTGTATATATATATATATATATATATATATATATATATATATATATATATATATTGTACAACCGATGACTTGTACAGATTGGCCACATATGGGGTATGCCCCATGGCTTTGTTCATTTGTTAATTCCCTTTTCCCCCTCTTCCAAGTTTGTGGGATACTCCTTGTAAATTTTTGTACAAACATTTTTGAAGGGGGGGCTGCCCAATGCCACTGAGGACATGGCTTATTTTTGGCAGGGGGTGGATGTAGAGCCCTCCTAGGTAGATGCTAGAGAGTGCATAATTTTTGGATTTCCCTGCTTAACAGTGGGACCGTCAGGCAAATTTAGGTGCTCCCTGCCTAACAGGGAGCAGTGATCTATTGATAGGGGCTGCTCATGTTATCTACCTGTTTCACACTGGTCCAATAGGAAGGGGCATATTGGACAATGGGAGGAAACCTGACAAATGGACAAATGGAAGTATGGGTGTACATACAGCCCTGGATATTGGCAGAGGAAGGTGCCTCAAGGCATGCTGGGTGACTGTATTTATACCAATAAAGCACATGTGCACGGGGTCTTCAGCAGGAGAACGGGGTCCTGGAGTAAGGGGGGTCACTGCTCCTCCTCTGTACAGGCTGCCATGTGGCCTCAGGTAATGTATTGTATTGTATAGTAATGTATTCTTTCATTTCCAAGCATGCATAGTCTTGTTCTTTCGATTTTTTTCAGATGAAAACTGTACTGATTAAACAAAAATCGGACGATAACAGTTCGTGTTTGTCTATTCAGATCATTTCGGATGAACTGTCCTGATCGGCTCGCAAAAAAATGTGCACTAACAATCAGATTATCGTATGATCGCTTTGAAAGTGGTATTTTTCGCCCGATTTTCTGATCATGTGTACTAGGCTTTAGACATTCCAGGTTTTGCTTGTTAGTGTGCTTGACAGAGGACCCTTAGTGCTCCAAATACTTGCGGTAAAAGTATGCTATTAAAAGATTTCACATTGACTATATAACTTTGCTTATGCATTATCTCAATTTCAGAAGCGCCATCTAGTGTCTGCTGGGAGGTGTTGCAGTATATTAGCCAGAATATATTGGATTAACTGAGTTTATTCACAGTTTACCTATGGAGGCACAAATATATTGGTAAAGGCAGCATTTTGAGTTTCTGGGGTACATATTAGTCACATATACCATATCTCACAAAAGTGAGTACACCCCTCACATTTTTGTAAATATTTTATTATATCTTTTCATGTGACAACACTGAAGAAATTACACTTTGCTACAATACAAAGTAGTCAATGTACAGCTTGTATAACAGTGTAAATTTGCTGTTCCCTAAAAATAGCTCAACACACAGCCATTAATGTCTAAACCGCTGGCAACAAAAGTGAGTACACCCCTAAGTGAAAAATGTCCAAGTTGAGTGCACGTGCTCAGTGTCATATCCAGAGGTTAACTTTGGGAAATAGACGTATGAGTGCTGCCAGCATTGCTGCAGAGGTTGAAGGGGTCAGCCTGTCAGTGCTCAGACCATATGCCGCAAACTGCATCAAATTGGTCTGCATGGCTGTCGTCCCGGAAGGAAGCCTCTTTTAAAGATGATGCACAAGAAAGCCCGCAAACAGTTTGCTAAAGACAAGCAGACTAAGGACATAGATTACTGGAACCAGGTCCTGTTGTGGTCTGATGAGACCAAGATAAACTCATTTGGTTCAGATGGTGTCACGCGTATGTGGCGGCAAGCAGGTGAGAAATACAAAGACAAGTGTGTCTTGCCCACAGTCAAGCATGGTGGTGGGAGTGTCATGATTTGGGGCTGCATGAGTGCTGCCGGCACTGGGGAGCTACAGTTCATTGAGGGAACCATGAATGCCAACATGTACTGTGACATACTGAAGCAGAGCATGATCCCCTCCCTTCTGGGACTGGGCCGCAGGGCAGTATTCCAACATGATAACAACCCCAAACACACCTCCAAGACGACCACTGCCTTGCTAAAGTAGCTTAGGGTAAAGGTGATGGACTGGCCAAGCATGTCTCCAGACCTAAACCCTATTGAGCATCTGTGGAGCATCCTCAAACAGAAGGTGGAGGAGCGCAAGGTCTCTAACATCCTCCAGCTCCGTGATGTCGTCATGGAGGAGTGGAAGAGGACTCCAGTGGCAACCTGTGACGCTCTAGTGAACTGCATGCCCAAGTGGGTTAAGGTAGTGCTGGAAAATAGTGGTGGCCACACAAAATATTGACACTTTGGGTCCAATTTGGACATTTTCACTTAGGGGTGTACTCACTTTTGTTGCCAGTGGTTTAGACATTAATGGCTGTGTGTTGAGTTAATTTGAGGGGACAGCAAATTTACACTGTTATACAAGCTGTACACTCACTACTTTACATTGTAGCAAAGTGTAATTTCTTTGGATTTGTCACAAGAAAAGATATAATATAATATTTACAAAAATGTGAGGACTGTACTCACTTTTGTGAGATACTGTATGTTATTTATATTACTGTGTTTTGTTGTTTCTTAGTGTTAAATTGAGCATCCCAACATCTAATATAATCAAAAATCTGTTGCAATAGATCACGCAATGTCCAGTTAATCATTAATTATCACATTCTATACCTAGTCACAATGTAAATACATGCACATTCCAGGCCAGAGTCCTCTGATTATGCTACTAGTGAACCTGTCTATGGACAGCACCTTTATCTTACAAAGAACGCAAAAACAAAAAGGCTGCAGTTGCTATTTTGGGTGTGGGTTCCAGACAATGGAATTTTAATCCCTAAAGATACCACTACAGATCTCACCCATTAACAGGTTGTTTCAGTAACAGATTAACCAATTAACATATACTTCAGACCAAGGTCTGACTTCAGGGAAGAAATTCTGATTGTTTGAGATTTAATACTGAGATTTGCATGCAGTGCATTGCCTGTTTGTCCTGTTTACTGAATATATCAAAAAATTTTGATTTTTTTTTTTTATATACGGAAAGGAAATCTTTATTGAGGGACGTAAGTACGCCAGCGCTGCTGCCCTTTCATTTTGAACATGCTGGTTGCCTGACTGTAAAGCAAATCTAATGGCTTCAATAATATGTAAGTCACTAACTGGAAAAAATATGTAGGAAGGAATTATGACCTCACTCTGAGTTTGGTTACCACATGCCTGTTAGTGGTCAGTGACTCAAAGCTAGAGACACATAGGAAATGAACATTTACAAAAGAAGCTCAGCAATGACAGCCCATTTATTTCACATATTTACCTTCATTATTGGTGTTTTTCTTTAACCACTTGCCGACCGGCTCACGCCGAATATACGTCGGCAAAGTGGCACGGGTGCGCAAAACAACATACCCATACGTCGCTGTGTCATCAGCGGCTAGCGGGTGTGCGTGCGCCGCGGGAGCATGCCCGCGGACTTGATGCCCGCCGGTGCCCCACGATCGTGACACAGAGAGATGCCTATGTAAACAAGGCTTTTCCCTGTTTTGCCTAGCAACATGACAGGGATCTACTGCTCCCAGTGATCTCTGTCATGTTCTAGTGAATCCATCCCCCCTACAGTTAGAACACACCCAGAGATCACACTTAACCACTTGATCTCCCCCTAGCATTTAACCCCTTCCCTGCCAGTGACATTTACACAGTAATCAGTGCATTTTTAAAGCACTGATCGCTGTATAAATGCCAATGGTCCCAAAATAGTGTCAAAAGTGTCTGATCTGTCCGCTGCAATGTCGCAGTCATGATAAAAATCGCAGATCGACGCCATTACTAATAAAAAAAATGAACAATAAAAATGTCATAAATGTATCCCCTATTTTGTAGACGCAATAACTTTTGCGCAAACCAATCAATATACGCTTATTGCAATTTTTTATTACAAAAAATATGTAGAATACATATCGGCCTAAACTGAGAAAGAAATTAGTTTTTTAATATATTTTTTGGGGGATATTTATTATAGCAAAAAGTAAAAAATATTGCTTTTTTTCAAAATGTTCGCTCTTTTTTTTGTTTATAGCGCAAAAAATAAAAACCGCAGAGGTGATCAAATACCACCAAAAGAAAGCTCTATTTGTGGGAAGTTTTGTTAGGTTACATCATCACACGACCGCGTAATTGTCAGTTAAAGTGAAGCAGTGCCGTATCACAAAAAAAGGGCTTGATCAGGAAGGGGGTAAATCCTTCCGGGGCTGAAGTGGTTAAAAAGGAGCTCCAGTCTCCCCCCAAAAAATTAAAAGTCAGCAGCTACAAATACTGTAGCTGCTGACTATTAATAAAAGGACACTTACCTGTCCAGGAATCCAACGATGTCGGTACCTGAGCCAATTCTTTAAATGGCTTGGGGTGCAGGCGCCAGGCATCTTAGGTAAGGGAAAACGGCAGTGAAGCCTGCCAGTTTCCTGCTTTGTGCATGGTCCCGCAGTCTTCTGGGACCTGTGTGTGTCCCAGAAGGCTGCTGCGTAAGGAGGAGGGGCTGAACATTGTCAAAGATCGACGCAGCAATCTCACCCAGAAGTGGGAGTGGGTACCAAGACCAGGTACCCCCCCCCAAAAGGAAAGGGCCAAATGTGGCAGTGGAGGGTGCAAACAAGCGGAGCTTCCGCTTTTGAGTGGCGCTATGATTTGAATTAGTTTTTGGTGGAACATTTAATTAAGAGAACTTTTGTTATCCTTAAAGAAGTATTAAACCCAAAAGCAAACATTTCTTATATTGCAGCTTATCAATTCTTACATGTGATGGCTGCATTAGTTGCCTTTTTAGGCTTTCTTTCCTCTATATTGATTTGGTGACCGAGCCAGCAACTCTGTTGTTTTTCAAAAGCACATGCTCTCTGGCAGAATGTATCCATTTAGATAGCTGAGACAAACCACTTCACACTGGCAAGAGTGATTAAAGTATAAGTTCACCTTAAAAAAAATAAAAATAAATAAATGCACATCTTTTTGCAGGTAAAAAAAATGCATTTATTATTTTTTTTTACTTGGAGCCTGGAAAGCGGGTGCCATGTAGAACTCCTGCAGACTTCTCAGTGTATCTGTCTGCTCGTACATCATACTGGCAGGCAAATACCCACTGACAGGAAAAGACAGTGAACTACCAGAGCTCTCAACAGCGCTATGGTAGTTCATTGCAACTAAAAGCCGACAGGCACAAAGGATGTTGGGACTTGTAGTTTCTCATTCACAAAGAACTGTGAATGAACGACGTGGCCCGGCAAAATCTGCTAATACATTTAACACTACCCTCCCCTAAGACTGACAATTATTTATTTATTTATTTCAGGTACTTATATAGCGCCGTCAATTTACGCAGCGCTTTACATATCCATTGTGCATTCACATCAGTCCCTACCCTCAAGGAGCTTACACTCGAAAGTCCCTAACTCGCATTCATACATACACATACTAGGGGCAATTTAGGCAGGATCTAATTAACCTACCAGCATGTCTTTGGAGTGTAGGAGGAAACCGGAGTACCCGGAGGAAACCCACACAGACACAGGAATAACATGCAAACTCCAGGCAGGTAGTGTCAAGGTTGGGATACAAACCAGCAAACCCTTTTTACTGCTCGGCGAACGTGCTACCCACTACACCACTGTGCTGCCCATACAATGCAGCTGCCTGCTGTGCCTCCTGTGCTCAGTCATCTGGAGTTGTGTGTCTCACTAAGGCTAGGTTCACATCTGTGCAGCTCTGCGGGTCACGTTTTGCGTGGGCACAGCAGCCCATTCATTTGAATGGGCTGCTGTGCTTCCTGAAACGCAGGGAAAAGGTCCCTGCAGCATTTCAGAAATCACACGGGAACAGCAAGTGCAGTGTAGAGGTAAGGCTTCATCATTTTGTAGAACAGCACTCCACAGTGTTCTGCATGTGCCCCATGATCCACTGCAGCATTGATTTTGGCAGCTTATGTACTTGTGTCATAGGGTGAAACTCTAAGTAAATACATGGTACTGCACAAAGTCCCCTTTTTTAACATGCAATGGTGTAACATACATTACCGCAACACATAAGTGTTAAGCCAGCCTTACATATTAGTAAGCACAATTTATGCTGTATGTGGTGTTCAAACCTCTGGCCTTTAGGTGTCACGGTTTACAGTCATTACATCTGTAATACTGTCTATACTCTTTACAAGTTAATGCCTATTACTGTTTTATGGATGGAGAAACGTGTTATTAAAGTGGAACTTCAGTCATTTTTTCAACTTTCCATCTATTAAATCTTCTGCACTTGTTGTTTTAACTTTGGATAGTAAAACATTTTTTTTTTCTGCCAGTAAATACCTTATACAGCCCACTTCCTGTTTCTTGTCTGGTCATTAGCCTAGGCTTATGGCATCATGCACAGCTCTCTCTCTCACTCTCATGAGAGTTTGCCAGGAAGGGAGGGGTGATGAGTCATAAGAGGAACAATGAGGGCTGCAGAGCTGGAGGTGTGCCTCTGTGTGTCTGTGTAAATCCAGGAAGGGAACAAGCAGCAGCTTCAGCTGCCCACAGTTAAAATAGTTACAGCCAGACTCATTGGAGGGAGATTTCTGCAGCATATTTGGCAAGTACAGAATCACAGTATATATAAAATAATAGGCAAAGTGGTTGGAGGGAAGCTTCAGAATGGCAAAGATGTTTTTATTACAAATTATGTGAACAGACTGCAGTTCCGCTTGATGACGCGCTCACAGCACCAGGCACCGCAACATACCCGTACGTTGCGGTGTACTTCCTGGTTGGTGGTGCGCATGTGTATGCCCCCTGCTCACCTGTGCTGTGATTAGACACAACACGAGTTTGTCAGCAGATTTCAGCCAATGATTTATGGCTAAAACCTACTGATTGGCTGTGGCCAATCACAGCACAGGGTTCTGTGTTGACATACACACAGAACTCTGTGCACAGACAGTGGTCTGTCTGTTTCTTCTCCCTGAAATCAACTCTGAGTTCAGGAAGAAAAAGCACACAGGTCTGTTAGTAAAAAGCAGCACACATTACACTTGTTAGACACACAGTTAACCCCTTGGTTGCCCTTTGATTTTAACCCCTTCCCAGCTAGTACTATTAGTACAGTGTACAGTATTATCACGGATAACTGTATTAGTGTCACTACTAGCACATCACTAGCAGGGCCGTCTTTAATATTGATTGGACCCTGGGCAAAACTTTTCTTGCCCCCCCCCCCCATGAAGTTTTGCTCTCCACCTGCTCTGAGACATACAATAAATAGCAGCTAGACTCAAAGTCAGTTTACTAAATCAGATCAGGCAGCTATTGCGATTGGTTGCCAGAGGTTACAGTGTATCATTACCGCTCACTGACTGGTTGCTAGAGGTTACAGCACACATTACGCCTCACTGATTAGTTGCTAGAGGTTACAGCACATGATTTCTGCTTGTTGATTGGTTGCTAGAGATTACTGTGGATATGACCTCAGGGGGCATGATATACATATCAATGCCGCCGGCCGCCGTACATTTACTATGAATGCCGGTAATTTACATATAAACACAGGGTCTGCTGGTGAGTCATCTGTACACAACAATAGGGCAGAGCTGGGCAGCATTAGTAGCAGCACTTCACACTGAGATATTGGGACACAGCACGGGACTAAAACCTCAAGGAACGAGGGAATTTAAACCAGGATAGTTGTCAAGTAAGAGGCAGCTGCTTTGGGCCCCACAACAATGACAGGGCCCAGGGCAGCTGCCCCTTTTGCCCTGCCTTAAAAACGGCCTGATCACTAGTGTCAGTTAGTCAGTTGGCATCCCCCCCCGCCAGTGTCAGTTAGTGCTAGATTGCCCGCCACCCTATTACAGTCACACTATAATTCGCTGATCACTGCCATTACTAGTATAGTGTCTGTATGGATCAGTATCTTGATCATGATCAGAACTATACTAGTGTTCCCAAAAATGCAGTTTGGTTTTTACCAAAGACATATAGCAGAATACATTTTGGCTAAAACTTATAAAGAAATTTGCTTTATTGTTTGTTAGTTTTTCAAACATTTTGGTATTTTTTTGTTTATATAATTAAAAATCCAGTGGTGATCAAATGCCACCAAAAGAAAGCTCTATATATGTGAAAAAATGATATAAATGTAATTTGTGTACAGTGTTGTATGACCGCACAATTACCAGTTACAGTAGCACAGTGCTAAATATCAAAAAATGCCCTGGTCAAGAAGGGGGTAAAACCTTCTGGAGGTCAAGTGGTTAAAGTACACCATAACTACTCTACAGACTATAGGACACAAAAAGAAAGCCATATTTATTCATGTTTGTTACATTGAAATCATATTTATTACATTGAAAAGAGTTGGCTTATTTGACATAGCTGAATATTTAGTTATAACAATTTAGAGTCCATGAATAACAAAACTTTAACAGCACATGGTACAAATAACAACATGGTTGTGAAATAGGAGCTTTTGAGGTAGGAAGTTTTTCTCCATCTTGCCAGAATTCCCTTCAAATTGTCCAAGGATACCAAATTTCCTTATAAAATGGGGCAATATAAACCCCATTTTCATACGTGTTATTTTATTGGCAGATATTGAACTGCTATTCCAGAGATTTTCTGATCCATCTTTTCATATTCTACACAGTAAACATATTTATATATCACCAATGGCTTCTTCATGCTGCATAGTCCATGTGGTCCTTCTCTATGAGATCGTATCAGCTGTATGCACCCAGTAGTAGCCACTGCAGATGAAATATATGAAATATACAGCATTATCTTTTGGTTTTTATAAAACTTGATAGCTTAAAGCGGGGGTCCACCTATCTATCGTTTTTTTTTTTTTTTTGAGTTCATTCACAAACTTTTCTTCTCAGCATTACATACTCACATATTGTGTGTAATATGTCCGCCTGTGTCAGATTTCGTCGGAAAGAATAACTTATGTTATTCACTGCAGGCGGTTTCCATCTTCATTGTGGGCATTTGAAGCCCACAAGCATTTATTTCCTGGATGTGGTGAATGCTGTGCTCCCAGCATTCACCACTCGTTCCCGCACATGCTCAGTGGCATCCTGGGAAGCCTGAGACTAGCTCCCAGGAGTCTGGGAGAGGCTAGAAACACGCCTACTCCCACGGGAGGAGAACCAGGAAGTGCAAAGAAGAATAGAAAAATAAAAGGTAATTACGGCGATTTAAATTTTTTTAAACGGCATGTCAGCATCTAGGCAAGGAAGAGAATACATACAGATATTGTTCAAAATTTGGGTGGAACCCCGCTTTAAGATGTTTGTAAAAGTATTTCCATTTTTGAATAAAGCAAGGAAGGGTTAGACCCTTTCAGAAATGTAATCGCTGCCTGGTTCCTCCTGAGGGCCCTTTTTGTCCTGGGGACCACTGTCACTGAGAGATGATGAGAAATTCAAAATGATGGAACATCGAAAATGGGGATACCGATTCCTATGAGAACTATTTAGGATGTGAATTTCAAACATTTTGGAGAAACTTCCTGTTACGTCTCCAGGACAGGAAGAGAAAATCTCCTTAGCGGGACACAGACAACAACAAAAAAAGTATAGGAATTTTAACTTTTCAATAGTCAATCTTAAAAAAACACCCTTTCTGTAAAAGAACCATGGTGACCCCATGCGTCTGCCAGGAAACATTAAAAAGTTTGAATTTTTGTTCCTGCGTATGTTTACTTCCCAGTGTATCCTAATTGAATAGAACTGAGACAGTTAAAGGTCGATTAACCTCTTAGTTTAACCTGTTCCTGCTGGTGAATATGTCAGCGCATTGAATGGGTTTTAATGCCAGGCTGGCACATACACTATATTACCAAAAGTACTGGGACACCTGCCTTTACACGCCCATGAACTTTAATGGCATCCCAGTCTTAGTCCGTAGGGTTCAATATTAAGTTGTCCCACCCTTTGCAGCTATAACAGCTGCAACTCTTCTGGGAAGGCTGTCCACAAGGTTTAGGAGTGTGTCTATGGGAATGTTTGACCATTCTTCCAGAAGCGCATTTGTCAGGTCAGGCACTGATGTTGGATAAGAAGGTCTTGCACGCAGTCTCCGCTCTAATTTATCCCAAAGGTGTTTTATCAGAGTTGAGGTCAGGACACTGCACAGGCCAGTCAAGTTCCTCCACCCCAAACTCACTCATCCATGTCTTTATGGACCTTGCTTTGTCCACTGGTGCGCAGTCATGTTGGAGCAGGAAGGGGCCATCCCCAAACTGTTCCCACAAAGTTGGGAGCATGAAATTGTCCAAAAAGTCTTGGTATGCTGATACCTTAAAGCGGGGTTCCACCCAAATTTTGAACATTATCTCTATGCATTCTCTTCCTTGCCTAGATGCTGACATGCTGTGTAAAAAAATTTAAATCGCCGTAATTACCTTTTTTTTCTAATCTTCTTAGCACTTCCTGGTTTTCCTCCCATGGGAGTAGGCGTGTTTCTAGCCTCTCCCAGACCTCCCACAGTCCCCTGGGAGCTAGTCTCAGGCTTCCCAGCATGCATTGTGCAACAGCGTCATCACAACATCTCGGTGAATGCTGGGAGCACAGCATTCACAGCATCCAGGAAATACATGCTTGTGGGCTTCAAATGCCCACAATGAAGATGGAAACCGCCTTCAGTGAATTTTATAAGTTATTCTTTACAACAAAATCGGACACAGGCGGACTTATTACACAGAACATGTGAGTAGATAATCATGAGAAGAAAAGTTTGTGATTGAACTCCAAAAAAAAAAAAACGATAGATAGGTGGACCCCCGCTTTAAGAGTTCCCTTCACTGGAACTAAGGGGCCAAGCCCAACACCTGAAAAACAACCCCACACCATAATCCCCCCTCCACCAAATGATTTGGACCAGTGCACAAAGCAAGGTCCATAAAGTTATGGGTGAGCGAGTTTGGGTGGAGGAACTTGATTGGCCTGACCTCAACCCAACAGAACACCTTTGGGATGAATTAGAGCGGAGGCTACGAGCCAGGCCTTCTAATCCAACATCAGTGCCTGACCCCACAAATGCGCTTCTGAAAGAATGGTCAAACATCCTCAAAGACACACCCTCAAACCTTGTGGACAGCCTTCCCAGAAGAGTTTAAGCTGTTTTAGCCGCAAAGGGTGGGCCAACTCAATATTGAACCCTACGAATTAAGACTGGGATGCCATTAAAGTTCATGTGCGTGTAAAGGCAGGCGCCCCAATACTTTTGGCAATATGGTGTATATGCTGGCTGTGCTGTTCTATGCTAGGAATGCTCTCACTGCATGCTTCCAGCACACTGACTGAGTCATGGAAAGGGCTGGGTCAATGGTGGGATGGGCTATTGATCATGTGATTGCTGTGACAGCCAATTGCAGTTGTCACATGATCAGGAACTCCACCGCCCAGCTTTAGGATTCACTTAAAGGGCTGGCAGGAGGTAACGGGAAGGGGTTAAAGTAGTAGTAAACTTTGCTTTTTTACTTGTGCCTACAGGTCAGTTTATAAGACTTGCCTGTATGTACAGTGAATATCTCCTAAACTTGCACCGTTTAATAGATTGTCACAGTTGCAGCAACAGGTGAGTTCACTGGCGCAAGCACAGTGCGCTCAACATTAAAATGGTTGTAAAGCCACTTGAAAAATTCTCTCCAATCTCCTCTGTTAGATAATGCAACATTCCCCAGTGTGTGTTTTTATTTTTTTAAAGTTGCTGTGTACCTTATTTCATAGTGCCAATCATGTGACCGCCCAGCTCTCTTCTCACCCAGGCTGACAGCTACAGTGGGAGGGCCCAAAAACTCCCACTTTCCAATCAGCAGGGAGCATGAGATTTGCTTATTGAAGAGCTCTAAGAGGGGGTATGTCAGACGTATGCAGAGAGTCTGCTGCTTCCACACAGAGAAGGCTGTGGCTGCTTTATAAGGAAAATCAACTAAAATCTTGCAGACATTTTATTTTGTATCACCTGTATTTCTCACGTTGTGGGCATTTGTCCCTGGGTACATACTGCCCTAAACATTAGTAGGTCTCAGTGCACTGTCCAGCTCTGCCCAGCCGCAGCAGCTGTCAGCATCTCATAGAGTTTGACAGACTGCTGGCAGTGGGGCTGGACAGTGCATCTGTAGTCTTCGCCGGCATATAAATGTCAGAGACTCATGCAGTGGGCCTTACAAAGTCGTATCACCTGCACAAGAAATACAATAATGTACATGGCCCACAGAGTTCTGCCCATATGAGTGCACAGTGTTATTTTTACACATTCCAACCTGTTTAGGCGAGAATGTCAAACATTTTAAACATGCTTCCTTTATGCATGAATCTAAGACATAATACGGGAATTTTGAATATTTTCCAGGCTTATGTTGTCATATTTTACATATGAATAATTCAGGTCAATTTGCGTTAACTAAATGAAATACCTGTTTTTATTGCAAACAGTACAATTGGCATCCCATCTGAATGAATGTTGTTAGATATTTACGTGTTGCATGGAGCAGGGAGGGAGAGTTATATATATATATTAGGACTGTTTGTACAGAATGATTAGAAAGAACATGTGCAAAGTAAAGCGAAAGCTGCACAGTATGGCTAGTGGTATGTATTACTGCACACCTACCTGACGATAGCTAAGAGTCACTGTGCCAGACCCTGTAAGATCTGCAGCCTGGAACTTCTCTGTAGAATATACAAAAAGTGGTGAATATCGGCACAGCTTTCATGAAATATATGCCCTATCAACTGTGTGTTCAAAGGGTCTGTCCACCCAAAACTGATATTTTATTTTTTTTTGGCAGATACCGGAGAGATAAATGATCTGACAGTTTCTCATAGACATGGTAGGTGAAGTATCTGCAATTGAGTTTCTCAGTCTGCACACTTGCTGTGTCCATTATGATTGAGTTGTGTTCTTCATATTGGATTTTGTTATTTTTTTTGTATTATGAGAACACATCAGGAGTAGTTGGAACACACAAAGATGGGTGGTTAAAGTGTATGTAAAGCCAATTTATTTTAATAAAATGAGATTAAATCAGGTCAGTTTTTTATTTATTTATTTATTTTTTATATATTTGTCCCATTTCTGTCCTGAAAATGAACAGGATATGATAACAAAACTCTACAAGCTAAGGGGAATTACCCTCTTAGATGGTTAAAACTGTTGACCCCACTGGACAATTTCATAATATTCGACCTTGGTCACAAGGACAAAATGAGAGTGTAAATCTAACCATTGTGGAGGTGTGTGAGTAGAGAAAGGTGTGAAGCTGTACGGCGGTGTACCCATGCCAACTACTCTGAGTTTTCTTCCCCCAGGGTTTCTTTAGGCTATGACAGGCGATGAACTAGGTCACTAACTCCTGCTGCATGTGGGACAACACTTGGCCCGAAGGCGTGCCCACCGATGCCCAGGACCAGGACGACTGGTTGCAGTTCTTCCTCACGATTACTCATGGCAACTACTTCTTCCTCCTTGTCTTGCTGAATGAACCTTTGTTGTAGTGATGTTACACATGCTCCATATTGCTGTTTTGGGCCCAGGTTCTTTAGGAATATGCCTAGACCCCACATGCACCCCTTGAATAACTTCTAGCCAGGTTCTGAGCAGTTTATTCAACTTTTACTGTAAACTTGGCATGACATGTATAGCATGCAATAATGTCTTTCTCCCAACTAAACTGAACTGTGGCTGCCCCAGGTTACCTGCACCAGTGTAGCTACTTTGGGAAAAGTCCATACTTGGAAATGCTCGAATAGAGAAATCCATGCTCATGGGGTGTTCCGGCCAATCTGTGTTTCAGAGTAGACAACAGGTCTCAGCAAGTTCCCCCCACCTTCCCAGGATCTGGACCTTTTCACATCGGGAAAGGAGGCAAAACATTAACCCTTTCCCTCTCACCTGTGCAACCGAGTGCTAACCGAGTGCTAATTAAACATACAGACAGACCTGTTCTACTGAGGAAGGCCTGTGATTGGCCGATACACGTCTAGAAGGGAGGAGCTGATTGTCACGTTCAGCCAGGCACTGTGTATGTGGACACGGCGGTGCTACTCTGGGGGTTTTTATGTGATTTTAAAAGTTTTTATCTTGTAAGTGCAACTTGTCTGTTTGGGGGCTTTTGAATAAATTTGTATACGGAGAACACTATGGTCTCTATACTTATTATTTACATGTCCTGAACTCATGGAAAGCTGGAAGATGATCCGTTTCTTCGGATATTAATGAACTGAGTTACCATTAAGAAAAGAGCCATCTGGATTACCCACCATTGATTGGGAAGAGGAAGTGAGAGCAAAGAGCTTGTGGGGAGATCCGCATATGAGTTTTGACTCATCTGGGAGGTGCACTCCTTTTGAGGACGAACAATCACTGTGGTGGAATTGTGTGGATACACTATCGCAAGAAGAGTTTTTCATGTTTTATTTCTTCATTTTTTAATTTTGTGGACTATTCATATATATGTAGGATGTATTTATTTTAGAGATTTGCACTTTATATTTATAATTTTACACATAGCGCTACATTTATTTATTTACTATACAGACTGACCTGCCTACAGACAGAGTCACTAAGACAACAATAATATAAAACTGACAACTGACAGGGGTATTATAATCCTTCCCTTCACTATCCAAAATGTAAAAAAAAAAAACATTTGGCTATACTCTTTAAATCCAGGACAGGAATAGAGTTTGACATTGTAGCGGGGAGATCTTGTTGTTGAAATATCCTAGACATAAGTAGTCGGGGGTCGATGCAGACCACAAGGCTCAAACCATAACTAAAATATTAGCTTTAGGTGGACAACCCATTTAACTGTTAGGCCTCATTCACACAGAATTTTACCTACAGCTGCAGCAGGAATCTACTGTGTTCCTGCATCTGGATTCAGAGGTGAATGTGGATAATTGTGGCCACGCAGTCTGTACAAAGCAATGACAGGCTGACAGCAGCTGCATAAGTGTTAAGATGTAATTGCACATGGGGCGATTACCTGCGATTAGGGACAGATGATCACTCCTCAGTGCAAGCTGTTTAGGCTCCGTTCATATCTTGGCGTTCCAAATTGTGGACGGAATCGCCGTGATTCTGCCCACGATTCGAAATAGCAGAAAATCGCAGAATGTCCATGCGATCCCCCTCCTTTCCAATGGCACCCCGATTATGATGCAGTTTTGCCTCAAATCGTCGGGCGACAATCGCAGTAAAATCGCGCAAACAGAATTGCGAGGCGCCTGTCGCCCAAAAGAAGTGCAAGAACTTCTTTTGGGCAACAGGCTTCCCGCGATTCTGTTTACGAGATTTTACCGCGATTGTCGCCCAACGAATCGCGCCAAAAGAGCACCGCGATCGGAGTACCATTGGATGTGACGGGGATCGCACAGGGATTCTGTCCACAATTCGGAACGCCAAGATATGAACTGAGACTCATGTCCAACAGCAATTATCTGTCTCTAAGCGCAGGTAATTGCTCCAAGTGCAATTACATCTGAACACCCGCAGACAGCTGCGGCCGCTGTCAGCTTGTCATTGCTTTGTACAGGATTTTTGCTGCAGCTGTGTTATATCCCATGTCAAATGAGGTTATGCTAAAGTTCTATTTTAGTCTACTAACCAAGCTATTGAGACTCACCGGTGAGACTTTGAAATTTTAGGAGACAGCAGATGAAATGATGATAGCTGAGAAAGCCAGTGGGGTCCCCATATCTTAATTGGACAAGTCTTACTAAGAAATCATCTACTGGGAGGCCTGTATGATAAAAAAAAAAACAACTAAATGCACTGTATACCATAACTTTATCCTTATATTTCTTCCAGTAAATAAAGTTTTTCTTTTCCATAAATAATCTTTAAACACTGAGGCATACTTACATATAGCGGTAAAAAAAAAAAGAAGATTTCTACCTAGTTTTTGAAAGAAATGAAAACAGGGAGGCGCTGAATCGATCATGGTAGGCATATATTACAAGTTAAATATGATTTATTATAGAGGGCTATTTTTGACTGCTTGATGTGTATTATATAAGTCTGCACTCTTCCATAATAAGCACATTCTCTGACTCATGCTGCATGCTAATTTAGCTTCTCAGTCAAATTACCGAGTCTGGCACTGATGAGTAGGTTGGTAGAATGAAAACATTTTTAAAAAAGCAGATGGAGTATTTTTATTATACATTTTTTAAAACAGATGGATGATTTTAAAGGATAGGTTTGTAAACTGTCTCTAATTACCAGGGAAATCCCTTAAAGTGGTAGTAAACCGCAAAAAGAAAAGAAAAAAAAAATGGGCCCCTGGGTGGTTTTAGTCGTAATCTGCTAGTATGCACAGCATACTAGCACATTATCACAGACTTAACTAAAAACAAAGCCCCCCAGCGCTGCACTGTCACGGGTCGGGGCACTTCCCTCTTCACCTATATTAATGGCTGCAGGAGTCACCGCCGCGGCACAGAGATCTGAAGGAACGACAGTAATGCCACCGGCTGTTGCTAAAGTAAAGATCTCCTAAATGATGCACGTTTAGAAGATATTTACCGTATCTATAGGTAAGCCTATAATAAGACCTGGTCTTCCTTCCGGGTTCATGGGCTTCAGCCGTATGAATGGCCGTGCCGCAACGATGTCACTCCCACGCATGTGCGCAGGAGTCATGGCCGCGGCACAGAGCTCTGAAGGAACGGCACGGAAATGTTGTTCCTTCAGTGCGCATGCACCTGTGACATCACCGGCTGCTGTTAAAATAAATATCTCCATCCGTGCTCCATCCATGGCTCATCCATCCCCATTCATGGCTCATCCGTGCTCCATCCATGGCTCATCCATCCCCATTCATGGCTCATCCATCCCCCTGCATGGCTCATCCATCCCCCTTCATGGCTCATTCATGCTCACCCATCCCCATCCATGGCTCATTCATGCTCATCCATGCCACATCAGTGTTTATCCGTGCCACATCTATGCCACATCAGTGATCATCCGTGCCACATCAGTGATCATCTGTGCCACATCAGTGATCATCTGTGCCACATCCATGCCACATCAGTGCTCATCCATGCCACATCCATGCCACATCAGTGCTCATCCGTACCACACCAGTTCTCATCCATGCCATATCAGTTCTCATCCATGCCACATCCATGTCACATCAGTTCTCATCTGTGCCACATCCATGCCACTACAGTGCCCCACAAAAGTGTAATGGGTAGTCAAATTTAATTTGAAATGTATGCCCTTAGAACACCAGTCGGTGCTCCCTGCATGTCGGGCCTCTGTATGTGGCCAGGATTTTAAAAAAGTCTCACACATGTGGAATCGCCATACTCAGGAGGAGTAGCAGAATATATTTTGGGGTGTGTAAAAACAAAAAAAGCGTTTTTTCCATTTTCTTTCCACATTTTCCAAAAACTTGTGGGAAAAAAATGACATGTTCAAAAGACTCATAATACCTCATAGAATATATGCTGGGGTGTTTACTTTCCAAAATTGGTTCATTTTTTGGGCGTTTTCATTGTCCTGGTGCTCCAGGACCTTCAAAAGTGTAATGCCCCGTACACACGTTCGGACTCTCCGACGGAAAATGTGCGATCAGAGCTTGTTGTCGGAAATTCCGACCGTGTGTAGGCTCCATCAGACATTTTCCATCTGAATTTCCGTCACACAAAATTTGAGATCTGGTTCTCAAATTTCCGACAACAAAATCTGTTGTCGTAAATTCCGATCGTGTGTACACAATTCCGACGCACAAAGTGCCACGCATACTCGGAATCAAGCAGAAGAGCAGTACTGGCTATTGAACTTCATTTTTCTCGGCTTGTCGTATGTGTTGTACGTCACCGCGTTGTTGACGTTCAGAATTTCCGACCAACTTTGTGTGACCGTGTGTATGCAAGACAAGTTTGAGCCAACATCCGTCGTAAAAAAAACATGGATTTTGTTGTCGGAATGTCCGATCGTGTGTAGGGGCATAAGCAGTAGTCTAGAAATTAGATGTGTAATTTATGCTCCTAGAATACCTGATGGTGCTCCCTGCATGTTGGGCCTCTGTATGTGGCCAGGCTGTGTAAAAGTCTCACACATTTGGTATCGCCATACTCAGGAGGAGTAGCAGAATGTGTTTTGGGGTATAATTTGTGGTATGCATATGCTGTGTGAGGGAAATAAGCCGTTAATATGACAATTTTGTGAAAAAAAAAAATTCATTTTGCAAAGAATTGTGGGAAAAAATTACATCTTCAAACAACTTACCATGCCTCTTACTAAATACCTTGGACTGTCTACTTTCTAAAAATGGGTAATTTGGGGGGTATTTGTACTTTCCTGGCTTGTTAGGGTCTCAAGAAATGAAAATAATTTTCAATGATTGGCACCTTAGCTTGTAGACTCTATAACTTTCACAAAGACCAAATCATTTACACTGACTTAAGTTACTTTTACCAAAGATATGTAGCAGTATAAATTTTGACCATCATTTATGAAGAAAAAATACTAATTTGCTAAATTTTACAACAGAAACCAAGAAAATTGTTTTTTTTTTTTTTTACAAAATTTTCAGTCTTTTTCATTTATAGCGCAAAAGAAATAAAAAACCCAGAGGTGATCAAATACCACCAAACGAAAGCTCTATTTGTGTGGGAAAAATAAGGACAAAAATTTCTTATGGGTACAATGATGCATGACTGAGTAATTGTCATTCAAAATGTGAGAGCACTGAAAGCTGAAAAATGGTCTGGTTAGGAAGGGGGTTTAAGTGCCCAGTGGGCAAGTGGTTAAGATGGCCTTGAACCACCAAATCGCACCTCAAGGTCATGGTTATCTCACATAGAGGTTCCCCAACATGTAATCAGAGCCCAATCTTTTATGGAGAGCAAATAAAAGTACAGGAACGTAGGATTCAAGTTATAATAAAAGCAAATGATTTATTGGTAACCTCTACGTGAAGGGCATAGGGGGCGGTAACGTTTTGAAGGACAACTCCTCATTCTTTCCTCTTCAAGAAGAGAATGGTATGAATGGTACTCATTGGAAATCATGGGGTGCGACTTTGCAGTGCCAAGTCGCAGGACAAGTCGCACAAGAGTGAAAGGGGCCTAAGAGTTTTTTAAAACTATAAACACTTCCAGCTGGCACCACTAATTGAGGAAAGGAGTTCCACACCCTTACCGCTCTAGCAGTAAAGAACCCCCTATGCAGTTTAAGGTTGAACTGCTTCTTTTCCAATTTCATTGAGTGGCACTGTGTCTACTTAAGCTCTCTGAAACTGAAAAATGTCCTCCCTATGCTAGATTTACCACTGGGGTATTTTTATATCTCTATCATATCTCCTCTGAAACCTCTCTTTTTGTCAGCCATAGCATAGAGTGCGACAGCAATCATGATTTCCTCTCACATACCAGCAATGAATCAGTATTGGTTCTCGGGATTGCTGTTATAGTTTTAGAACATTTTATGCTGTAGGAGAGGGATGGATGGTTTCTGGCCTGCAGAAAATGACCAATGGATTACTGGGGTGTATGTAATCTCTTTAAACAACACCTTCAGTTTATTTTGGTTCATAACCTATACATAACATATATGATTTATAGATATGCTTTTTGGATATGTAGATATCCAAAAAGCATATCTATAAATTTATAAACATATTTATAACTATTGTCATTGAATATTAGCCTCGGGATAAAATATTCACCAATTACACTTGTCTTACCTGCTGCCTTTAGAGCAGGGACCAGTTGATGGATGGAAATTCTGTCACCGTTGTCTTTATGTGCATTGCAGAATATTTGCTGTAGATAAGATGAATACTATTTTAGTATATCCTGTATCCTGTAGTGCACACAGGGCCAGGTTTCTATGTAGCCAACACAGACATGGCCTAAGACGAAATGCATAGTTTCCAGCCGTCCCCCATTTAAAGGGACTGTCCCTGTTTTGGAACCAAATCCCTCTGTCCCTCTTTCCTTCTCAGTTCTCCCTCTTTTTGGTCTGATGTATAAACATCTTCAAAAAGGTTCTATTTAACTATCAAATGTGTTACACTGCACTAAGCCTTTCAATCAGTTTCCAAATGATCACTTTTTTTTAGGTCCATAGCAGGGTTGTGTCCTTTGTACACATACCTTGTGCTATAATGTGTCCCTCCTATCTAAGAAAGTTGGGAGGTATGTGGTAGGGTTGTTAGCGGCAGATACAGATGGCCCACACATGTTTCAGTTGGTAATATACTTTAATTATGAGTGAATGAGTTTTTTTTAATCCAAAGGTGCCCAATGATATTGTATGGCAGTCTGTTGTTCTTGCATGACCTGACTTTCCACTGGCACCACTCTCTGATAGCTACTGTTGAATAGAAAGGGTAGGGTAGGGGCAGAAGATACCAGAGCTGCTTATATTAGGAAAGGACAGGATGCGCTCAGGTAGGAAGCAGCTTGCTTGACAAAATGTTTTTTAAAGATTTTACTGAAACAATTTTTTGTAGTCCACCCAAAAGGGGAAGCTCTGCTTGTCTGCCTCCTCCTCCCTCCACTGCCACATTGGCACCTGGTTTTGACTGGTACCCGCTCCCACTTCCGGGCTCACTTTGCTGCTGCAAACAGACAGAAGTTCACCCCCCCCCTCCTTCCCCGGCAGCCAGCCCATTCACAAAGCGCAACGCACTACATGCATGCACAGTAGGAAACAGGCTGTCCATTTCCCTTAGTCAAGATGGCGGGGCCAGCACCCGATAGGTGATTGAAAAATTGGCTCGGGTAAGGACACCGCTGGAATCCTGAACAGGTAAGTCAGGTAAGGTAATCTAATATTAAAAGTCAGCAGCTACAGTATTTGAAGCTGCGGACCTTAAATGTTTTGGGGGGGAGCCTGGAGCTCCTCTTTAAATCATAATGTCTTGTGATTTATGGATAGATACAGTTAGTTTCTTTACTTTCATAGATGCTATTATCCAAGGCATATTATACAGCACACTATAGCAGCCTTCTTTGACTAGATATCTGTCTTACATATGTTCACCTCCTAAATCCCGAACTACAACCAGTCAAAACCCGAGAATGAGATGATTGTCCCCTGATATAACCAATAAGGAAATGCATCTGTGGACTTAATGCAACCCTGAAAGACACCTCTATAGGCTGCAATGGGTCTATTGTGGTCCTGCATTTGAGCTTTTTGCTGTGAATTCTGCATTTGTACCTGCGCCTACAGGAATATTACCATACCTCCCAACATTTTGAGATGGGAATGAGGGACACCTACTAGCAAATGTATGTAGGCATAGAACATGCCCCCTGCCACACCCCCTTAAAGGAGAATTAACCCAAAAAAAAAGGTTAATTAAATCCAAAAGGGACTTTTTTTTACCACTACTATTCCTTTATATTGGCTTATAAAATTTACACTGCAGCAATTTATAATTTGGATGAGAGGTTTAGCACTGGGAAACACGTTTTGAAAGATAAAAATTGCATTTTATATACAACTATATGGATCAGACCAAAATGAGGGACAAATGAGGGTGAAAGAGGGACAGAGGGACATTGCTCCAAATCAGGGACAGTCCCTCGAAATCAGGGACAGTTGGGAGCTATGCATTAATATGTAGTGTAGTTTATTTACTAAAACTGGAAAGTGCCAAATCTGGTGCAGCTGTTCATGTTAGCCAATCAGCTTCTAACTTCAGTTTGTTCAAGTAAGCTTTGACAAAAAAAAAAAAACTGAAAGCTGACTGGTTTCTATGCAGAGCTGCACCAGATTTTGCACTCTCTGGTTTTAGTAAATCAACCCCAAAGAATGCATAAATCCCAATATAAATTCTCTTTTCTGCACACAAAAAACATGTGCACAAAACAACAATCCACTTCTCAATCTAATGCCCCGTACACACGGTCGGATTTTCCGACGGAAAATGTGTGATAGGACCTTGTTGTCGGAAATTCCAACCGTGTGTAGGCTCCATCACACATTTTCCATCGGATTTTCCGACACACAAAGTTTGAGAGCAGGCTATAAAATTTTCCGACAACAAAATCCGTTGTCAGAAATTCCGATCGTGTGTACACAAATCCGATGCACAAAGTGCCACGCATGCTCAGAATAAATAAAGAGATGAAAGCTATTGGCTACTGCCCCGTTTATAGTCCCGACGTACATGTTTTACGTCACTGCGTTCAGAATGATCGGATTTTCCGACAACTTTGTGTGAGCGTGTGTATGCAAGACAAGTTTGAGCCAACATCCGTCGGAAAAAATCCTAGGATTTTGTTGTCGGAATGTCCGATCAATGTCCGACCGTGTGTACGGGGCATAACAGTGCACTTCCTCCAAGGTGCTCTTTAATGTGTCCATAAACCATGACAATTCTCGCTCATGGAAATAGATTTAGCAAGTCCAATTGATCCGTTAAAGTGCTATTTGGCCTACTTATTCACTTAAGAAGTCAATTGGGGTCTATTTCCACAAAGGAAGTGTCATCGTTTGTCATGGTTTAGACAGAAAGAGCACCTTAGGGGACGTGCGCTGTTATATTGAGAAGCAGGATTTTTTTTTTGCACACATTTTGCACAAGGGGTTTTTTATGAGGATTTGTGTATTCTTTATATATTAACTGACACAATCTTTCTTGGTATTGAGAATGAAAATTTAAAATTATTGATATGTTATATTGTTTTTTGCATTTGTAACAGTCAAACAGTCAGTATTGATTTACATATTTTAGTTATTTATTGTGATTGTTACTATATGTTCTTTGCACCTAGGAAAAAAAAGGGGGGGGGGGGGGTATATAAGGGAGAGCTTATGTGTTTACTTTTGGTTACCATATAGTACATAATTTACAAAAATATAAATTTTCTGTGAGTAAAAATACATTTTTTTTTATTGCCATCAAATCTTTTAGGGACACAGGAGTTTAGTAATTCTTGGACATTTGTCTTATTCTGCTGCCTTCAAAAGGTTGGAACACTGGAAAACAAAAAAATGTTAAGCCAGACCCTGTATGGCACCACCTCCAGCCATTATGCTTAAAGTTTGTGAGCAAACAGTACTTAAAGTGATTTTAAAGTCTTGCTTTTTTTAGTTAAATATAACAAACATGTTATACTTACCTGCCTTGTGTAGCGGTTTTGCACAGAGCAGCCCGGATCCTCCTCTTCTTGGTGCTCCTGGCCCCCCCTCCTGCTGAGTGCCCCCACAGCAAGTAGCATGCCATGGGGGCACCCAAACCAAGCCACAGCTCCTTGTGTCCATTCAGACACAAAGCCATGGCCCGGCCTTGTCCCCCTTTCTCACCTCATTGGCTGACTGACGTTGATTGACAGCAGCGGGAGCCAATGGCGCCACGCTGCTTCCTCAGCCAATGAGGAGGGGGGTCCTGGGCAGCCAAGACACTCCTGCAACATTGCTGGATCTAGATGGGACTCAGGTAAGTATTAGAGGGGCTGAGGGGGGCTGCTGCACACAGAAGGCTTTTTATAGAATGCATTAAGATAAAAAACATTTTGCCTTTACAACCACTTTAAGGCCAGTAATACAGATGGGCAGGACCCATGTCCCTCAATAGACTTCAGTAAAAAAAAAAAAAAAATAGCGTACAAAATATCTTATTATCTTTATCATTAATTAAAGTGGATGTAAACCCAATGTCATCCTTTCTAAACTACTGCCATAGGGGTTATCTATAAGGATATACATGCCTCCTGCATGTATCTTCACCTGTCAAATGTCTCCCCTCTGTCTGTTATTAAACCCGAAAAACTGCAGATTCTGTGGGTGGGTCTGTTGTCTGGAGCTCGTGGGTGGAGTCGTGATGTCAGTAGACTCCCCGCCCACCTCTACACTCCCCTTGTCAATATGCATTTTCTCCTGTGTATTTCTTACACTGAACTTCTGCTATGATCTCTAACATCCAGTGAAAAGACAGGAAAGTAACCACATGACTTCAGCATGCCAAATCATGCTGAGGTGTGGAACAGCCAATCCTTGCAGAGCTGCTGAAGAAAGGAGTGGGGGAGGGAATTAAAAAATACTGCATGTCTTAGGCTAGTGCATGAGATATGTAAATCACCTGTCACTCACAGCAAGGGGGAGGATTTGACAAAGTTTTCTCAGTTTGTCAAGATTTATCTCACTGAACAATAAAAGAGGATTAATATCGTAAAATAAATGTGCTAACAGAGGGGAGGTGACTCCTGTGAAGTGAATAACCCAAGTTGGATCAAAAACAAACATATGCCTCTGATACCAAAATAAAAAAGGAAAAACCAAGTCCCATTATGTCTAAACTGAATAAACAGTCACTGGATGGTGTAAATCCCGGAGTCATATAAATGGGTATGCAGATCCATCCGTGGCAAGAACGTCATGGAAGGATTAACATCTACAACTTGACGGAAGGTAAATGTTCTTACCAGATCCGGTGGACTCTAGTGTCAGCGACATAGAGTCATCAGAGCTGTGTGCCACACATGGCAAATGTAAAGATGTCCAGGTGAATGAGACCTCACGGTGGATTCCAAGGATGTTCCTAAGGGCTTCCAAGTCCAATCATCAATTCGGGACAGGGACTTCCAAATCCGACCCCACTTCAGGAGCTCCAAAAAGTGCCCACTCGTACTGAAAGGTTATGTGGAGAAAAAATATTGCTTTTTATTTATAAAAAATCAATACAATAAAATGTGATCACTAAAAAGACAAGGGCAATATGAAGACAAGGGCAATATGAAGAGTGATAGAGCGGCTCTATCACTCTTCATATTGCCCTTGTCTTTTTAGTGATCACATTTTATTGTGTTGGTTTTTTATAAATAAAATACCACCCGTTTTTATCTGCACTATGTGGAAGCAATATTTTTTCTTCACATAACCTTTCAGTACGAGTGGGCACTCCACCTGGCTACATCTACCCACCAAGATTCCCATTTTGGAGCTCCTGAAGTGGCGTTGGATTTGGAAGTCCCTGTCCCGAATTGATGATTGGACTTGGAAGCCCTTAGGAACATCCTTGGAATCCACCGTGAGGTCTCATTCACCTGGACATCTTTACATTTGCCATGTGTGGCACACGGCTCTGATGACTCTATGTCGCTGACACTAGAGTCCACCGGATCTGGTAAGAACATTTACCTTCCGTCAAGTTGTAGATGTTTATTCTTCCATGACGTTCTTGCCACGGATGGATCTGCATACCCATTTATATGACTCCGGGATTTACACCATCCAGTGACTTTTTATTCAGTTTAGACATAATGGGACTTGGTTTTTCCTTTTTTATTTTGGTATCAGAAGCATATGTTTGTTTTTGATCCAACTTGGGTTATTCACTTTACAGGAGTCACCTCCCCTCTGTTAGCACATTTATATTACGATATTTATGCACTTCAGTTATGCGCTACATTTTTTCACTATTTTGTTTATTGTATATGTCATACCGTATGTAGCTGCTCCCCCTTTCCCTTTTTTGCCATTACAGTTAGCGCAGTGTTTTTTTTTACCACCAATAAAAGAGGATTGCTCAGAGATGGATTAACTCTGTGTGGCAAGACTGGGCTCAAATGTTAGGAAATCTTATACTCTACAGTATGATAAAAAAAAAAATTTCGGGTTTACATCCACTTTAATGAACACAGGAATTTAGCCATTCTTGGACATTCAGGATGCCCAAAAACCATGCAACTGAGGAGTTAGCAACAACCACTGAGAGATCCAGCACATAAGAAGATGCCATTCATATCAAAAAGTGAAATACAGACCGTTCCAGCTATGATTTTCTTCCAGAGTGTGTAAAACTGCTCCCAGTCCAGGGAACCCACAGTTGATATCTGTCTGGAGTCAAATAATCACAACACAAGCATGCAAGTATGATGAGATGCAAATGTACAATCAGTTCATGTAGTCCCAGAACATATGTTTTGTCATAAATAGCAGGATATTTAGTCATTCCTCAGTGGCTGAAAACAGGAGTTGAATGCTTTAAAAAGGAACTTTAACTTTGGAGCTTAAAAAAACAAATAAAAAAATAAATAAAAATCGCAGAATAAAAAACGAAATAATGCATAATTAGTTAAAACCTTAAATTTAGCTCTTTAACTATTTTTCTGTATATTTTACTTTTGTATAGTTTTACATGATATATAATTATTTAGGTAAAATTTAGTTTGCTTTACTAGAATGTAAATAAGTTCAAAATTCAGTTGTCATTGACATTAAAGTGTGCAATCTAATAGTGCACCATAATTACATGCAACAGTAAAGGCCTGCAAGTATGTACCATGTGAGACATTATTTGTGTGACACAAGTGCCCCTTATACTGAACTGCATAATGAACTGGTGGTGTTCTCTTATATGGTAATGATCTACAGTGGGAAGAAGGATTGATTTTGGCTAATGCCGCGTACACACGAGCGGACTTTACGGCAGACTTTGCCCGGCGGACGGGATTTCATCGGACAATTCGATTGTGTGTGGGCTTCAGCGGACTTTGTTTGCTCAAAAGTTGGACGGACTTAGATTTGAAACATGTTTTAAACCTATCCGTCGAACTCGAGTCCGGTCGAAAAGTCCGCTTGTCTGTATGCTAGTTCGACGGACAAAAAGCCACGCTAGGGCAGCTATTGGCTTCTGGCTATGGACTTCCTTATTTTAGTCCGGTCGTACGTCATCACGTACGAATTCGACAGACTTTGGTGGATTGTGTGTAGGCAAGTCTGTTCATTCAGAAAGTCCGTTGTAAAGTACGTTGAAAAGTCCGCCAGGCAAAGTCTGCCGTAAAGTCCGACCGTGTGTACGCGGCATAAACTAGATGTTAGGCACTTACTCTTCAATCCTACACCACCTAGCTTTGGTGGCTCCCAAAAATCATCTAAATAATCACAGCCTGTATATTATCCAGCTCCAGGAATTTGATTTCTGCTACAGAGGTTCACCTGACCCATAACTTTTTTTTCTGTATAATGAAGTTCATTAGCTCCAGAAGTGTAGGACTTTGGTGGAAGCTGAATTCTCCCCTCCCTAGCTATTCAATACATGGGATGGTAGGAGGAACTTGTCATCTTTACAAAGGAGAACCCCTTTAGAAAACACATATAGTGGTATGGGAGGTACATTGCTGACATCTTGTTCATGGAAGGGAGAGAAGCTTTGTGGATCATCTGAACAACAATAACCTGAATAACCTGAACCTGTGTCTCTCATAGGAGTGGAACTATGATACAATTACTTTTTTAGATATGACAGTCTCGGAAAACACAGAAACTGGTTAGGTATCAACATACACTTTTTTGGAAAATGTGTGCAGGTAATTTTACATTGCTAGCCATTAGCTGTCATTCTTTGCACACCATGAAGGCTAGGGGAGAAATGTAAACATGCTAAGAGAAACTGGGACATTTTACAGCCTCTCCTGAACAATTTAAGTTGACAGATAGTAACTGAAGTTTAAAAACTGTACATGAAGCCTTAAAGAAGAAGTCCAGCCTGGGATCATTTGGCTGAGCTTCTCCTATGGGTCACAGGAGTGCAATTCATTTTGCACTCCTGTGACCCATTTTCAGCAGTGTTCTGAAGTCCGCTCTCTGCTGATGTCTCCAAGATCAGTACAGGCACCGCGTCATCCCGACTCTGGGAGTCTGGATCCGCCAGGTGCCTGGACTGATGGCTGTCTCAGCCTCTCAGCGAGCCGCTGAGATGGCCGCTCCCTGCCCCTCCACAGCTCAGCTCTCCAGTGAGTGTGAAGGAGCAGAGTGGAGAGCTGCTGATTGACAGGCAGCAGCTCTCCGCTCGGGGAGGTGAGAGAACTGAGCCATCAGGGAGGTGTGAGAACTGAGCCATCGGCGATGTTCAGTGGCTCCGTTCTCAGTGAAGAGGCGGCGGGGGGCAGATGCAGCATCGGACTGATGCTGCATCCACCTAGGTAAGTATGATTGTAGGATAAAAAAATCTCATACTTCTCTTTTAAGCCTTGTATAAAGAGGAATCCAAGACAGTAGAGAGGAGATTGCAAAAAGAGACCTTGGACCTTGGTCAATTCAATGAGGTAAAAACAGCCAGCAACAGAACGAGAATTTTCTTCCTAAGAAGAGGTAACAAAGTATCCAATATCTAATTCCCCTGTAAACAAACAAATTACTTTTGTAACTACTTTCTCTATTGAATATAATTAATAAATATCTGTCAGAAATCTGTGATTTCTTAACAGATGGGTGCTGTTTTTCCAGTAGGAGGATGCCGGCCTTGGGATCACTCCTGTCATCAAGATATAACAAGTCAAATATAGAGTTTAAAAGGGCATGGTTGTCGGTCAGTGTGTTTAAAAAAGCTGTAGATACTGTAGGGTACACATAAAGTCCCATTTAAAAACACCCACAGTTATCAGAGAAAAAATATTTTTAAACAATATACTAATTGTAACACATGTAATGTGGTGATGTGAATGTTATCTCATGTGCAGAATGCTCTCTTCATTAGGTTGGTTGCACTACCGGACCTTTAAACTGATTGTAAAGTCTCGTATTTTTTTCCTATAAAAATAAAAAAAACATAATATACTTACCTGCTCTGTTACAGTGGATTTGCACAGAGCAGCCCGGATCCTCCTCTTCTCGGGTCCCTCCTCTGTGACCTGGGCCCCTCCCTCCTGGTCGGTGCCCCAACAGCAAGCAGCTTGCTATGGGGCACCCGAGCCAAGTCCCAGCTCCCTGTGTCCATTCAGACACAGAGCCCCGACCCGGCTCCGCCCCCTCTCTTCCCTGATTGGCTAGCTGACTTTGATTGATAGCAGGAGCCAATGGCGCCGCTGCTGTGTCTCAGCCAATCAGGAAGGAGAATCTCGGACGGCTGAGACAATCATGGACATTACTGGACAGAGATGGACCTCAGGTAAGTGTTAGGGGGGCTGCTGCACACAGAAGGCTTTTCATCTTAATGCATAAAATGCATTAAGATTAAAAAAAAACTTCTGCCTTTACAATCCCTTTAAGGATAAGTGTAGGTGAGCACTTTTGCAATGGGATGAATCCTAAAAGTTAAACATCCCTCCAATGTTTCTAAACATGTCATGAATGGGACCTGAGCTGTATCCTTTTTTGTGGAATGCAGAAGTTGTATTTGTCAGATGGGGCAGTGATTTACACCGAAGACTCCTGGAACAGGTGTGGTGGATATTTAAGCTGCGTTCCAGGATAACTTCTGGGCTGAATCACCGCTGGGATGTCAGCCTTCATCTAAAATAATGTGAAAATGCATTATTCATTAATTATTGTTACTCATAGAATTATTTTTAATGAGGTATACGAATGTTGTTGTATATACAGTAGGAGTAGTAAATACCATGTGTGGACTTTTATGATGTTTTTCTATGTAAGTTGTATTTTGTTCTTATGTTCGATCAGGGCTGCTGTTAGAGATCATGGGGCCCCGTGCAGCCTGACAGCCCCCTCAAAAAAAAAACAAAAAAATCAAAACGATATTTTCACTAAACATACACTAAAATCATTATTAGTGGACACAAACTTACAAAATGCCTGCTAAATCTAAAAGATAAAATTTTATAAGTTAAATTTATTAAATAAAGCTCTCTGTGTGAATGAGGTCTTGGGGCTCATTCACATAAGTGCTGTGTCCTGTGCAGTGTGAAGACAGAGGCTCCTGTTCATTCATAAACTGAAGCATAGTAAACACCGTTTACTATGCTCAAGTTATTAATGGACACAGGGGTGATTGGTACAAATAACCTACTGTGTCCATTCAGAAAGGAAAGAGGAGGCTGGTAAATTACATATTTACCAGCCCCTTCCACCGCTCTCCATTCCCCTGTGTACCTCCAACAGCCAGCAGGTGGGCAGCATGCAGAGGAGGGGGCATCCTTTGGATATGAATGCCAACCCAATTTACATACACATGCGATTTACATAAAAATAGAGTGTAATTTACATATGAATGCCGACCCTATTTATACGCAAATGCCGGTGTCTTGCCGAGAATGTTCCCTCGACGGATAAGTTCCCCCCCTGCACTGCGCAGGCGCAGCGCCTGCGCAGTACGGACTACTGTCAGCCGCCAGAGATAGCCGAAGCTCAAATGCTTCAATCAGCTGTACACGGCGCCTGCGCCCTGGGTCCAGGTTCCTTCCCCACCATCCAAGTGGACCTAGAGGGGGAATCTAAAAGAGCCGAGCGAATCGAGGCCGTGCCCGAAGCGTGGCGAGCGAAGCGAGCCCTTAAGGGGCCCTCTTACAGGTGCCGTGTGCAGCTGATTTTCAGCTATTCCACTTCGGCTATTTCCACCGGATCCTACTGCGCAGGCGCAGCGCCTGCGCAGTAGAGGGGGGAACTTAGCCGCCGAGCTGAACTTTCTCGGCAGAACACCGGCACGAAGAGTGTGTGTGTCTCTCCCTCCTACAGCTGAAAGCTGGCAAGAGGGAGAGGGGGAAAAACTGGCTTTCAGTTGCTGCAGAGAGCCGCACAGGGGATCGTTCCTGTAATTAACCCCTGCTCCGCCACACTGAACCCCCTCCCTGTCGGGGCCCTCCTGTGTGTCGGAACCCCTACACGAGGATGGTGGTACCCCCCTATCGGTGGCCCTGTGTTTGATTGTAATATAGCACAGGTGGTAGTTTTTATTCCTCCCCATGTTGGACTAGAGGTTGAGTCTATTTAATTGTGACACTTGGAGTCTGACAGACAGCTGTGCTTAAGGCCTCACTGGCCAAAATGTGTTGATGGTTTTGTTATGACCAGATTTTAGCTGACTATTATTAAATATACAAAAAAGGATATGCAACCAGGTGCCAGCTTCTTTTCTTATTAATATATTTACTGATGGCTTGGATAAGCTTCAGCTGTGCACCAGTGTTCTCTGCCAATTATACTGGATATTAGAGGTGGAGCATTCTTGATTTCTGTGATGCATACTATACTGACATCTCTGATCTGTGCCCTGCCCCTCTCCCACATCCCATAAACCACCAAGAGGACCTGAGTGGCCAATAATGGCTCCATCATTGGTTTGTGAGTAAGCATGGGTTGTGACATAGCTCCAATATCAGAAAAGTTGAGGCATGAATATGGTGCACACCCATGGGGGAGCTTCCCTGTCACACAGGAGAAAAGTTATTTTAGACTGGAGGTACTTGTAGGCGCACTGTTGTGCCAGAAATTATGGAGTACTGTTAGTATGCTGTGTATGCATGATGGTTTCATTCTCTGACCTCTACATCAATGCTAAGTCCTGCAGTGATATATGCGTCGGACAATGGAACTACAGTGCACAGCAGGGGTCACGAGCATCTGACACTCCTGGAAGTGTCCAATGCTGAAGAGAGTGTTATGCAGCATACACACGGGCGGACTTTTCGACCGGACTGGTCCGACGGTCTATGCGACGGACTTTCGGCGGACTTTCCCAACGAACGGACTTGAGTACACACGATCACACCAAAGTCCGACGGATTCATACGTGATGACGTACGGCCGGACTAAAATAAGGAAGTTCATAGCCAGTAGCCAATAGCTGCCTTAGCGTCGGTTTTTGTCCGTCGGACTAGCACACAGACGAGCGGACTTTTTGACCAGACTCGAGTCCGTTGGAAAGATTTGAAAGATGTTTCAAATCTAAAGTCCGTCAGATTTTTGACCGAAAAAGTCAGCTGCAGGTCCGAGGAGCCCCACACACGGTCGGATTGTCCGCCGGATTCGGTCCGTCGGACCAGTCCGGTCGAAAGGTCCGCCCGTGTGTACGCGGCATTAGAGGTTGCAGTGTTGGAATTCAGGAGAGGTAAGAGACACAGGCCACGAAAAAGGTGAGTATACTATGTCTTCCCTTGCAGGGACCTTTCCTTAGCCTTTTTTTTTTTTTTTTAGAGTTAGAATATTTGTCAGGTTTTTATTGTAGTCTGTGTCTCCAGTGCGGAGACATGCTTTCACAACATATTTGGGAGATAGGTGGTCATTAGGACTAGGGAACACAGACACTGATAACGAACTGACAGAGGTTCTAAACTTTCTTCACTCTATTCAAAAGCAAAAAAAAAAACATTTTGTGGCTGGAGTAAATAACAAATATATATTCAAAATAGAAAAAAATACAGAAAACAAGCATTTAAAAGTAAAAAAAAAAGGAGTTTTGGAATAGGATACATCCTGGGATGCCAGCAAACAGCGACAGGTCTCTGGAGGGAAACTCGGCACAAGAGGAACTGTAGAGATATAACAGAAAGCTATTATGTACTCGTAACCATTCAAATGTCCTTCATGTGTGACAAAGTATACTCTGCAGACACCTCAGTTTCACTGTATTAGAATATAGAAACTCACACATAAAACTTTATTGGCGTGAATGCTTATTCTGCACTATTTGGTATTCCCTACATTACATAATTATTACTAATGGTGCCTGAATTTCATGTTCATTCCAAAGAAAGACCATCAGATGCAGCTGTAACTGTTTGATGCCTGACATCAAAGAATATAAAAAAAAAATTGTACTCCAAGAATATGGAAGGTTTTAAATACATGTTAGTTATTTTTTGCCATCTGTGTAACTATGGGGGATGGCCCTTCACTTTCCCTCTTCTTGTAGCCTCAATAGGAAGTGAGGAAAATTTTCTTTTAGACAGTTGTCTCCTAGACAGTAGTCACCAGAGAATTTCCTTTCTATTTCTTTTTTGGTTACAACTCAAAATTTTGCATTCACCCTCACTTTCAGTTCTACATGACAATGGTCACCTGGACAAATAGTTTGAGTAAATCTGCCTAACGAGGACACAGACAGCAATAAAGTCCTAATAAGGGTTTCAACCACTCACCGTTCTAGACAAAATTGAAAAAACAAGTTTTGCCTTTAGATACATTTTAATTCCAACTTCACTGTGAGGCAGAGGATACAGAGGAAATTTCTGAAGAGGTTTTAGGCTGGGGAGAACATGGCTACTATATATTGAAAGGCTGGCAGGCACAGTAACAATCAGATGTGATTATCAAGATGTATCCAAAGACCACCAACTTTGGCTGACTCTCTTTGCATCATATTTTTCAGGTTTAAGTTGACTTGCACAAACTAACATTCATAAGCAAGATACTGTATAAGGCAAGACATACTACATGTAAAGTCACTGCAGCTGCACAGAGCCAATCATTGGCATCATAATATACGGTAAGTTTGTGTGGACGGTAGTGGGATCTTATGCTGCGTACAGGCGATCGGACATTCCGACAACAAAATCCTGGATTTATTTCCGAAGGATGTTGGCTCAAACTTGTCTTGCATACACACGGTCACACAAATGTTGTCGGAAATTCCTAACGTCAAGAACGCGGTGACGTACAACACGTACGGCGACCCGAGAAAAATAAGGTTTAATAGCCAGTGTGGCTCTTCTGCTTGATTCCGAGCATGCATGGAATTTTGTGCGTCAGAATTGTGTATACACGCTCGGAATTTCCGACAACGAGTTTTGTTGTTGGAAAATTTGAGAACCAGCTCTCAAACATTTGTTGTCGGAAATTGCAACAGCAAATGTCCGATGGAGCATACACACGGTTGGATTTTCCGACAACAAACTCACATCGAACATTTGTTGTAGAAAATTCTGACCGTGTGCACGTGGCATAACAGTTTCCTTGTAGTTGGGCCACCTATATTGTAGGTCTGCTACTGTGCAGATTTTACCTGCCTCAAGTGATGGTATTTACTAAAGGTGGGAAGGAGATATCTTTTAATAACAGACCACTGTTCTATTTTAAAAACATTTAAAGTGTTAATAAACCCCAAAACAAAAATACATGATATTGCACCCTACCAATAATTAGATGTGGTGGCTGCATCAGTTTTAATTTCTTTGGCTTTTTTCCCTCTATTTTCATTTGGTGATCTGGCCAGTAACACTCCTGTATTAGTGAGACACAACTCTGGAGAAATTAGCATAGGAGGCACAGTAGACAGCAGCATTATCAGCCTTGGGGTAGGGGAATGTTAAATGTATTAGTATGTAGGCAGGTGCAGTCTAATTTCTCCATTGCAGATGGCGCTCAACTGCAGTGGTATTGCGGGGGGGGGGGGGGGGGACATGGTTCCTCTATGGTTTTCTGGGTCACTGCGCTTTTCGGTTGGATACTGCCTCCCCATGTGACTCTGGTGGCCATCATGGGTCAGGCAGAGTCTATTTAAGACCCTGGCTCCTGTGCTTGGTGCACATTTTGTGTGTGGGTAATGTAGGGTCAGGTCCCCTGTCTGTCAGGGCCAGTATTACCAGTATGGAGAAGTTCCAGATGAATAGGCAGAGAACAGGGACACGCTAATCTTCCTGGGAACCTTCCCATTTTGACACTGACCAGCCAAGCCACATTCCATCCCTCGAGACAGATGCAGTCAGTGTATCCGAAACCTGCTGCTACACTGTTCGCTGCAACATAATGCGAGTTTGCCCAGTCGGGTTGATTTCCCGCCGGGTAGTTGTACTGGTTTGAACTACATTTACAATACAGTTCTGTTACTGCATCTTTGAGTGTTTACTGCCGCCACACCACGCTGCACATCACCATAAGCAGATTTAAAAACACTAACAAATTGAAGCCAAAATCCAGCTCACTTTTTATAAGCAGTTACATAAAACAGTTTTTTCCCTTTTGAGATAAAGGTTTTGCATGAATAAATAAAAAGCTGATCATTTTAATCACTCCTGCCAGTGTTAAATGGTTTGTCCCATCCATTTAAATTGATACATTCTGCTGGAGAGCTTGTGCTTTAAAAAAAACATCAGAGTTGCTGGCTGGATCACCAAATGAAAATAGAATGGAATAAAGAAACCCAACTAAAGGGTAACTAATGCAGCCATGACATCTAATTGGTAAGCTGCAATATAATAAATGTTTGGCTTTGGGTTTAATACTGCTTTAAATAAAAAATGAAATATTCAAGGTGAGATTTTCTAACAGCTAACAGGTTGGAAAGAGTGAAAGGTTTCAAAAAAAGGAAACAAGCATGATAAGCTGCAGCTTATTATATTAAAGTGAACTTCAGTCATTTTTTAATCTTTCCATCTATTAAATCGTCTGCCCTCGTTGTTTTAACTTTGGATAGTAAAACGTTTTTTTTCTGCCTGTAAATACCTTATACAACCCACTTCCTGTTTCTTGTCTGTTCATTAGCCTAGGGTTATGACATCATGCACAGCTCTCACTCTTGTGAGAGTTTGCCAGGAAGGGAGGGGGGATGAGTCATAAGAGGGCCAATGAGAGCTGCAGAGCTGAAGGTTTGTTTGTGTAAATCTACAGGCAGCAGCTTCAGCTGCCCACAGTTATAATGGTTGAAGCCAGACTTAGTGTAGGGAGATTTCTGCAGCATATTTGGCAAGTACAGAATCACAGTATATATAAAATAATATGCAAAGTGGTTGGAGGGAAGCTGCAGAATGGCAAAGATGTTTTTATTACAAATTATGTACGCAGACTGCAGTTCCTCTTTAAGTACTATTCTTACTTTACTCGGGACTATTAGTACTTTATCTGACAGAAGTGCAAATAGAACACAATCTATTCTTTTTCATTGGCGATGCAGAATTGTTTGTTCTTGGCGGCTATAGCTTCAGGAATTGGAATTCTTTTCCTCAACTGAGCTATAAATACAGCTTATTTGCATACAAAGATCAGTCCGGAGCACCTGGAGACTCCATGATGAGAACAGCAAGGTTCCTAAGAAATTAATCTCCCGAATGCTTTGATCTTTGTCGCAAAGAGGGAGATTTACTAATACTGGAGTACACAGAATCTGGAGCAGCTGTGCATAGTAACCAATCAGCTTTTAACTTCAGCTTGTTCAATAAAGTTTGACAATAGAAAAAAGGAAGCTGATTGGATATAATGCACAGCTGCACCAGATTCTGAGTGCACCAGTTTTAGTAAATCCTCCCCAAAATGTGACTGATAGAAATATAGTATAGTCACAGCATATGGGGGCGTGGCCTGGACAGGCATGTGAGTAGCTGCTTTCTCAGAGAGCTCCCGCAGTTTACCCTGAATTGATCCTGTTCCCAGCATAACAGCGATGTCTAACGGAAATAGGGCGACTCCAGAACCTAGTGAGACCCCGCTGTGCCACCCGGACTGAACGAATCCATGATGGTATTGAGGGGAAAGAGCAAGGAAGATGTGCAGCACCCGGAGCTCCAAAATGGCGCTGCCGCGGGGGCTCCAGCAGCGCGGAGAGCGTGGCACCGATAAAACAAAAGAAACTGTGAGTAAACCTCCCAAGACCCCTGAGAATACTAGCGGCGAACCCCCCCCCCCCCAAAGACATCCGTTATTATGCCCAGAAGCTAGCGGGGTCCCTGAATATTACTGACCCGGCCGAGGAGGGGGGGAGCCTGAGGGGGAACTCATTGCAGGAGGGAATATGGAGGAAGGAGTTCCAGAGTGCATAGATGCAAACCTCATGGAAGCACAGTCAGAAGAGCTGGAAGAGGGCAGTGAGGATGAGGAGTCTGCGCAGCCTACATTAGCTGAGATCCTGAGAGCTGTTAATAAATGTACTGCCTCAGTTAATACTTTGCAAGAACACTTTGGTGGTCTGAAGGAGGAAGTGTCTTTGATAAGACAGGATATGCAAAAGATCATAGAAAGAACCACTGCTGATGAAAGCAGGGTCAGTGACAGAGGACAAGCTTCCCCCTCTGATAAGAGACTCACAACATAACACCAGGATGGTTGCAGCTGTAGATCAACATGCTGATGACCTTGAAAACAGAATAAGACGAAATAATGTACGAATTGTGGGTCTCTCTGAGAAAATGGATGGTAGAGACCCCACTGATTTTGTGGAAAGATGGCTGCTGGAGGTGTTTGGGAAGGAGGCATTTACATCACTATATGCAGTAGAGAGAACTCACAGAGTTCCCCTGCAGCCCCATCCCCCGGGGCATCCCCCTCGTCCCATCCTGGCACGAATGCTGCATTACAGATATAGAGAGATCATCCTGCGTCTGGCCAGGGAAAGGCAAAATGTGCAGTATAACGGGGCACGTATTCCTTTTATCCTGACTTTTCCTCTGAAGGGCCCATTTCAGTGAGGTCAAGAAAAGGCTACAGAAATTATAGGCGCCTTATTCTATGCTCTATCCAGCGAGGCTCCACATCACTGCGAGAGGCAAAAACCATTTCTTTGAAAAGGCAGCGGATGCATCTGCTTGGTTGGATAAATGAGAATCCTTTTCGTCAGGCCAGGAGACCGGAGGCTGAAGAGGATTGACCTGCTCCAGGCCTTCAGGTGGCACCGACTCACATGTGCCAGGGCAGTACTCTTTCTTCTACATTGCTGTGCAACAGATATATGATGTGCTGGGAACAAGAGTTGATTTGTTGCTCTCTATCTCCCTACGGAGAGCATGTGCAAAGCAAATTCCTACCCCGTGATTAATGTGTCACGAATTGTCTAATGTGGCTCCCCTGCTGGTGGTTGTAATGCCTGCGGGAGACAAGACCTGTTGTCCTATTAACTTACCTGCTGTTCAATCCTTCATTGCAAGTCTTCTCCTATGTGCTTTTGGGATCGCGGCAGAGACCAGGGCATTACACCGTCTGATTGCGGTCACACCTAAGGCCGCAACTCAACGGATTGTACACATAGAGTTTAGAGTGCCATTGCACTCAGTGGTTCAGTTTGTTTGGAACTATTTATGCAGTGCAAAACAAGGGTTGTAGTGACTGGATGGTTCTCGGTACAATACGGCACCTCATCCCAATAGGTTTAGAGTTGAGATTTGCAGAGAATAGGGGATTATTGCCGTGCCAAAAGAAAACTAATGTGCATAAGTAAAAAAATCCGCCGGGGATCACTGGACACCCATGCCTATGCCAGCATACATTATGGATGCCTCTTGAGCTGTTTAAAGCACATCCATGACAAGCATATAGCTTAATATATCCCCTTATCACTCTGAAACTTTTTTTGGATCATTCCGTCCATTCCCTGCTATTATTCGATTGTCATTTTTGAAGACATCATTTCAGTCTATTGGGTGTCCTGTCTCCATTTTTCTTTTCCTCGAGTATTATATATATATATATATTGTCCTCTTATCTGCCCCTTGCAGTCTTTTATTGTGCCCTGATATCCTGGAGTTGCTCCGGGATCCCTCCACGTCTGCCCCCGGTGACCTGCAGAATTTACAGTAGCGATACAGGTACAACCAACTGTCCCTGAGGAAGCCGCTTCAGGCGAAACATGTAGGACTCTCGATTACCTGTTTACAAGATTGGCCACCACGCTTCTAGGCTAAGTCTTGTAATTTTTGCTACAAAGTGTTGTGTTTTTATAATTCCCCAATTTGGTGCACACCTTTAAAATGTAACATTGTACCAACTTTTTTAACTTTGTTAATAAAGGATTGTATTTTTTTACTTATGCACTTTAGTTTTCTTTTGGCACCGCAATAATCCCCTATTCTCTGCAAATCTCAACTCTATTCATGCAGTGCAATACAGAGATCACAAAACTTAAGCACTTGGACATTATGTTTATTTTGCCACGTGCCCGGGCCCTTGTGGGCCCCCCTACATTGGGCTTGGGGAGGGGGGACAGGATCTGGAATAATGTGGAACGTGCCATATTTTAAGGGTTCTGATATGTATCTGGGTGACCCCCTCAAGCACACAATGGTTTCCACATTCCACATGAGTAAATATCTCCCTGCTATCTGTGCATTACAGGAGACCCACCTCACCCCTGACTCCCTGTCTTGCCTCAGATTCAGGTGGGTGGGCAAGGCCTATCACTCCACTCACACCTCCTTTTCCAGAGGGGTGAGTGTGGGGATACATGGCTCACTAGACTACCAGGAACTGGATAGTGTGGTGGACACAGAGGGAAGATATGTCATTTTACATTCCTGCCTGTTTAATTTAAAATGTACACTTGCCTTTGTATACATCCCACCTCCGTATAGTCATCAGGTCCTGCAGGCAGTGCTGGTATTTCAGTTGGGTCTTCCGGAAGTACCTCTGTATATCTTGGGTGATTTTAACTGTTACTTGGACCCCCAATTAGAAAAAACACCCCCAGGTTGCGTCAGGGAGAAGTGTAGGTCGAGGAGGTGGGCTGGTTGGATGTGTGGAGAAGAAGGAACCCTGGGAAGTGCCAATTCTCATGCTTTTCAAAATCACATATGTCTTTGTCATGCATTGACCTATGCCTCTGTTCGGATACATCGGTGGCAGATATAAACTATGCACTAAGGGGGATTTCAGATCACTCTCCACTGATTTTTGGCCTGGAGGTCTGTCCCCATCGACACTACTTAGAGCCCCTTGAAAGCTAAATGCATTCTGGCTTAATCTCCTACCATCCCAAGCCCAGATAGCACAGAAAATTACTGAATTTTGGTGTGATCAGGCGGGGTACCCAGATGTGGGGGTGGCATGGGAAACATTCAAGGCCTTTCTTCGGGGGCTGTTTATTAGAGAAGTAAATGCATTCAAAAGGGCTTCAAATGCACAAAGGGAAGGGGTGGAGCGATTGGTGCATGAACTGGAGATCGAACTTGTCTCTAACCCCACTGAGGATCGTAGGGATGCATGGCTGTTTGCGCAAGATGCACTGAGCCGGCTCACCTCCTCGGCGGCAGAGCGGAGACGCTTGTTCAGCAGACTTGCCTTTTATGAGGAGGGTGAACATACTGGTCGCCTTTTAGCTAAAATTTCCCATTCTCAACAGACATCACCATCCATTGGTGCCCTAAGGGCATCTGATGGAAAGGTGACCAATTCCCCAGATAATTTTATGACAGTTCTCACTTCATATTATTCTGACTTATACTGTTCTCAGCAGAACTACACTAACGATTCCCTACATGCATATCTTGAAGGGGTAGAGCTACCTACTCTGTTAGACATGGCTAGACAACAACTTGATGCTCCTCTGATGCTAGAGGAGCTACAGAAAGTGATTGGAATGTTCCCCAACTCCAAGGCGCCGGGGTAAGATGGGATCACAGCTGAGGTGTATAAGCAATATGGTGAACAGCTATTGCCTAGACTGTTGGGGGTATTTAATGCTGCCAAAACAACCGGGTGCCTTCCTCCCTCTATGATTAAAGCCATTATAGTCCTACTACTGAAACCTAGCAAGGACCCCTTAGACCCAGGCTTGTATAGGCCAATATCCCTTCTGCAATCAGATGTGTAAATACTGGCTAAAGTGCTAGCCCTAAGACCAGAGGTGGCTCTCTAATTAGGCAAATTAGGCGGTCGCCTAAGGCCTCACCCTCTCAGGGGCCTCGCGGCCAACTAGTTTGCCTAAAGAGCTGCCTCTGCTATCCTACTATCCTAAGAGACCGCACTGACACCAGCACTGAGAGAGACCGCACTGACACCAGCACTGAGAGAGACCACACTGACACCAGCACTGAAAGAGACAGAGCACTGACACCAGCACTGAGAGAGACAGAGCACTGACACCAGCACTGAGAGAGACAACACTGACACCAGCACTGAGAGAGACAGCACTGATACCAGCACTAGCAGAGTGTACACTGACACCAGCACAGAGAGACAGAGCACTGACGCCAGCACTGAGAGAGAGAGGTTAATGACATCAGCGCCGAGACAGAGCACACTGCACTGAGATAGAGTGCCCTGACACCAGTACTGAGAGCATGCCAGCACTGACACCAGCTTTGAAATAGGGGACACTGACACCAGTACTATATCCATTTCTTTTTCATTGCTTGAATTATTTTTTACCTTATGGACGTGAGTGGGGCCTCATGTCTAAGTTATGCCTAAGGCCTCACAAAGCCTAGAGCCGCCTCTGCCTAAGACTGAACAAGGTTATATCGTCCATAATTCATTCGGATCAAGCGTGGTTCATGCCTCAGAAATCTACAGCCACAAATTTACGCAGGTTATTTGTCAATCTAAAATCCATTTACGATAATATGGGGGACAGGGCATTACTCTCTCTTGATGCCCACAAGGCCTTTGACAGTATTGAATGGTCCTATTTATGGGCCACCCTGCATAAATTTGGGTTTGGGTCAGACTATTCAGCCTGAGTACAACTATGATATAGTTCTCTGAAGGCAGCCATTAGAGAGTCAGGGAGGGTATCCCAGTACTCTAGCTTATTTAGGAGCACTAGACAGGGATGCCCCTTGTCGCCTCTACTGTTCGCTCTAGCCACAGAACCGTTGGCTGCCCATATTCGCGCTAATGCTGAAATCAGGGGCTTTCAGTACGGAGAGCTCCATGAAAAATGTATGCTTTATGCAGACGACACCATGCTCCTTTTGGGAGACATGTTGACGTCCCTGAAGAAGGCTATGGAGGTTGTCCGGACGTTAGCCGCTATTTAGGTTTAGTGATTAACTGGACCAAGTCCTCTCTCATGCTATTAGATAAAAAAATCGGGACCGCGGGTGACAAATCTACTAGACATGCCTGTTTCCACGGAGTTCAGGTATCTGGGCATACAGGTTACACCTAACCCTCTAGAACATATCACTTTAAATCTGTCCCCTCTATTGAATAGCTGCAGGGATCTGGTAAAAGTGTGGTCTAGATTGAAACTATCCACGGTGCGTAGGATAAACTTGATCAAAATGATCTTGATGCCACAGCTCCAATATATACTCCACAACTCCCCCATGGTTGTCCCACTAAAGCAATTTTGAGTTATTAACTCCATTTTTAGGTCCCTTATTTGGCTAAACTCAACAGAAAGGGTAACATTGGAACAGTTGCAGTGTCCTAAGGAGGCAGGTGGGATGGCACTTCCAAATCCATGCTTGTACTATCTGGCTTCCAAACTCCAAGAATAGCTAGGGTTCTGAGCCCTCCTAGTGCTCCAGTGCTGAACTTGGTGGACCCTATGGTGCACCTTCTCCAGTTCCCAACGGGGTGTTGTAAAGCCAAAGCTTTACAACAAGTAGAGGGTTTCACCAGCTTTAGCCCTATTTGGGAAACAAGCGATACTTGGAGTTGGAGAAATTACAATATGGCACGAGATGGCAACAATACGGGATTACACATATGACAAAAATATTTAGAGAAGGTAAACTTAGCTCGTTCCCTGCTTTGCAGTCGGAATTTGAACTCCCTGCCTCCATGCAGTTCTATTATTTCCAACTCCAACACATGGTTAAGGCACAAATGGACAGTGATGTGTGGACTCACAGCCCCACGCCCATTTTCAATTACATGAGGGAAATAACCTCATATAAAGGTTTTATTTTGTGCAGCTACTCTATACTGCTCAACAAATTCCTACCTGGCAGCACCACAGGGATCATATCCAAGTGGGAGAGGGATATAGGAGCCTTTGAAGAGGACCAATGAGAAGAGGCTCTCTCGGCAGTTCCTCTATGCTCCCTAAATGTGGCCCAAAGGTTGTCCCAGTTATATATACTCCTGCCAATCCATTACACGCCAGCTAGACTGGTGAGAATGGGTGTGCGAGATGATCCTTCCTGTGCAAGATGCATGAGGGACCACGGAAAACTGATCTACATGCTATGGAGGTATCTACTGAAAGGATGTGCTGGAAACTATTAAACATGCATTTCAGGTCCAACTTACTGGACACCCTAAACTGTGCTTACTGGGAATTATAGACAATGCCCCTAAAGAGGAACCCTCTAGATTAGCGATAACTAGGGCTCTCTTCCAGGCTTGGAAACTAATTTTGAGACACTGGAAATCAGAAGAACCACCCATGGTGAAGGAGTGGCTGAATCAAATGGGCGACACTGTTAGGCTGGAAAAATACATTTATCAACACAGGGGGAGTGGGAAAAAATTTGTCAAAATTTGGGCGCCATGGCTGGATGTTCCTGGTTTAGCTCCGGTTGATCTAATTATGGATCGTCTACTACTCTAGAGGGGAGGTGATAGGCAGTGGAGGGAGTGTGGCACCCGGGATATCCATTCCTCATAGAAGTCCTCTGTTAGAATGTTTTTTGTCCGATCCAAGAAGTATGCTGATGTACTGAGTAGAAATTATTTGTTGCTACATACCAAAGGTTTGAAGGTTTATGTCTAATATGTACAAGATTTTGTATACTGTACTACTTATTATCATCTATTGTTCTTTCAATAAAATTCTATTTGATTTTCAATAAAATTCTATTTGATTTAAAAAAAAGTCACAGCATACCTCTCCAGCCTATAACTGAAATAGGTCTGTGCTGGGAGGGTGTGGCATTAGGTGCTCTACCAATCCCGTTCACCCTATAGTGGTGAATGGCATATTCTAGGCTATTCCAGGTATATATTACCAAGGTCAAAGTAAATAAAATATCTAATGTATGTCAAAATATCATATGCAGAGTTTTAAATGCCAAAAGATTTGGAAATTATTGCATCATTTACCCATGTCATCCAACATGTGCAATGCCAAATGGCTGAACAATAAAAGGATCACGTCTTAGATTCTGCAGTTCTGTGAAATCCTCCATGGGGTTGATTTACTAAAACCGGAGAGTGCAAAATCTGATACAGCTCTACATAGAAACCAATGAGCGTCCAGGTTTTTTGTCAAAGGTTATTGAACAATCTGAAGTTAGAAGCTGATTGGCTACTATTCACAGCTGCATCTGATTTAGCACTCTTCAGTTTTAGTAAATCAGCCCCATGTGTCTTCTTTTTGGACTAATAGTCAATACAATCACACGGTAACGTTCACCTTGAATTCTTTCCCATCAGCCTATAGAGCAGGCACTGGCTTGTAAGTCTGATTAAAATTGTCAGCTAGTGTGGGGCAATTCATTACAAAGAAAGATTCGGGGCAGTTATATTATGTGAATTTAAAAACTGATTCTCAGACTTAACCTCCCTGGTGGTATGATTATTTTGGATTTTAGGTGTTGAAAGTGGTACAATTATTTTGCATGGAAATTTGGCGTTTTATATTGTAGGTCTGTAATTCTTAACAAAAACACACTTATATCTGTTCACCAAGAGTCTAGTAGATATCCCGGGTATGATGAAGTTTGAAACACAAAAACATAAATTATAATATAATAAATAAATATAAATAATTTTAAAAATATATATATAATAATAATAAAATACATTTCCCCACGATTCACTATCGCTCAATTCTGCAAGTGTTCTAATTTATTATTGCTGTTTTCTAGCTGGTCTAAAGCCACTTTTGACGTAAAGGGACACTTTTTGGTTGCTATGGAAAATCTCCAGTTTCCAGGCAGAAAGAACAGTATATATCATATAAAACTACATGCAGGGCACTGGACAAAGCACTGGGGACAAAAGGGATGTGAAATAATTTCATACAGTACCGTAATAATTTCATACAGTACCGTAATCTGTAATTACGGTACTGTATGTGTTATGATTTTTACGTTTCTTTAAATTTGCCGCCAGGCTCCGCCCCCGTACGTCGCTCGCAGGGAACGGAGCCTGGCACAGAGAGGCTTCGGAGGAGACAGAGCCCGCAGACAGCACAGGGGGACATCGCATGATCCTGGGGACAAGGTAAGTACAGCGCACCAGGATCCTGAGATGTAATCCCGAGTGGCTCTGGGTTACCGCTAATGGTGCTGAAATTTAACCCCAAGCCACACTCGGGAAAACCGTCAGGGAGGTTAAAGCAGAAGTAAACCCATAGATTTAACCGTTCCAAAAAACACGTGCCAGGAATGTAAGGTCTCGTTCATACCATGGTGCTGAGCCTCAGTTTTTCTGCACGAGTTCTGCAAGGGCACAAAAAAACAATGGCTCTCTATGTTCACCATGCTGATTTTTTCTGCGCAGGAATCTGCAACATTTATGTAGTTTTCTGCATGGGAAAAAAACTGACCTGACATCAACATTGGTGTGAATAGGGCACATAACTGATGCGCATGAAAACTGATGTCAACGTGCATAAAAACTGATGTCCTCATGCAGGTAAACTGATATGAAACTGATGTAAATGAATGTCTCTTCAAGTGAAATCTGCACAGTATTCCCATCAGTTCCCATCAGTTTTCATGCACATATGGTGTGAACGAGCCCTAACTGTCACATTGGTTCTGCTCTCAACCGAACTGTTAAACCATCAAATGGCTGGTGTCATAACTGATCACATGTGCAGCCTCATGGCAGTTAAAGATTAAATAGAGGCCAAGATGGCAGCTTCCTTGGCTGAAAATGATAGGAGGGTTTAGTACCGCTTTAAGAAGAACCCCACACCCACTTATATTCACCTTTGCCATGCTTACTCACAGTTCCATTCCTCTCTGGAGATATTTACTGCATATGCAGCTGATGACGTCATCGGCATATGCGCTCTGAAGGAGCGGCCTTTCCTGCCAATTCTTCAGAGCCCTGTTCCGTGACCGTTGGCTCCCACGTGCATGCGCAGGAGTGACATCACGCAGCTCCGGCCAGTCACACAGCCAGAGTCCGCGGACCCGGCAGGAAGACAGGTGAAGATGGATGCAGCCTCCAGCTGTGACAAGGAGGGCTTCGTTTGCAGGTAAGTTTCACATAATGTGCTAGTATGCAATGCATATTAAAACATTATGGGGGTTATTTACTAAAGGAAAAGCCACTTTGCACTACAAGTGCACTACAAGTGCATTTGGAAATGCCATCACTGTAGATCTGAGGGGGACATGCAAGGAAAATAAAAAACAGCATTTTAGCTTGCACATGATTGGATGATAAAATCAGCAGAGCTTCCCCTAGTTTCAGATCTTCCCCTTAGATCTACAGTGATTGCACTTCCAAGAGCACTTGTAGTGCAAAGTTGATTTGCCTTTCGTAAATAACCCCCAATGTCTTTACTTTGCAGGTAAGAGAAAACAAAAAAAAAAAAGGTGCATTTTACTTCTTCTTTAAAGGGCTGATATTTTAGTATTTTGTAGATGCTGACAGTTTTAGATCTTTCAGGAACTATATTAGTGAGATTTTATCTCTTATCTCTTTTTTATGTTTTTAAAGGCAATTTTGAGGTTTATTAGTCTTTCTCTATAATTATTTTTAGACCCTGGTCCTGGCTTCAGAGCTCCCCTCCGAGTTTTGAAACCATATATATTGCCTCTTTGTCAATTTTGAGATATATTAGCCTTGCTCTATAATTATTTTTAGACCCTGGTCCTGCCTCCTGGGGGCTGCCCATATTTACTGGTGGGTGGCATACCCATTTCTGGCTTTCCTCTGGGCTCCTCCTCGGTTTTGTCGCTAAGAATGTTTGGGATTTTGATACCAGCTGTAATTAATAATATTTTATTCTAACCTTTCACATTTTTGTTTGGCTCTTTTCCTGTTTTGTAATAATATATGATTGATTTTGTGATTACCAGCATGATATCTCCTGAAGAAGCAGAAACTGTGCAACACGTTAAGATTTTACAGCTGTTGAAATACCATATCAGTGTTACATCTTTATATGTGTCAACTTTTTAATGAGTATGCAATTGTTAAAAACCCCCTCCCACTTTTTATGAAGATTTGTTTTAATGTTGTGGATTTAATAAAATGTAGACTTTTTTAATCACAACTTTAGTCTGTTTACTCCTGAGATGGTTTGGCACCACTAAAGTCCCATATTTTGCTTTCTTTATCCCTGAGATCTGTGATTAGGTTCTCAGGTTCTCATTATGAGGGTTTTCCAGTTGAGCAGAACACCTAAAATGCCAGGTGGACTATGGTACATATATTTTACTGTTGGGGCGTCCAAGACATACAAGAAGCTATGATTTCATCTAGGATCTCATTTATAACTAAACTCTCACTTTTGGGTGGAATAAGTCTTAAGGACCACTTAAGGTCCATTTAATAAATATGTGAACTTAAGGTATTTATTAAAACCCACATCCCAACATACTTAAACAATGCACGGTAAGGGCTAAACTGCATAGTAGCAAGTCAGAAAGCTGTTTTCTAATTAGACTAATTGATGTCCTCAGTACATAGTACATTGTGGTTTGTGTGATGATCCACCTTTGGTTTTTGGCATTTAATCATTACAAAAACAATCTGATCTGCTTTTGTGAAAATCCTGTAATGTAACTCATCATTTAGTGTTGTAGTAGCACGTTTGGAATTCCACAATGATGGGTGTTGTTTTGACTATTGTTATGACTGTGTTGGTGTTTTGGTGCTCCAAGGTACTTACTAAACTCACTCAGTAGGGATGCCAAGAGACTATGAAGCTGTTCAGGGTTGATTCTGCAATCCTGTTATTGAGCAAGACAAAAGAATGATTCAAAGCTTTTTCTTTTTTTTTTTTTTTTCTTGATCTGCTATTTTCCACATTTTTTTTGACCATTTTTTTTCCCCACAAGATTTTCAAAGTCTTAAGCCTCGTACACACGATCAGATTGTTGGCCAACCGAGCGTCTGATTTTTGTCCAAAGGGCATGTGCCAGGAACTTGTCGTGCATACTAACTGTATACAATTGTCGGACAACAAACACTAACGTAGTGACATCCTACGAGGGATTTCAGCTGTTGAGCGCCACCCTTTGGGCCCCTTCTGCTAATTTCGTGTTTGGTGAGCATTGATTCCGAGCATGCGTGTTTGTACTTTCGACTTTTGTGTGACGGACTTGTGTACTGATGTTACGAAAACCAGACAGACCAATGTCTGCCGAAAATTTACTAGCCTGCTATCCAACATTTGTTGGCTGAAAGTTGGACAACAATTGTCAGAAGGAGCATACTAATGATCAGATTTTAAGACAACAGTCTGTCAACAGACAATCAACCAGGGGCGGATCCAGAGTCTAGTCTCGGGAGGGGCACTGCCAGAAAATATATTTTTTTGGGGTACATCTATCGGGGAAATGGCTGGTGTTGGCGCTTCAATCATCACGGCACCATGGTTGTTATGGTGTCAGGATGATTGAAGCGCATTATTACTATAATTACATTGTTATAAAAAATTAAATAGTTTAACTCACCATAATGCAGAATCAGTGGGAGCCCCGAGTGTGTCACTTGCCACGTCACCTGTCACCAGATGCAGATTGTCACTTGCCACGTCGCCTGCCACATGTTGCAGATTGTCACTTGCCACGTCGCCTGTCACCAGATGCAGATTGTCACTTGCCACGTCGCCTGCCACGTCGCCTGCCACGTTGCAGATTGTCACTTGCCACGTCGCCTGCCACATGTTGCGGATTGTCACTTGCCACGTCACCTGTCACCAGATGCAGATTGTCACTTGCCACGTCGCCTGCCACATGTTGTGGATTGTCACTTGCCACGTCGCCTGTCACCAAATGCAGATTGTCACTTGCCACATCGCCTGCCACGTTGCGGATTGTCACTTGCCATGTCACTTGCCACGTCGCCTGCCACATGCTGCGGATTGTCACTTGCCACGTCACCTGTCACCAGATGCAGATTGTCACTTGCCACGTCACCTGTCACCAGATGCAGATTGTCACTTGCCACGTCGCCTGTCACCAGATGAAGATTGTCACTTGCCACGTCGCCTGCCACATGTTGCGGATTGTCACTTGCCACGTCGCCTGTCACTTGCCACCTGCTAAGGTGGTCTCTTGTGTCCCAGAGACAGCTGCCTGCATGGAGGGGGGGGGAGTTGAACTGCAGGGATGCAGGGCGGGCGCCGGGCGGTGAGAGATGATGTCATCTCTCTGCTCCCCCACCCGCCGGCTCCCTGATTGGCCAGCAGGCAGCAGCCCGCCCACAAACACATTGAGCGGCACGTCAGCGGCAGCTCTCTCTCTCTCACCTATGGAGCCGCCCGGCGGCTCCCTCACTCACAGAGCCGCCCAGCGGCTCTCTCACTCACGAAGCCGCCCAGCGGCTCTCTCACTCACGGAGCCGCCCAGCGGCTCACTCACTCACGGAGCCGCCCGGCTCCTCTTTCACTCACGGAGCCGCCCAGCGGCTCTCTCACTCACTCACGGAGCCGCCCAGCGGCTCTCTCACTTACGGAGCCGCCCGCCGGCGGGCTCTCTCCCACTCCCTGCTCTCACAGTCACCCACATTTCTCGGAGGGGGCAATTGCCCCGTTGCCCTCCCCTGGATCCGCCCCTGCAATCAACTTGTCAACAATCTGATCGTGTGTACGAGGCTTTAAGCCTCGTACACACGATAGAATTGTTGGCCAACAGAGCGTCAGACTTTTGTCAAAAGGGCGTGTGCCTGGATCTTGTCTTGCATACTAACGGCACACAATTGTCGGCCAACAAGCACGAACGTAGTGACGTACTACATGGAATTTCAGCTCTTGAGCGCCACCCTTTGGGCACCTTCTGCTAATGTCATGTTTGGTGAGCATTGATTCTGAGCATGTGTTTGTACTTTGGACTTTTGTGTGACGGATTTGTGTACAGACGATACTAAAATCTGACAAAAGACCGTTGTCCGCTGAAAACTTGCTAGCCTGCCATCCAACATTTGTTGACCGAAAGTTGGACAACAATTGTCTGAAGGAGCATACTAATGGTCGGATTTTAGGCCAACAGTCTGTCATCACACAATCCTCTGCCAACAATCGGATCATGTGTACGAGGCTTGAAGTCTACCAAAAACTAAGCCAGCTATGTTATCGGGGCCCATCACTGTTTCTCCTTCAAATGTTCCAGCAGACTGCAGTTAACCTCTTTTTTTCCTTTTCTATATATCTATAACCCCCCTTGAATGGCCCTAAATGGCCCAATCCTATCAGATGTTGTATAACACTTGCTTTTGCTATGGGTGGTAGGATGTGGGTTCTGGAGGCCTACCCTATGTCTAAGAGGAAGATACATGGTTGTCTGGTTCATTGCTCCCCAGTCTTATGCATCTCCCTTCCTGTGATCTTTACTTTGTACTCATCAAGGTATGCTTCAGTTGACTCCAGTGAGGGATCCAACCCGCTACAGCTAGGTGGGTCTGGGGCTATTTTGAATATTATACCTGGGTAGAGACACGAAGGCCAAGGAAAGTGAGTCTTCCTCTTCGAATTAAGGACCTCTCTGTATGCTCTTAATAATTGGTTCACCTGAGCACTTTTCTTTTTGCTTTTAGAGCATGCACTACAGGTCAGGAAGACTTGTTTATGGCTGACCATGACTGATTATAACCTTAATCTGGTGCAATGAATACCACAATAGGGTACACAGCTTTGTGCAAAGGGAATTTTATGTTTTATCAGAGGGGTGTTTCGTATACCAAGTTGCTTACGCAACGTGTTGCACAATGGAGGATATCTATTATATTGTAAGCTGTGAGGAGCAGGGCCCTGCTAACCGTCTTGTATAGCATTGTATTGTAACTGCACTCTCCTTTTATAATGTAAAGTGATGTGCAAACTGTTGGTGCTATATAAATCCTGTATATTAATAATAAGCTAATAATAACCTCACACATGGGCTCAAGCTAAAATACTTGCTTTGAATGATATTATATAATAACTTACCTGGTTTGCAAACATAAAGAACCTGCTTTGAATATCAGCTTCAGTTGGGCACATAGACAGTGTCTGTAACAGAAAAGTTGAGTTAGCCTTAAGGATAATCAACTATACACAGAAATGAGCACCTGCCCGTAAAGGGTAACTCCACTTTTGTCACAAAAAAATAGCAAATAAATAATAATAATGTAGTGTATACAACTGCTACACAAGCCATATTGTAATTTAATAATATGAAAAAGTAACTTTCCTTTTCATTCTGCAACTTTGTAATTTTCTGTAAAATGCAATGCAATGTGGCTACATGGAGGTGGTTCTGTACACAGGTGGCATACAGAATGCTCCCCAAAAAATGTATTTCCTTTATTTCCTGCTGTGTGATTGACTTGTAGATTTTCCCAAAAGAAATGGAATTTTTTGTGTGATTCTCTCACATCTTAAGGGATGCAGACCCTGTCACTTTCCTCATTACAGCCCTGTAGGTGCAGCAGCTGATTTATAATTATAAAATCACTCCCATGCAGATTCGCTCTACACATGGACACAGACAAATAACTATTTCTTCAGAATAACAAAAGGTAGTGATGGGGAAATTTGGCTGTACGCTATGCACACAGCCATATCTCCTGTGCTCCTAAGCACACATTCCATCTAATGATATAATGTACCTCTTTTGATCCATGTCTCCCCTGGTTCCCCTTTCCCCAGTAAACAGACCGGATCTCGCAAGAGAACTAACTTTGGGAGACTCTTATGACAATACATATTAAAATACATCTTCATAAAATTTCCACAACAGTAGGAATCTGCAACAAAATTTGTTAAAATCCCTGAAGTGTATATTGATCACCCAGAAGGGAATGTTTTTTTCTCAACAAAAGTGGAATTACAATTTAATTCTCCTTAGTGCGGCCATCTGGTTTATACAGCTTCGGCCTTCTTGTTCTCTCTTCATGGGATCCTTACCTAGTACTTTTAGGGTAGGCTTTATTTATAAAGTGTATTAGAGGTTATTTTTAGGTGTATCTGGGTTGGAGTTCCATAAGGATATTACGTTGCTAAATATATTAGGTCATTTCGTTTTGTGTTTATGTTGAAGGACTGAAAAAAGTACATCCAAAATGTGGGGATTAAATAAATAAATAAATAAATTATATATCTATATCTATCTATCTATCTATCTATCTATCTATCTATCTATCTATCTATCTATCTATCTATCTATCTATCTATCTATCTATCTATATACAGTGGGGATGGAAAGTATTCAGACCCCCTTAAATTTTTCACTCTTTGTTATATTGCAGCCATTTGCTAAAATCATTTAAGTTCATTTTTTTTCCTCATTAATGTACACACAGCACCCCATATTGACAGAAAAACACATTGTTGACATTTTTGCAGATTTATTAAAAAAGAAGAATTGAAATATCACATGGTCCTAAGTATTCAGACCCTTTGCTCAGCATTTAGTAGCAGCACCCTTTTGATCTAATACAGCCATGAGTCTTTTTGGGAAAGATGCAACAAGTTTTTCACACCTGGATTTGGGGATACTCTGCCATTCCTCCTTGCAGATCCTCTCCAGTTCTGTCAGGTTGGATGGTGAACGTTGGTGGACAGCCATTTTTAGGTCTCTCCAGAGATGCTCAATTGGGTTTAAGTCAGGGCTCTGGCTGGGCCATTCAAGAACAGTCACGGAGTTGTTGTGAAGCCATTTCTTTGTTATTTTAGCTGTGTGCTTAGGGTCATTGACTTGTTGGAAGGTAAACCTTTGGCCCAGTCTGAGGTCCTGAGCACTCTGGAGAAGGTTTTCGTCCAGGATATCCCTGTACTTGGCCGCATTCATCTTTCCCTCGATTGCAACCAGTCGCCCTGTCCCTGCAGCTGAAAAACACCCCCACAGCATGATGCTGCCACCACCATGCTTCACTGTTGGGACTGTATTGGACAAGTAATGAGCAGTGCCTGGTTTTCTCCACACATACCGCTTAGAATTAAGGCCAAAAAGTTCTATCTTGATCTCATCAGACCAGAGAATCTTATTTCTCACCATCTTGGAGTCCTTCAGGTGTTTTTTAGCAAACTCCATGCAGGCTTTCATGTGTCTTGTACTGAGGAGAGGCTTCCGTCGGGCCACTCTGCCATGAAGCCCCAACTGGTGGAGGGCTACAGTGATGGTTGACTTTCTACAACTTTTTTCCATCTCCCAACTGCATCTCTGGAGCTCAGCCACAGTGATCTTTGGGTTCTTCTTTACCTCTCTTACCAAGGCTCTTCTCCCCCGATAGCTCAGTTTGGCCGGACGGCCAGCTCTAGGAAGGGTTCTGGTCGTCCCAAACGTCTTCCATTAAGGATTATGGAGGCCACTGTGCTATTAGGAACCTTAAGTGCAGCAGAAATTTGTGCCTTGCCACAATTCTGTCTCTGAGCTCTTCAGGCAGTTCCTTTGACCTCATGATTCTCATTTGCTCTGACATGCACTGTGAGCTGTAAGGTCTTATATAGACAGGTGTGTGGCTTTCCTAATCAAGTCCAATCAGTATAATCCAGTGGTTCTCAACTCCGGTCCTCAGGACCCACCAACAGGCCAGGTTTGCAAGATAACTAAAATACATCACAGGTGATATCATTTGCTGCTCAGTGATTGCAGTATTCTAGTCTGCATCTCCCCAAAGTAATACTTAAAATCTGGCCTGTTGGTGGGTCCTGAGGACTGGAGTTGAGAACCACTGGTATAATCAAACACAGCTGGACTCAAATGAAGGTGTAGAACCATCTCAAGGATGATCAGAAGAAATGGACAGCACCTGAGGTAAATATATGAGTGTCACAGCAAAGGATCTGAATACTTAGGACCATGTAATATTTCACTTTTTCTTTTTTAATAAATCTGCAAAAATGTCAACAATTCTGTGTTTTTCTGTCAATATGGGGTGCTGTGTGTACATTAATGAGGAAAAAAATGAACTTAAATGATTTTAGCAAATGGCTGCAATATAACAAAGAGTGAAAAATTTAAGGGGGTCGGGGTCTGAATACTTTCTGTCCCCACTGTATATATATATATATATATATATATATATATATATATATATATATATATATATATCACATACATATATATATATATATATATATATATATATATATATATATATATATATACACACACACACACACACACACACACACACATACATATATACATATATATATATATATATATATATATATATATACATATATACACATATACATACATATACATACACACACACAATGCTGTGAAAAAGTATTTGCACCCTTTCTGGGGTTTTTTTTGCATAATTGTCACACTTATATGACTCAGATCATCAAACAAATTTTATTACAGAAAGATAACCTGAATAAATACAAAATGCAGTTTTTAAATGATGGTTTCATTTATTAAGGCAAAAAAGCTGTCCAAATCTGCCTGGCTTTATGTAAAAAAGTAATTGCCCCTAAACCTAATAACTGGTTGTGCCACCCTTGGCGGCAACAACTGCAATCAAGCATTTGCGATAACTGGCAATGAGTCTTTCAAATTGCTGTGGAGCAATTTTGGCCCACTCTTCTTTGCAGAATTGTTTTAATTCAGCCACATTAGAGGGTTTTCCAGCATGAACGGCCTGTGTAAGGTAATGATACAGCATCTCAATTGGATTCAAGTCCGTGCTTTGACTAGGCCACTTCAAAACCAAAATTTTGATTTGTTTAAACCATTTGGAGGTGGACTTGCTATTGTGTTTCGGATCATTGTCCTGCTCATAGGCGTGCTCAGGGGGTGTGCCAGGTGTGCCTGGGCACACCCTAATTACTCTGTGCAGGTCCGACTCCACCTACTGGCTCCAGGCCCAGGCCCCCCCCCCCCCGTGTTGCGCCTCCCGCACCGCAGTGCTCTTGGCTTCCCTCCTCTCACCCCGGCTCCTGTGCGGGATGTTTCAGGATGGAGAGTGGGGGAAGAGGCTAATTAATATACCATTTACCGGCTCCTTCCTTTTCTACATGAACACACTCACTGTGTTCATTAATAACTGAAGCATAATAAACTGTGTTTACTATGCTTCAGTTTGTGAATGAAAGGTAGCCACTCAGCACTTCCCATTCATTCACCTCCCAGTGCCTCAGCAGAGAAAGGCGTGTGTGTTTGAGCTTTTGGATGCATACCCTAATGCAATGGGCTGCACACACCTATGGTCCTGCTGCATAACCCAAGTGCACTTGAGCTTGAGGTCACGAACTTGTGGACAGACATTCTCCTTTAGGATTTTGTGGTAGAGCTGAGAGATCATGGTTCCATCAATTATGGTAAGTCATCCAGGTCCTGAAGCTGCAAAGCAGCCCCAGACCATCACGCTACCACCACCATGTCTGACTGTTGGTATGATGTTCTTGTTATGAAATGCAGTATTCGTTTTATGCCAGATGTAACGGGACGCACACCTTCCAAAAAGTTACATTTTTGTCCACAGAATATTTGCCAAAAAGTCTTGGGGATAATCAAGATGTTTTTTTGGTAAATGTGAGATGAGCTTTTGTGTTCTTTTTAGTTAGCAGTGGCTTTGGCCTTGGAACTCTCCCATGGATGCCATTTTTGCTCAGTCTCTTTCTTATTGTTGGATCATGAACACTGATCTTACCTGAGGCAAGTGAGGCCTGCAGTTCCAAAAATGTTGTTCTGGGTTCTTTTATGACCTCCTGGATGAGTTGTCGTCATGCTCTTGGAGTAATTTTTGTAGGCCGGCCACTCCTGGGAAGGTTCACCACTGTTCCAAGTTATCTCCATTTGCAGATAATGGCTCTCCCCGTGGTTCACTGGAGTTCCAAAGCCTTAGAAATGGTATTGAAACCCTTCCTAGACCAATACATGTGCATTACTTTGTTTCTAATCTGTTCTTGATTTTTTTAGATTGTGGCATGATGTGTGGCTTTTTGTTATTTGTTAGCCTGCTTCACTTTGTCAGACAGCTTCTATTTATGTGATTTCTTGATTCAACAGGTCTGGCAGTAATCAGGCCTGGGTGTAGCAAGTGCAATTTAACTCCTTTCCAAAAAATTGTGGTTAATCACAGTTCATTCATGATTCAGCATGGAAGGGGGCAATTACTTTTTCACATAATGCCAGGCAGGTTTGAACAGCTTTTTTCCCTTAATAAATGAAATAATAATTAAAAACTGCATCCTGATTTACTCGGGTTATCTTTGTGTAATATTAAAATTTGTTTGATGATCTGAATGATTTAAGTGTGAAAAATATGCATAAAAATTAAAACTCAGGAAGGGGGCAAATACTTTTTCACAACACTGTATGTGTAGATATATATATCAAAAGTATTGGGACACCTGCCTTTACACACACATGAACTTTAATGTCATCCCAGTCTTAATCTGTAGGGTGCAATATCGAGTTGGCCCACCCTTTGCGGCTATAACAGCTTTAACTCTTCTGGGAAGGTTCTCCACAAGGTTTAGGATTGTGTCTATGGGAATGTTTTACCATTCTTCCAGAAGCACGTTTGTTAAGTCAGGCACTGATGTGGATGAGAAGGCCTGGCTTGCAGTTTCTACTCTAATTCATCCTAAAGGATGAATTATCGGGTTGAGGTCAGGACTCTGTGTAGGCCAGTCAAGTTCCTCCCCCCAAACTGGCTCATCCTTGTCTTTTAGGGACCTTGCTTTGTGCACTGGTTTGCAGTTATATTGAAACAGGAAGGGGCCATCCCCAAACTGTTCCCACAAAGTTGGGAGCATGAAATTGTCCAAAATGTCTTGGTATGCTGACACCTTAAGATTTTACTTCACTGGAACTAAGTGGCCGAGCCCAACCCCTGAAAAACAACCTCACACCATAATTCCCCCTCCACCAAATGATTTGGACCAGTGCACAAAGCAAGGTCCATAAAGACATGGATGAGCGAGTTTGGGGTGGAGGAACTTGACTGACCTGCACAGAGTCCTGACCTCAACCCGATAGAACACCTTTGGGATGAATTAGAGCGGAGACTGCAAGCCAGGCCTTCTAATCCAACATCAGTGCCTGACCTCACAAATGTGTTTCTGGAAGAATGGTCAAACATTCCCTAAAACACTCCTAAACCTTGTAGACAGCTTTCCCAGAAGAATTGAAGCTGTTATAGCTGCAAAGGGTGGGCCAACTCAATATTGAACCCTACGGACTAAGACTGGGATGTCATTAACCACTTCCCGCCCGGGCTATAGCAGAATGACGGCCGGGCGGTGGTTCAGTTATCCTGACTGGGCGTCATATGACGTCCTGCAGGATAACAGCCGTCGCGCACCCGTGGGGGCACGCATCGCGGCGATCGGTGGTGCGGTGTGTCAGTCTGACACACCGCTACACCGATCTCAGTAAAGAGCCTCCGGCAGAGGCTCTTTACCACGTGATCAGCCGTGTCCAATCACGGCTGATCACGATGTAAACAGGAAAAGCCGGTGATCGGCTTTTCCTCACTCGCGTTTGACAGACGCGAGTAGAGGAGAGCCGATCGACAGGTCTCCTGACAGGGGGGGTCTGCGCTGATTGTTTATCAGCCCAGCCCCCCTCGGATACCCACACTGGACCACCAGGGAAGCTGCCAGGACCACCAGGGAAGCACCTAACATGTGGATGGCACATGTGAAAATTGATGCCCAACATATGCCAATCAGTGCCCACAAATGGGCACTGACTGGCACCTCTGTGGCACAATAAAAAACAGTGATGCCCAGCAATGCCACCCATCAGTGTCATCAGTGCCACCCATCAGTGCCACCTATCAGTGCCCATCCATGCCCAGTGCCCACCTATCAGTGCCCATCCGTGCCACCTATCAGTGCCACCTATAAGTACCCATCAGTGCCGCCTACGAGTTCCCAGAAGTGCCGCCTATGAGTGCCCATCAGTGCCGCCTATGAGTGCTCATCAGTGCCACATACCAGTGCCACCTATCAGTGCCCATCAGTGCCACCTATCAGTGCCACCTCATCAGTGCCACCTCATTGGTGCCACCTCATCGGTGCCCATCAGTGCCCGTCAGTGCAGTCATATCAGTGCCCGTCATTGAAGAAGACAATGTACTTATTTACAAAAAATTTTAACAGAAACAAAGAAAACGTATTTTTTTTCAAAATTTTCGGTCTTTTTTAATTTGTTGCACAAAGAATAAAAATCGCAGATGTGATCAAATACCACCAAAAGAAAGCTCTATTTGTGGGAACAAAATGATAAAAAATTAGTTTGAGTACAGTGTTGTATGACTGCGCAATTGCCATTCAATTTGTGACAGCGCTGAAAGCTGAAAATTGGCTTGGGCAGGAAGGTGTATAAGTGCCTGGTATGGAAGTGGTTAAAGTTCATGGGCGTGAAAAGGCAGGTGTCCCAATACTTTTGGTAATATAGTATATGTATATATATATATATATATATATATATATATATATATATATATATATATATATATATATATATATATATTTATTTACACGCATATAACATGCATGTTTATGTTTCCTACCGCTGTTTCAACAAGAGTCCACAGCAGAATATTGGTGGCAGTTGTCCTGTCTGGGGACAAATGTATTTAAGTGTACAGTATATTCTAAAATTGTTTAATCAACGTAGGAGAAGGTGGTTGATTTAGTTCAGAGTCTAAGAAAATATGTCAGTAGCTTTTCATAGGAGATGTCTTTAAAGTGGATGTAAACCCAATGTCATCCTTTCTAAACTACTGCCATAGGGGTTATCTATAAGGATATACATGCCTCCTGTATGTATCTTCACCTGTCAAATGTCTCCCCTCTGTCTGTTATTAGACCAGAAAAACGGCAGATTCTGTGGGCGGGGTCTGTTGTCTGGAGCTCGGTGGGTGGAGTCGTGATGTCAGTAGACTCCCCGCCCACCTCTACACTCCCCTTGTCAATATGTATTTTCTCCTGTGTATTTCTTACACTCACTGAACTTCTGCTATGATCTCTAACATCCAGTGAAAAGACCGGAAAGTAACCACATGACTTCAGCATGCCAAATCATGCTGAGGTGTGGAACAGCCAATCCTTGCAGAGCTGCAGAAGAAAGGAGTGGGGGAGGGAATTAAAAAATAATGCATGTCTTAGGCTAGTACACGAGATATGTAAATCACCTGTCACTCACAGCAAGGGGGAGGATTTGACAAAGTTTTTCTCATTTTGTCAAGAATTGTCTCACTGAACAATAAAAGGGGATTGCTCAGAGATGGATTAACTCTGTGTGGCAAGACTGGGCTCAAATGATAGGAAATCGTATACTCTACAGTATGATATATATATATATATATAAAAAATTAGGGTTTACATCCACTTTAAGGTAAGTGTGGGGGTGTATTTATTGTAAAATTGTTTTTATGATCTCTTCTCTATAAGTTGTAAAACCACAAAGTCCAGCATGTTTGATTATAACGTTGGCCCTTTACCTTGAATTATATATCCTATATGGAAAGTTTGGGGTTTAAGTGATACCCTTCATTAGGTAACCTAAAGCTGAATTCCATGTATACAACTAAATACACAGATTATATACTTAGATGGGAGATGTTTTACCTGCTAAAGGATTTATATTTCTGATCTTCCAGTCCTGAGATTTATACAGCTCTGCCACACAGCCCTGTTTGGCAGGGCAGGACACCAGATTTTTCACTGAAGTAATGAAATAATTGATTGTGAACTGTGAAAATAGAGACAGCAGACTCTTCAGCTCATCTCTCTGACACTCTGCTTTCTCCTCCTACCGGCATGTTCTTCATAAGCACATGAGAACTGCTGCACAGCTAATTGGCTCCTTGTGCTGCTCCTTTCACCCCCTCTCAGAGCACTGCCATGCAGGGACTGTAAGAGACTGATACCCAGTCAAATTCAAGTACTTACACTGATTGCATTTTTAACCCCTTGGTGCCGGCCGCACGCAAATATGTGGGCTCTTGGCGCCTCGTAAATTGCTATCCATACAGCTGTGCCAAAAGCGAGCGCGGTGCGCACTCCCGACACAATTAACGACGCCTAACCAAAAGCTCATGATCGCAGTTTACGGATCACGTGACTGCCATGACAGCCAATCATGGCAGTCACATGCTCGTAAGCCCCGCCTCCTGCCATCATAAACCTCTTAAAGGGCTGGGAGGCGCCAGCATGAAGAGGTTAAAATACTTTTAATAGTGTATTAATTAATACGGAGCTGCATTAGTATACTTTTTTTTTTATATATATATGCCTGGGGTTCAGGTTTAAGTTTAAGTGTCACTAAATCCCCATCATAAAAAAATCTCCATTTTCTGTTCATGTCCCCAATTCAGCTAGGGATTTTGCAGCTGTGGTGGCAACTCTGCTCATGCTCAGTTTTCTGTGAGTTTCTTTACTGAGCATTTCCTCCCTATCACATCTGAGCAGCCCATGTGACTATAGAGTCACACATGTGGGCATATAAACAGTGGTAAATGACAGCCCACTACCTCCCTCCTCCTCCATGCCCACTAACCAATTAAACACAATGAGGGTGGAATATTACATGTAGATTGATGATGGCTTCACCTCCTTATTCTAGGACACAGGCTGGAGGGGCATGACACAGCCTGTGACTGGCAGAAATCCACCCACACCATGTTATTGCCAAAAATTCATAAATATTTATTGTTAAATATATATAGTTGTATGATGATTTAAAACAGTTAATTGATATAAATTATTTATTTTTTACTCTGTATTCCAAATGCTGCTTTGTTTTTATTTTGAACATGTGACCAGCAGCTCCTCCTGCTTATGTTTCCCTGCAGACAGGCTGGGAAAGAGCTGGGTCAGAGCTGGGTCATGTGACAGCTGTATATCAATTAGGAAAAAGTTACTTAGATTTTTTTTTTTTTATTAAAATAATTACAGTGCCATCATCCACATACAGAAATAGAAGGGACGATGTAAATTAAACAGTGTGTGTTTAATATCACGTTAATAAAGATCCATGCTTTCGAGCTTTTGGGACATGTTCATTTCCTTCCTCCAGCATTATACAATTGTATATTGTTGGGGGAAGGAACTTACTATGTTACGAAAGCATGCATCTTTAAAAACTTATGGTAACCAACAAAGGGTATCACTTAAACTCCAAACTTTCCACATAAATTGATGGCTAACACAGTACAAGTCTGTACATTAACTTGCACTTACCAGAATTTCGCTGCACTTCATGTTGTTTTCCAGTGTCCTGAAACAGATTTAAAAAAAAATGACTGATTTACAGATTTAAGTGCAGATGATTTTGGATCATGAATTTCGATCATTAAAACTTTAATTTGAAATACTGTAAAAGAGATTACATAGTCTTTTCAGTAAACTTTCCATAGAATAGATTGCATAGTCTTTTGAGCAATTTAAAGAACTGATATACACACATGGCCACTTTATTAGATACACCTGTTCAATTGCTTGGTACAATAACACAAATTACTAATCAGCCAATCACACGGCAGCAACTCAATGCATTTAGGCATCTAGACGTGGTGAAGACAACTTGCTGAAGTTCAAACTGAGCATCAGAATGGGGAAGAAATGGCATTTAAGCGACTTTGAAGGTGGCATGGTTGTTGGTGCCAGACAGGCTGTTCTGAGTATTTCACAAACCTATGATCTACTGAGATTTTCACGCACAACCATCTCTCTAGGGTTTACAGAGAATGGTTTGAAAAAAGGGAAAATATCCAGTGAGCGGCAGTTGTGTGGATGAAAACGCCTTGTTGATGTCAGAGGTGAGAAGAGAATAGGCAGACTGGTTGGAGATTATAGAAAAGCAACAGTAACTCAAATAACCACTCGTTACAGCCAAGGTATGCAGAATACCATCTCTGAACACAGTACACATCGAACCTTGAAGCAGATGGGCTACAGCAGCAGAAGACCACACCGGGTGCCACTCCTGTCAGCTAAGAACAGGAATCTGAGGCTAAAATTCACACAGGCTCACCAAAATTGGACACTAGAAGATTGGAAAAACGTTGCCTGGTCTGATGAGTCTTGATTTCAGCTGCGACATTCAGATGGTAGGGTCAGAATTTGGTGTAAACAACATGAAAGCATGGATCCATCCTGCCTTGTATCAACGGTTCAGGTTGTTGGTGGTGGTGTAATGGTGTGGGGGATATTTTCTTGGCACACTTTGGGCCCTTTAGAACCAACTAAGCATCGTTTAAACGCCACGGTCTACCTTAGTATTGTTGCTGACCATGTCCATCCCTTTATGACTACAGTGTACTCATCTTATCGGCATTCTGTGTCTATTGACGCAAATGCTGGACTCTGGAGCGTGTCTGCAAGGTAACCCCCAGGGAGAGAGCTTCTCCTAGAGGGTTTACCGATGCGGGGAGGAGCCGCGAGCGCGGTTGGGGGACCCCAGAAGAGGAGGATCGGGGCCACACTCTGCATAACGAACTGCACAGTGGAGGTAAGCATGATATGTTTTTTTATTTTAAAAAAAAAAAGAAGGTTTACAACCCCTTTAAGGCAGTTCTGAAGGCAAAAGGAGGTCCAACCCAATACTAGCAAGGTATACCTGATAAGGTGGCCAGTGGGCATGTTCTAATTCTTCTCCAGTCAATTCAAAAAGAGTTTCTTTCTTTATTTTTCAGGATGTTGAAGTGGAGGCTGTATTGCTCTACAGGTACAGCACCTTTTCAAAAATTTCTATCCATGTCATAGTTACCTAGAAGAATTTCCCTTTTCAGTCAAGACTCTGACCAAAAACTCTCCCTCGTTGCACTCCTCCAGAGACGGGATGATGATATAGTTTCCTGGAGGAAGGCTGGAGCAGATTACCACTTCTCTGTGATTAGCACAGGGCCCAGCACTGAGAATCGGCTGCATGGAAAACAGCTTGTCTTGAAACAGATATGCATGTGTGTCACCCCCCTGCAATACACAATAAATAATGGCTATAAAGTCAAATGATGGCTCGCACAGTATCTATAAATGATAGAAAACAGTACCCCTGTTTACATCAATTTATGATCTACTTCAATATTTGTAGGGGTTTGTGTAGATGGCAAGGTGCTTCAGAGGCACTTCTTGTCTGTATCAAACTGCTTTTGGATTCCTGCTGACTTGGATGGAGAACAACCAAGCAGTTTTGATGCCTGTGTACAAAAGCCCTAATGTTTGCAGCATAAGGATGGGTGGGGAAAGAAGGATAGAACTAGGTGTTCCTAAAAGGGCAATCTCACTAGGACAAACCCCAGGATAGACAAGCCAAATGGGTGACTGTCATCTACCCTAATCTGACATATGGATTTTGGGTAGAGGTAGACTTTGAGGGATCAAACACATAAAATCCAGTGGTGGATACAACCTGTAGATAATCATTGTGCAGAGCTACAATCCACATCTTGCACTGCTGACCATCACTCCGAGACCCTCACTCAGAGATTGATTTACATGACTTGGAGCAAAGAAAGATAGAAGCAATAAACAGTTGGCCATGGAGACCAATGATGTTATATTCTTCAGTCAATGGGAAAAAAAGTGTGTGGTTTCAATGAGCAGATGCAGTCCACCTTAATTTCCACCATTTTTATGTATTAGCTCAGCGGTCTGAAAGTTGTAGGAATACTCCCCCAGTTTGCCTGTACTTCATACACCACGTCCTGCCTGCTGCTCCATTTATGTGAGGTATGTGCTCCTTAAAGTGTAATGCCGCGTACACACAAGCGGACTTTCCGGCATACTTGGTCCGGCGGACCAGAGTCCGCCAGACAATCGGATCGTGTGTAGGCTTCAGCTGACTTTTTTTCCCCAAAAGTCCGCCGGACCTAGATTTGAAACATGTTTTAAATCTTTTAGTCAGACTCAGTTCCTGACGGAAAGTCCGTTCGTCTGTATGCTGGTCCGACGGAAAGCCCGTTCATCTGTATGCTGGTCCGACGGACCAGATGCGACGCAAGGGCAGGGTATTGCATCTCGCGCTCGCTGCAATAGGAAAAAAATTTTTCCTATTGCGGCGAGCGCCGGGCATACCAGGCCCTTAGGTCTGGTATGGATTTTAAAGGGAACCCCCTACGCCGAAAAAACGGCCTGGGGTCCCCCCTAAAGTCCCGACCCCGATCCGAGCACGCAGCCTGTCCGGTCAGGAAAGGGGGTGGGGACGAGCGAGCGCCCCCCCCCCTCCTGAACCGTACCAGGCCGCATGCCCTCAACATGGGGGGGTGGGTGCTTTGGGGAGGGGGGCCCTGCGGGTCCCCCCACCACAAAGCACCTTGTCCCCATGTTGATGGGGACAAGGGCCTCTTCCCGACAACCCTGGCCATTGGTTGTCGGGGTCTGCGGGCGGGGGGCTTATCGGAATCCGGGAGCCCCCTTTAATAAGAGGGCCCCAGATCCTGGCCCCCCACCCTATGTGAATGAGTATGGGGTACATGATACCCCTACCCATTTACCTAGGGAAAAAGTGTCAATAATAAAACACACTACACAGGTTTTTAAAATAATTTATTAGACAGCTCCGAGGGGGTCTTCCTCCGGCTTCAGGGGTCTTCTTCCGACTTCGGGGGTCTCTCCGGTTCCTCTTCTCCTGGCGTCCGGTTGGTTCTTCTCCGCTCTCTCTGGCCTCTTCTCCCGGTGTTCCAGTTCTTCTGCCTGCTCCTCCGCTGTCTTCATGCCGCTCTTTTGCCAGCGGAGGCCCGGACTTCTGGGCTTCTTGTCTTCTTGGCTTCTTCCCTCTTCTCTTCTCCAGATGTTGACACGACGGTCTCCTGGACTGCTCTCTGAGCGCTCCGCTGTGACTTATATAGGCGGAGACCCTGCCCCCTTATGCTGTCACAGTCCCTGGGCATGCTGGGACTGTGACGGCATAAGGGGGTGTGGTCGTTGACCACGCCCCTAAAACGTCACAGTCCCAGCATGCCCAGGGACTGTAAATTATTATTGACACTTTTTCCCTAGGTAAATGGGTAGGGGTACCATGTACCCCATACTCATTCACATAGGGTGGGGGGCCGGGATCTGGGGGCCCTCTTATTAAAGGGGGCTCCCGGATTCCGATAAGCCCCCCGCCCACAGACCCCGACAACCAACGGCCAGGGTTGTCGGGAAGAGGCCCTTGTCCTCATCAACATGGGGACAAGGTGCTTTGGGGTGGGGGGGGCCCCGCAGGGCGCCCCCCCTCCCCAAAGCACCCACCCCCCCATGTTGAGGGCATGCGGCCTGGTACGGTTCAGGAGGGGGGGCTCGCTAGTCCCCACCCCCTTTCCTGACCAGCCAGGCTGCGTGCTCGGATCGGGGTCTGGTATGGACTTTATGGGGGACCCCACGCCGTTTTTTCGGCGTAGGGGGTTCCCCTTAAAACCTATACCAGACCTAAGGGCCTGGTATGCCCCACGACGGGGCTCGCAAGGTGTCAATCTCGCCGATAAAAGCGGTGAGATTTACTTCCTTTTCTAGTCCCGTCGTACCCGAGTCACGTTCAAAATGAACGGACTTGTCCGTGTGTGGGCAAGTCCGTTCATTCTGAAAGTTTGGCGTAACTCCGGCGAAAGTCCGTCGGAAAGACGGGCGGACTTAGCCTGCCGGAAAGTCCGGTCGTGTGTAGGCAAGTCCGTCCGTTCAGGTAGTCCGCCGGAAAGTCCGGCGGAAAGAGCGTCGGACCATGTCTGCTGGAAAGTCCGCTCGCTGGACTGAACCCTGTCAAGATTTTAAACGTTAAATAGATTTGTTAAATTGTCTGTGTCTCCATTCAGAAGATTTTTTACTCACTTTCTTTTCCATAATAGACCTGTCACCAGGTCAGAAAGAGTGGGGAGAAACCTTCTCATGTGAACAAAGACAGCAAATACAAAATACAAAGGTTACAGTTGTTCTCCAATCTATGAAACACAAACATTTAATTGAAGTCTATGGAAACACCATTGCTACCTCCTATGACTTGACTTCTTTGTGTCTCTTTTCTCCTTATGCCGCGTACACACGATCGGGATTTTGGTCAGAAAAAGATATGATGGCTTTTCCGACGGAATTGCGCTCAAGCTTGCCTTGCATACACGGTCACACAAAAGTTCTCTGAACTTTTGAACGACAAAAACACGGTGATGTACAACACTACGACGAGCCGAGAAAATTAAGTTTAATGCTTCCCAGCATGCATTGAATTGTTTCCGAGCATGCTAGGAGTTTTGCGCGTCGGAATTGCTACAGACGATCGCATTTTCGGATAGGAACTTTTTCCGACCGAAAAATTGAGAATAGCTCTCAATCTTTTGCTGGCTGGAATTCGGCCAGCAAAAGTCCAATGGAGCATACACGCGGTCGCATTTTCTGATCAAAAGCTCTCATCGGTCTTTTGCTGGCCGAATTTCCAATCGTGTGTACGCGGCATTAGTGAGGAGCTTAGTCCTTTATCATCTTCAACAACTCAGGCCCTCCATATTACCCATCAATACTACCCTGTGAGCTCTTTCACCCTTCAGGGCACCAGTTGTATAACTGCCTCCCATTATAACAGTCAAGTCCCTCTGTGCTGAAGTTACTACAATTTCTCAGATTTGTTTGTTTAAATGACTAATTACTGTGAATATGCACAGGATATCAGCCATGAAAATGGAGATAGAAACTGGACACTTCCGCTGCACATTATGCAATGAAAACATAAATAGTATCTCTAGAAAACACTTCCAGTTTTTCTTTCCTTTAAAGAGAAGTGCGGGATACGAAAAAAACAAGCAATCATATACTCACCTAGGGTGGATGCAGCATCGGTCTGATGCTGCATCGGTCCCCCTGCTTCCTCTAAAACCGAGAACTGAGTGATCAAAGACCACTGATTTCTGACTTCTCTGTCTTCAGTGAGCCAGTTACTGCGCTGGGCTGTGGAGGGGGCAAGTGGCTGGCTTAGGCTTTCAGCGGCGCACCGAGAGGCTTAGCCAGCTGTCGGCCATGCACCTGGGTGAATCCCAACATTAAAGTCTGGGTCTCTCCAGAACCTGGACCATCAGCTGATCCCCATGATCCCCATGACTAAGCTCCGAGGGGCAAAGTGAAATGCATTGGTGGCATGGCCCGGTGGAAGCCCAGGCTGAGTTTGTCTCTCCCATACCAACACAGGACACCATGGATGTGTGGCATCGGGGATGCTTTCTCTCTTTCTTCTAGTAACTATAGGAGCTGGAATGAGCTCCATCCCTTGCTGGCACTGCAGTGGATGCGGAATCGCAGACACTACTCCCCACAGTGATCGAGCCTGAGCGGCACACTAACAAATCGTGGGTCACATGGACCATCAGCTGACAGCCTGCTGTCAGCTGAATTTGTGTCACAGGAGTCCCAGAATGAAGTGCACTCCTGTGATCACCAGGAGAAGTAGGGCCAAAAAAGTTTTGGCCCTACTTCTACTTTAGGTTTCCAAAACACCCCTAGCCAGATCTGGTTCTTATAACTTTTAAAGAATATTCAATTTTGCATACAACAGCAAATTCAGGTTATATTTTTATGTTTATTGTCATAGAAGATTTTCTAAATATGTTCGTACTATGTATTATACAGCATAATTGTATTTATTACAGGTGAGAACATTTATTCAGCACTTTATTTATGGTACATTCACATCAGTTCCTGCCCTCAGGAAGCTTATAATCAAAAACCCTGTACACACTACTATTTTTTTTTTCGTTCAACCCAGCGAGTTGATTGAAAAAAAAACTGACAGCTCAGGTCGGAGCAGCTGTACTAACAATCTGAAGTTAGTACAGTGATCTCCCCTGCGCTATTGAGTTCTGACAGGGGGACGGCCCTTCCGCCAGAACACTCCGGTCAGCGCTCTCAGCCATTGGCTGAGACCACTGATCGGGAGCCAGTGTGGCAGACCTTTTTTAGTCATGACCCTTCAACAGAAGCCGGCTGAACCGGCTGCCTTACACACGGGTCGAATGTTGGGTGGTTTCTATTGAACCGGTCGATGCCCTCCGACATTCGGCCCGTGTGTACTAGGTTTTAGGGACCTGTCTCATATGCATATATACATGGAAATACAGTACATACAAGGGCCAATTTTCGACAGGAGCCAATTAACTCACCAGAATGTTTTTGGAGTGTATGCAAAGGGTGAATATGCAAGCTCTATGCAGATGTGTCTGAACATGAGACCACAGTGCTGCAGTGCTAACCACTAGGTTACCTTAAATATATGACAAGCTACACGCTGTGTGGTTTTTCTTAACCTCTGGTGTTTCTGCATGATGGATACAATAAAGCAGCATGGAGTGTTTTCATTCCCTGAGAGTGACAGTGAAAACTGTGGGTTCATCCAATAACAATCTGTAAAGATATAAAAGACAAAATTGAATTGTCCAGGCTATGGTATTTCCCATCACTCACTATGGACATGGACAATAAAGAAATTAGGGAGGAAAAGTATTGTTGCCTTTGAACTTTGTTGTTGGTGAAGAAGTCTAAGAATATAATGAACAGCAAGTAAAATAAACAAATGGGTCCCTCAATAAATCAAGCCCAACCTTTCCTTAGAAGTCCATCCAGATGACTGGACTAATAGTGTCCTATTTTGGACATATGAGAAAATCCAACTCACTGGAAAAAGACAATCATTCTCCAAAAAGCTGACATAAAAAGAAGAAGACAACTAGCAATGAATTAGCTGAATGCAGTCACAGAAAGTTTAAACATACATTTGTAATCACTGGAGACCCAAAGAGAAGAAAAAGGACTATCTACCTAGTCACCAGAAGTGCAAATTGACTTGATGGCAACTTGGGGCACTTAAAGGGGGATGTGTAATAACTTTGTACATATTTTTGTTCTTTATTAAGGTCAGGACTGTAAAATATATTTTATAAACCAAATACACATGAAATAGTGTAAAATAATTTTATGTATTCTCATAATCAGACAGATGGTGGAGCTTTTCGCCACCTTTATAATGTTTACTGGGTCATCTTAGTTTATTTTTGAAAGCAGCCAGTTGTTTACAGATCTCAGTTTCTTAAGCTGAAAAGCTGAAATTCACAAGTGAAAACTGACAGATTAGTGACCCCACAACCCCTCAAAATGCCTCCCTCTGCGGTATCAATGAGGCACAGGGGATGATTTACTAAGGCGGGGGAAGGGGGGGGTATGACCACCTTTCATGTTACACCCTATATATGGGTATAACATGAAACAGGGTCAGAGAGATGGACTTCTAAATAAAATTTGTTTATAAATAGTACAGTTTAGAAGATCATTTTAAACATGCATGAACCTAAATGAAAGGTAAAATACAGGAAGAACCAAAACCATTAAACAGTAATATCTAATTAATATTAATATCTAAGCTGCTTCCAGACATGTGGGCATAAAACACATTACTCCTGTAGGGGGCATCTACAGGACCATCCTATTGACCAGCAGTCTCCAAACTGTGGCCTGAGGGCCAGATGCGGCCCTTTGCTTGATTTTATTCGGCCCTTGGAGCACTATTTCATCCACTGATACCAACAAAGGGGACTCCCCCCCCCCCGGCCCCAATGAAGGGGTACAATTGCTCCCAATTACACCAATAATGGGACATATTTCCTCCCAATGACACCAAGGATAGGGCACAATTCATCCCAATGACACCAAGGATAAGGCACAATTCCTCCCACGAACACCAAAGATGGGGCATTGATTTTTCCCACTGACATTGGGATCTTTTCTACTCCCAATGGCCATAATCTGCCCCACCAAAAGTCTGAAGGACAAAATACTGGCCTTTTGTTTAAAAACGTTTGGAGACCCCTGCTATTGACTATTGTCACCGAGACAGGAAATTATGGGGGATCCAGAATTTAACATTTGTGCCTAATGTAATTGCAGATCTGGTGCATATACACCTGTGAATTCTTGTACAGTTTGGAAATTATACTTAGCCTACTGCTCTATCATGCACAAGAAGTGACTAAAAACCAGTCCAAACTGTTCAGCATATACTGATTATTGACAGGAAGGATTTAAAGGGGCAGATAACCAGTTTATTATTTCCTTTCCTTTCTTAGGTTGGTAATAAAAACATAATTTCCTGTGGAAAATCTTCCAACACAAATATGCTGATTTTTTTAATCAACTTCCTAGAAATGACTCACCTGCATGCCAGGGTTACACAAACAAGCTTTAAGGCCATCAGGTCTATTTATTAGGACAGCACAAAGAATGAGGATTTGTAAAGTAGAGGAGCCCACATCAATCAGAGACGTTTTCTCTTAATGGCTGTTCACCAGATTACAACATTCACAACAGTAAAATATAATTTCTTGCATTTGCCCAATAGTCTTGTTAAAGGAAACCTCTGCTGAAGGAGGTTTTTAAAGGCTGTCATTGTTGTCTTCTTTCTGAAGATGTTAACTGCCTAGCCCTAGCTATCTCTGACTTCAGTATTTCTGAGTCACTGAACCAGAGTCAGATTCAGAGTGAAGTCATAATTCCTGGTCTGCATAGGTGTTCTAGATCATTGTGAGAAAGTATTGATGCTAATACATCAATACAACAACCAGCTTTTTCAGAAGGAAAGGTCAGCAATGGCTGCCTCCATAATTTTATCTGTACAGGTCTGCTTTAAAAAGTTTTTGGTATGCTCGCAATGTCCATACAAACAAGCCCTAAACAGTTGGGGGAGGCACAGACCAAATAATAGTTTAATCTGGGCCTGTACCTCAGCAACACTGGAAAAGTAATGCCGCGTACACACGGTTGGACATTCCGACAACAAAAGCCATTGATTTTTTCCGACGGATGTTGGCTCAAACTTGTCTTGCATACACACGGTCACACAAATCTTGTCGGAAATTCTGAACGTCAAGAACGCGGTGACGTACAACACGTACGACAAGTCGAGAAAAATGACGTTCAATAGCCAGTGCGGTTCTTCTGCTTGATTCCGAGCATGCATGGAACTTTGTGTGTCGGAATTGTGTACACACGATCGGAATTTACGACAACGGATTTTGTTGTCGGAAAATTTGAGATCCAGATCATGTGAGCGGACCTGCTGCACGAAGCTCCCGCTGGTGATCCTGTAAATAACCCTTACCTCGCAAGCAATTTCTGCCCGGATATCGCCGCCCACGCTGCCCGTTGACACCCTGACCCATCCGGACCCGCTGGCTACCAGAACCGAGCCGATGCTAACCCGGGGGAAGCGAGGAGACGCCTTGGGACGCGTCCGTGGTATCCCAAGCTGTCCAAGATGGCGCCTGGCAGTCACAGCCTCCTAAAACTCCACGAGGCATGGAGAAGAAAATGGAGCAGGGGGGTAAGTTAAACAAACCCCCAAAGCCCAAAGAACAGCTCAGGGATATGCTCTACTATACCCAGAAGCTGTCTGGCCTTGCTGACTCACCCCTGAATGCTTCCCAGCAAAACACACTCTTCCCTGAGCCTGCAGACAGGGAAGATGCAGGCTTGCTAGATGACACAGTGCCATTAGACTCTCTCACTGACCCTATGCCTGATCTATTTGATATACCTTCAGAGGACAGTGCTCCACCTATGCTCAGTGAGATCCTACATGCAGTTCACAAATGCACTGCCTCTGTGGGTGACCTGAAAGAACAACTCGAACGGCTGAGGGAAACAGTGTCCCTCCTCCGTCAAGACCTCCAGAAGATCAGGAAAAGAACCACTGCAGTGGAGGGAAGGGTGAGCGATGTGAAAGATCAGCTGCCCCCCGCTTACCACGGATGTTAGAATGGCTAACCAGCAGGCCTTCAAAGCCCTAAACAAAACAGATGACATTGAGAACCGCCTGAGACACAATAATGTCCGCATAGTGGGGCTCCCAGAAAAGGTGGGGGGCAGGGACCCCACAGCATTTGTTGAAGGTTGGCTGCAAGACGTGTTTGGCAAAGAAGCCTTCTCACTGATCTACACTGTAAAAAGGGCACACAGGGTGCCCCGAGACCTCTCCCACCTGGCAACCCTCCCAGATCGGTACTAGCCAGGCTTCTTAATTACAAGGATCGGGAGGTTGTGCTGCGCCTGGCCAGAGAGAAGGGAGCCATTCACTACATTGGCACCAAAATCTCGTTCTACCCAGATTTCTCCACGGAGGTGCAACGCAGACAATCAAAATTTGCCGATGTCAAGAAGAGATTGCAAAGGCTACAGCTATCCTACACTAGTTCAGAATCAGTTCTTTGAAAACGCACAAGATGCGGCCATTTGGCTCGATCAAAAATAGCAAGATCTCCATCGCCGCGGACGCGAAGATGGTGCGGGATGATACCCTGATAGGAAATACAAATTAACAGGGAAATGACGGGCGCTAAGTTCCCTATACAGTGTGCCTTTTACAGAGAAACCACTCCTGCAATTTAACTACAGCGAGTAACTACACACTTTCCACTTTTTGTTGGTTCAGCTGCTTACACCGGCACACGCGGGAGATGCTACCGTGTTGGTTGCTTGTAAACTATCTGTGGTCATGGGTTACATGGCCTATGTTTTCATGCCCGGTTGGCACAAGAAGATACGATATAACATATTCTTTACATCACCTGGGAAGCCTTAGCTGTGTCCAGTTGACCATGGCTGTATCCCAGGATGTCTTTTGCTTCAGTTTGTGTTTTTTGTTAAATTTATATGTTGCGCAGTTGCGCAAAATTGACTGCCTCCTATCCGCAATGTTTTTCCAATGTACAGCCCCCTTGAGGGGCATGCTATGCAGTATGCTAATTACTCCAGGTTATCAACGTGCCCAGACTGGTTGGCCAGTTAAGGGACCGCTGATGTGCACTGGACCTCCTTGTCCGTATATATCTATGAGTATGCAATGTCACCCACACCCATTGTGTCTTGGAATGTCCGAGGAGTGAATGATCCCCTGAAATGGACCATGATCTCATCTTGCTTTTTCAAATTCCACCCAGCCATTTTTGGCCTGCAGGAGACTCACCTCCTGGGGGGCAATGTAGGGTTTATGGAATATGCATGGGTTGGCAAAGCGTATCACTCCACCCATTCTGCCTATTCCCGCGGAGTGAGTGTACTGATACACAAAGCATTGGCCTATCAGGAGCTTGACTCCCTGGTAGACGCCTCTGGCAGATTCTTATACTGCAAATTGTTTGCCATGACCTTGCTTCTACCTTTTGTATACATTCTGCCCCCGTTCTCATGGGACGTATTGCAGTTGCTGCTGTCGTACCTGGCGAACAAGCCCGATGTTCCGGTGTTAATTATGAGGGACTTTAATTGCTATCTAGACCCCAGGTTAGATAGGCATCCCCCAATCTTCCCCCTAGGGGTGGTAGGGGTACAGCTCTCAGCTGCCTGCTCTGAGGTAGGCTGGATGGATATATGGCTGCATGCACAATCCAGATACAAAACAATTTTCATGTTTTTCTAAAACCCATGGCTCCCTGTCACGTATTGATCTGTGTGTAGGCACCCATAGCATAGTTAACCACACTTCCAGGGTAGAATACTTTCCGCGGGGAGTGTCTGATCATTCGCCCGTAGCCTTATGGATGATCACCCAACCCCCCACCTCATTACCCAAAGCCCCTTAGAAACTCAAAGCCTTCTGTTTTAAGTTGTTCACCTCACAGGAATGGATAGCAACCCAAATTGATGACTTTTTCCAATCTCATAACCAATACACTGATACTATACATAACAGTTCATAACAGAAATCACAAACGTAAACCGTAACTCTTCTGCTCTGCTGGAGCAGGTGGGAGATCAGGTACGACAGCTGGAACTACCCTATGTTACAGACCCATCAGATTCTGCAAGGGAGGCATGGATGTTGGCCCAGGATTCCTTGGATCGCCTGAGATCCTCCGCTGCAGAGCATAAGAGGTTCTTTACTAAGCTTGCTTTCTACGAGGAGGGGGAAAAAACGGGTTGCCTACTGGCAAAAATTGCTAGATCTCAACAACAATCCCCAGCTATCGGGCAATCCACTCTTCCAGTGGCCGGGTAGTTAATGATCTAGAACAAATCATATCTGAGTTGGCATCCTTCTACACAGACCTTTACGGGTCGAGGGATGCTTACTCAGATGCTGATCTTGACCATTACCTCTCTGGCATTGACTTGCCCTCTCTGTCTGAGGGGGTTAAACAACGATTAGAAGCACCTTTAACATTGGAGGAATTGCAGACGCCAGCGTGCTCTTTTCCCACATGCAAGGCCCCCGGGGAGAACGGTCACCCCATGGAGGTTTTTGCCCTGTACGGTGAACAGGTACTGCCAAGGCTGCTGGAAGTGTTCAGTGCCTCCATTGAGGGGGGTCCCCTTCCACCTTCAATGGCCGGGGAAAATGTGATACTTTTGCTTAAGCCTGGGAAGGATCCCGTTGACCCAGTTTCCTATAGGCCCATCTCTCTCCTCCAGAGCGATGTTAAGATCCTGGCTAAGGTCTTGGCATTACGGGTCAACGGGATCATATCCTTCATTATACACACTGATCAGGCTGGTTTTATGCCACAGAAGTCCACGGCCACTAACCTCAGATGCCTTTTTTTGAACATGCAACTACAGGCGGACAATGGGGGACACAGGGCTATGTTGTCCCTTGATGCCAACAAGGCGTTCAACAGTATTGGTTGGTGATATCTGTGGGCGGTGCTATCCAGATTTTGGAGATCGATTCATAGCATGGGTCAGACTGTTATATGCATCCCCACAAGTGACAAATAGGATGTTGGGCCGAATGTCTCACGCATTTGCTCTGGGCAGGGGCACGAGGCAGGGCTGCCCACTGTCCCCATTGCTCTTTTGCTATCACCATAGAGACATTGGCAGCACTGGTGAGGGCCAACTCAGGGATTACGGGGTTCAGGTTTGTGATCTACATGAGAAGATCATGTTGTATGCTGACGACATGATGCTTTTCCTGGGGGACACCAATATCTCTTTAGCTGAAGTAACGGGCGTGATTTCCAGTTTTGGGCACTACTCTGGTCTGATCATAAATTGGTCCAAATCGGCCTTAATGGTGTTTGACAGGGATCAGGAGGTGGAACTGCCTGATTCCTATCCTATTCCAGTAGTGACCTCATTCAAATATCTAGGAATACAAATATCACCTGCCTTGCGGACTACTGGCCATTAAATGTGTACCCCTTGCTATCCCGATTTCGGGACAAAATTAACACCTGGAATAATCTTAAACTATCGCTGGTGGGTAAAGCCAACTTAATAAAAATGATATTGATGCCACAGCCACTATATTTTCTACACAACTCCCCTGTCGTAATTCACTTGATAATATTCAGAGTGGTTAACACCCTCTTTAGGGCGTGGCCTAACTCTGACGCCTTGCAGCATCTCCCAATGAACACAGGCTTTGAACCTGACGCTTCTCGGATGACACTTTGTTGCTTGTTTGAAACTACCATAATGTGAGTACCAGCTTGTCATCTAATATAAATAAAAAGTGTTTATGGTTTTACACTATGGGAATCTCCTCTTTCCTTCATGTTCAAACGGTATCCCGATCCTGAATACGCCAAGGACTGCCGCATAGTGGCACACACTGTGACTGCACGTTACCCCTGTAGGGGTTAAGGAACCTGGTGAGTGTCTGCACGATCACAGCGCGAGACACAAGCACCCGGTCACCATAGAAATAAGAGCAGTGGAATATGCCTGCCTTGTTTTTAAGGAAACACCAAGGAATTCACATAGACTGTTGATTTTCACTTATGCTGCGCTGAGCACTAGTCACGGACGGTTTTAGCCAGTCTTCTATCAGTATTAATGTGTGATTACAATAACACCATTTTATAAGGATTATATAATTATTACCACAGCTGCACTGTACAGATGTCACGTGTTATTATATGTGTTTGATTTTTTATTTTCCATGATAAGGAGCACAAGTCACTTTAAATCCTTTCAAATCCTTTTAGCTGGGACTTCCTAGCTTTCCCAATTCCCCCTCCGTTTTCCCTTTCCTCCCTTTCCCTCCCCCCCTTTTTTTCCCCTTTTTCCCCCAGCTCACAGTTAATTACTTCTCACCAAGCAGCTTTTTTGACTATAGTACTTTCAGGACAGCGCCACACCCACTTTTTATTTTGCATTTACCCTCTTTAGACGCTGATTGTGGAATACAGGCCCCCCTACGATCAAATTAGAGCAGTTGCTGTACCCCAAAGACAGAGGAGGATTGGCAGTGCCCAATCCATGGCTGTACTATATTGCAGCCTAAATGCAACATCTGATCGGATCCGTGCTCCATGATCCAGTGGGCTTGTCAGCAAGGTTTATGCTGATCGGCTCTGGAGCGGAGACTGTTTCGATGGGCCTGGAGGCACAGATGTTCCATACTCTAAATCCAATAAACAGACGCCCACCCTTATTCTACTTCAAAAAATCTGGAACAAGGGCAAACAGGTGCAGGGGGTGCTAGGGTTTACTGAATACAGCCCGAGTGGCACTCCTTTGGTATAACTTTGCTGTCCCACATATTTCAGGATGGCAAGCTGCTGTCTTTCCCCGAGGTACAAAACAGGTTTACTCTGCCCCCCACCATATTTTACCCCTATCTCCAGCTCAGGCACACTGTGGGCGCACAGGGGGATGCTATCAACTGGGTTATGTTCAACCCCTATTTTCCACCTCTTACAATCAAGCAATGAAACCAAAGGGATCATCTCACATTGTTATCAAATGCTACTGACACACCATTTAAGAGCTCACCCCACTAAGGCAGCGTCCCTATGGGAAAGGGACATAGGGCCACTCATGGGAGACCAATGGGATGAGGCCCTGCAGTCTATCACTACCTTCTCTCTTAACGTTGCCCAAAAAAGTATCCCAATTATACATTGTGCTTCGGGTGCACTACACCCCGCTTAAATTACATAAGATGGGGAGGCTGGCAGACCCCCTGTGCGGCAAGTGCAGGCAGCACCAGGGAGATCTCATCCATCTGCTCTGGCGCTGCCCAAAGCTCCACTGATACTTGAGTGTGGTACTTGGAACATTTAATCAAGTGTTTCAGACGACCATCCCCTTAGACCCAACTCACTGTATCTTGGGAGTTTTGGAGGAAGCAATTCCAGAGGAGATGGTCAGAATAGCATTCTCTAGGGCACTGTTTCAAGCCCTAAAACTTATTTTGATGGGATGGAAGTTGATATCACCGCTCACAGTTGCCTCGAGGATAACACACAGGGAACACTTTGGTCATGGAAAGATATATCAACACAGGGGAAGCCCAGATAGATTCGAAAGAATCTGGTCACCATGGCAGGATACCCCTGGGCTAAGTCCCAGGGAACTGGTGCTGTCCAGAATCTTGCAATGCCCTAAGGGGAGATCTTGACGTTCTAGGGTTGTTCAACACCAGCTGTAATGTATATGTCTCTGTGCTTCAGCGTAGTGTGGACTTGAAGGTCGTGCTGACTGGATTAAGGTTAAGGGCGCTAGGGTAACCGTGATATGTAACTATAGATATCTGCAACTGCATTGTTTGTACATTGGAAATTATCTAACTTGTTTAATAAACACCTTTTTGATTAAAAAAAACAAAAACATTTGAGCCTGTGATTGGCCATTCAGGAACAAAACACTGCATTATGGGGAGGCAGGGTGAGTGTCACATGTTCCTTCATACTTGGAAGTACCAGGTATTTCTCAGGTGGGCTAATAGCAAAAGGGGCAAATTAAGTACAGGTACCTTACGCCCATACAGTAAAGAGAACCTGCCCCAGTAAAGGCAAATCACAGGTCCACTTCAAGAAGACGACGGTAGTATATCTCTCCTGCTTCAAGTGACAAAGACACAAGAAACCTATGAGACATGGAAGTAAGTACCCATCAATTACCAGAGGTAGGGCTGCCCCCTGCTGAAAGTCCTTTCACCCAGCGCCCTTCATACATCACATACTCCCAGGGTTTAGCAGCACTGCCAGTTTCCAAGAGGCTCTGGGGTCCCAAGTGACAGATCTCCAGAAAGTGGAAATTTTCTTTGAAATCCTCAACTGCAATCCTGCATTTAGAGACACAATATTAGCACTAGGCATAGCAGTATAGTAATCTGATGACCATTAAATGATTTAATTTCACCTTTGACACATTACTCAAAAAATATTACATGACGCGAGTTTATGATTTACAATAAGTTACAGAATAGAGCCTAAAGTAGATCAATTATTTTAGATATTTTTCCTATAGTCATGCAATTTTTTTTGTAAGCTAACCCATTTCCTGGTTGGAAAGCAGCTTTGAACAGATTTATTTCTTTGTCAAGGAGAGGAATATGTAAGAAATTTTGTTCCAAGTGAAGCTACGTTGTCTTTAAGAATATAATTATGGAGCCAATTTACAATAATGAGATCATTTTCATATTTATTTTAAAATTGGTAATAGATTCCATTTATACTAAAAGGCCAAATGTTTGACGACACCTGACCATCATACCCAATGGCTAACTGTGGACACCCCTCCAAATGACTGAGTTCAGATGTTTTCAGTGCAGGGTACTATATATGCTACAACATACAAAGACTTTTTAGACAATTGTTTGATTTCAACCTTGTGGCAACAATTTGGGGAAGGCACATACTGTTTCAACATGACTGTGCCCCTGTGCACAGAGACAGAACCATAAAGACATGGTTTGGTGAGTTTGCTATGGAGAATCTCCACTGTTCTGCTATGACCTCAGCCCTATTAAAGAGGAGTTCCGCCTGGGGAAAAAAAAAAATAAAAGTCAGCAGCTACAAATACTGTAGCTGCTGACTTTTAATATGTGGACACTTACCTGTTCAAGGAGCCCGCGATGTTGGCACCCCAGCTTTTCCGCTTCACAGCCAGTTCCCTACTGCGCTTTATTACTGGCCGGGCGGCGGAGGAAGGAGGAGGGGGGACCCAACTTCCAAGGGATGGCGCCGCGGCACAGTCTCCCAGAAGTGGGAAAGGGTACCTGTCAAAAACAGGTCCCCATTCCCCCTCCCCCCTGAAGAGTGCCAAATGTGGCATCAGAGGGGGGAGGAAGCAGATAAGCAGAAGTTCCACTTTTGGGTGGAACTCCACTTTAAGGACCTGTTGGATGAATTGAAATGTTGATTGTGAGCCAGGTCTTCTCATCCATCTCATCAGCACCTGACCACTCAAAGCTCTTTTGGTTGATTGGGCATATATTTCGACAGACACACACCAAAATATTTTGGAAAGTTTTCCCAGAATAGTAAAGGGTGTTAAAGCCACAAATGGAGGGGTGGGAAGGCCCATAGATGTCCAACAAGTGGGGCTATGGGTGTGAAAGTCAGGTGTCCACAAACTTTTGGCCATATAGTATATTTCCTTTTGAAAATGAGGCTCAATATTGGAAACAAATTTGTCATTAAGAGTTAAATGTTTATCTTGGACTTGTAAGACAATATTTAAATTGACATTTGTACCAGAATTCCCCATCCTCTAGAACTACATTCTCTGGCAGCTCGGAGTCAATCACAGTATGCCATTCAGGTCCCCTGAGGAAAAAAAAACACAGAATTGTCTTTTCAACAGTTCTGGCAGCTCCACCTTCAAAATGACAAAGACATAAACATCCTACCCATCTCTCCAGGGTCCTGTCCACTCAGTGTGTCCCCAAGGGTTCCTGACCTGGAGCAGAGATACTGGCCCATTTAAGGTCTGAACCTGCAAGAAAGGATCAGGTATTGGATGGAGCTAAATGTATAAACAGCCACCAAGATGTAACTTGAAAAGAGTCCTCTGCTTTGCTCCTCATGGAGGAAAGGATTAGCGGGGACTGCAAAGCCAATTCAGGGCTCTTTCTCATTATCAAATTTGGTGTTGACTAAAAGTTGTGAACACTCATGCCGTGTCTCGACATCAAACATGGAGTAATCTTTAAAATAACTTTCAGGGCTCAGGGAACCCCTGCTAACAATTGCTATAGGTACAGCTCACAATACATTAAAATGATGGTCACTGGGAAGAATGATCCTTAGGTGAGAGATCTACTTCTATAAAACCAGCTTTCTGGCTTTTTGTTTGTGGTCATTGGGTAGACCAAATCCTCCCCCTCCAACAGATAATTAAAACGAATATTGTTATCAGTGGTTACTTATCTAAGAGGCAGAAGTTGATAATTGCTTAGGAACCCCTAGCAACCTCTGGAGGAACCCTAGGGTTCCATGAAGCCCTGATTGAAAATAGCTGCTCTAGCATATTACTGGAGAGTTTACCCGAATGTAATTTTAAAGAATAAGTTCACCTTTGGAAACATGCAGCATGTTCCCACTATTGCAGCGGCTGCCTGCTCCACTGCCTTCAGTGACAACAAGCAGGGGATCTTCTCCTCCCGCTTGCTGTCACTATTTTAGAAAAAAAAATGCTCCGCCCAGCCGCGTTATTCATTCACAGAGTTCTCTGAATGGAGAACTAAAAGCTTTTGTTGGCTTGTAGTTCTCAATGAACTACCATGGCGCTGTTGAGCACTCTGATAGTTCATTCTCTCTTCCTGTCAGTGTGTAACTGCCTGCCCGTATGAAGGAGGAACTGAACACCACGAAACACTGCTAATGATCGTAGACTGCAATCAGGGGCCTGTTCCTGATGCCGGGTAGGACTGTTGGAGCAGTGGGAAGGCAAAAAGGCTGTTAGGAGAGCATTTTCCAGTAAAACTTACCCAGTAAAGCAAAGTATTACAACAGCGAGGTTAATAATGGGAAAATATCAGGCAGACAATCCAATTTAGCATTTAAGAAGTAGTAAATAACCAAATGAACAAGGAATAGGAAATCCCTCAACAAATAAATGCAGTTACACTATTATACTTTGCAACTGAGAGATTAAACAACATGTTAACAATGATCTAATTAGCAGTCAACTGGTTTTAATGTGTAGCAAATGTAGGGAGCGCCAACAATTACTGACAATTCTCAATAGCAAGAGATTAAATTCACACATGAAGACCTGGCCTAATAATGCCATCCAACATTTTTGAGACCCAGGCAGTAAAGAAGATATAGCTGTTCCAAAACCCATGTTTAATGTCAAAAAACAGGTGGGGGGGTGCAAAGTAAATGGAATTGGCAGGTTTGATAATCCACTCAATTAATTGCTCCCCATAGACTGGAGCTGGCCTGAGGGTTTGGGGCTTCTACACGTCATCTGAGATTGTCGCCCCAACCTGTCATCCTAAATCTATAATAGCTTTAATTATTCCATACTTACTATTTTGGTTCTTGTCACGGAGTACATGTGATGGCTGAGAATGCCCATCAAATTTGATGTTTCAACTTCTCCCTGCAAAACCAAGAGGTTTGGAATGATGAAGTAGCTTCCAACTGTCCCAGTTTCGAAGACAAATGCCTCCATACCTCTTTTATATATACTTTTATATATAACCACTAAAAATGTTTATGTTGCATCTCAAGTGTTAAATATCTTATGTTTAACACTTACAAGAAACAGGTGGTGAGCGTGAGTCTTGTACTCCAGGGTTATATAGCAAGTTTTTCATTATACTATGAAAACAGACTATTAGACAAGATTATTAGATCATTCACACAAGCAGCTGAATGACTTTGAGGAGGAACCCTTACCCGCTTTGGTCAGCAGGGGCATTTAACAAGTCAGAAATAGTGCTGGGCTTTCTTTTTAGAGAACCCAGAATTCTCTGCATAGATGGTAGCATGACAGCATCCTACATTTTGATTGGGTCAAAGTAACGGAAAATTGAATGAAAGATACTTACCGTAATTTTCCTTTCCTGACGAGCTCCATGTCAGCAAGGCTGGGTATAGGCCCGCACCCCAGCTGTGCGGACATGGAGCCATCAGCAAAAATGTAAAATTGAATGACAGATACCTACTGTAATTTTCCTTTCCTGACAAGGTCCATGTCAGCACAGACGGGGGGCGGGGCTTATACCCAGCTGTGCTGACATGGAACCATCAGGGAAAACTATTTTTTAAAGAACCAGGTACAAGGGGTTCTTGAGGTTGTGTTCCCTGTGTAAATTTCAAAAGAACATCCTACCTGAGTGTTTCCACAGCAGATTAGAGCTCCTCTCTGAAGCATATTGTCCAGGTGTCTCCATAATTCTGAAGCTGGGCAGTTGGTATCACTGCTCTGTACCACACCACCAGTCATGTCTTCCAGAGCTTCTCCAGCAAAGCCCATTTGTAGGGCAGAGTACCCACCTTTAAGCCTGCAATCGATCCCTGCGTTAATATTCAATTATATCAAGGTGGGGAAAGAATACATTATGGGAGCCATTTATAAAAATGCAATATCAACTTTTTTCATAAATGTCTTAAAAGACAAATGTAAAACTTTAACTTTGGTGCTTTTTTTTTTACACAGTTTTTGCTGATAATACCCAATTACTAAACCCAGTCTATATGTGCAGTAAAGCATGCTTGTTATACTCATCTGGGACATAAGGGGTTAATCCCGCGCTTTGTGTAAAAAGGCTGTTTGATCTGATCTTCTCTGACCTTCCACTGTCCCAATCCATCTCCTAATAAGACAGAGACATTCGAGGCACTCTGCATATACTCAGCTTGGTGTGTATTGCTAGAGAGTTTTTTTTCCTTGGGAGTGTACATGTGATTGGCACACTGACTGTCCTATGAGGCTGCAGAACCCCTTATCCTCTGTCTGGGCCGTACTTGGCCCAATCAGCACTGCCCAGACAGAGGGTCAGGGGTTCTGAACCCTCAAAGGACAGTCAGAGTAGAATGAAAACTCCTCCTACAAGTTTTAACCAGACACTGATAGAATTCACAAGACTGCTATGTACTGCTGATGAGAAAAGGTATTTAGCAGTTTATATTTACTAAAACAATTGCATTTCCATGTTCTGTGTACTATGGGAGACCAGATATAGTGAATGCAGGATCCTGAGTTTAGTAACACTTTAAGCTATATTTTAGGACATGTTTATACTGCCTGCCCCCCTGGGCTAACTTTCATCTACCTCCTGGCTAGCCTTAGGCTGCATTCACACCTGAGAGTTTTCAGCTCATAAAACGCTCATAAAGTGCCCGAAAAAAACGCCTGAAAAACGCCCAACAAGCAAAATCCTATTCATTTCAATGGCACCTGTTCACATGTGAGCATTTTGTCACCTGAAGCAAAACACCTGAAAAACGCCCTAAGCTCAAAAAAAACATGAGCTTCTTTGGGGCAGATTACAGATGTTTTTCTGCCTTTTACATTGGTGACCTGAACAAAATCGCGGCAAAAACGCAGTAAAAACGCGGTAAAACGCTCGACTTTCAAACGCTCAGGTGTGAATGCAGCCTTAGTGTCACACTAATAAGGTCAGATGTCACAGCTACACAATGTTTGCCATAGGTGTGTGCAGCCTATTACATTAGGGTGTGCACACCAAAGCATAAACACACATGCCTTTCTCTGCAACTTCAGCTGCACAGGACAATGAATGAATGGAACTGAAGCATAGTAAGTGAGTGAGTCATAGTTAGTGAAGCATGCTTCAGTTATGAATAAACACAGTGAGTGAGTGTTTTCACTGTGTTCATTTAGAAAAGGAAGGGGCCGGTAAATGACAATTACTAGCCCCTTCCCCCTGCTCTCAAAATTGAAAGATTCCCAAGTCAGTGGCACTGTGGGGTGGGGGGAAGCCAACACAGGGGAAACCTGGGCACTAGGGGGAATCTGCACATAGTGACTAGGATGTGCCCTGTGCACACCTACAATGTTTGCTAAGACTCTGGAAGAGAGGATGAAGGAGTTAAGCCTCGTGCACACGATCGGATGTTCCGACGGGAAATGTGTGATGACAGGCTGTTGGCGGAAAATCCGATCGTGTGTATGCTCCTTCGGACGATTGTTGCCGAAATGTTGGATGGCAGGCTTTAAAATTTTCCGCGGACAAATGTCTGTCGTCGGATTTTCCAAGCGTATGTACACAAGTCCGTCGGACAAAATTCCAAAGTACAAACATGCGTGCTCGGAAGCAAGGACGAGCCAGAAGCAGTCGGTCTTGTAAACTAACGTTCGTAATGGAGAATTAACATTCGTGACATGGCAAATTATGAAATTTCGAAATGCAAATGAAAACAAATTTTCAAAGGCTTTTTTTTTCTAGTGATATCAAGAATAATATTATTTTGCTTGTTTTTTGTTGCAAATTACCACAACACCATTATCCTGTAGTTTTTAAGATCAAAGATACAACTATGTTGGTTTCCCTTGTTAATTTTACATTGTATTTTTTAAAATGTAACTGCCTACTCCCAAACTGTCATTTGAAGTAAAACACATGGCCAAGTATTATTCTACACAATTTTTTTATTGTGCATTAAAAAAAGAAAACAAATAAAATTAGACATGCTATCTGCCAATAGAACTTAACCAAAAAGTGCATTCTATGTATCCAAAAATATAGAAAATATACCAAATCAAATCATTATTCAACCAAAAAATAAAATAAAAGCCTCATGCATGTGTCAACAATGCCAAGAGTTGGTGAAAGCAGGGGTCTGTCATCAGGAGATAATTCTGAAAATCATCTGGATTATTCTCCTGGAGCTCCCGCAGCAAAGGCATATGACATAATTGGTCACGATTAATAAAGTAACCAAGTTTTGGTCCAAGAAATCCTCCTCCTCCTGTTCCTGGACTTGGGTCAAAGCAATAACTCCAAGGCCAATAATAAATAACACGATATCTCCTCCAATTCCGCAACATGTCTGGTTGACGAACGGCCATTCAGAAACGAACTGAAAAGCGCGAAATGAAAAGCGTGAATCAACACTCACCAAACTTCTACTAACACAAAATTAGCAGAAGGACCCCAAAGGGTGGTGCTAAAGAGCTGAAAAAAACACATGTTTTTTAGTCATGCACATGTCTACTTAACACACCCCACTGAACGCTGCTCTAAGCAACAATGCTGCCCAGGCTGCGAGAGTGGTGTTGATTAGAGTAGAGTTCAGGGGAACGTACTGGACTTCAGGAGACTTGGGGACACAGCTGTGAGAGCAACGGTCCAACTCTCCTTGTGACACAGACCCCAACTACAACTAAACCCTATAGGACAATAAGTAATCTTACATTAATTGTGACATCAAGAAACTACAATTATTAACTGGAGGCAGCCATGTTGTATGAACCAGCTTCTGATCTCTGTGAGTGCACTTCACAGAGCTTTGGTTTCAGGAGAATCAATGGTTACCTTGATGAAACAGAAATAATTACTGTGCAAAACAGGGTGACTTTGTTATTGAAGGGTTACAAGTCTCCGCGGCTGGAGTGTGTACTTTCAGTAATACTCACTTGGCATAGGCTTTCTCAAGCAGTGAACTCCAGAATTCGTCCTTGTCCTTAGATTGCACAAAAAGTAGATTGTAGTGAGTCTTTCCATTCTGCAGGGTCTGCACCGTGGGCAGCAGATCATCTACCACTACCTCCACCCAATGCCCATACTGCCAGAACTAAAAAAAACATATTAAGAGAGGTTTGTTAATTACTGTTCCTTTTCTGTATGTTATATGTTCTAACAGTGTAATATGGCAGATATTGTGTGTGAATGCTCAGGCTTATACTCTTATTCAGTTTAATAAAGATCAAGTTCTTCAAGCTCTTGAACTACAGAAACCCCCACTCCCTTGAGTCACGGAGATGAGAAGAGGTAGTTCAGCAGGGGAGAACATAGGCAGGACCGAAAAAAAACTGCTTGGGATTTCAGTGTAGCAGTTGCAGTGTTTTATTAAATGGAAGGCTACTAGCTTTCTGGATTTCTTGCAAAAGAAGCAAGCATTTTTGTGGATTTATAATACATAACACCAGGGCTTTTTTTTCTCAGAGAATAGGTACAGGAACTCCTCCCACCCGAGTCGTCCCCCCACCCAACTCCGAGCACCGTTCCTTGGTTTCACCCCTAACCCACCTCCCAGTACCACCCCCTTTTAGAGAATCCAGAACCAAGTATCATTTTGTGCTGCTAAGTATTTTGTATGGAATTTGTTAAGGATAAGAAGAAAGACAGTAACATACATCTAGCAACAATGGACACCCTAATAGATCCACCCCAGCAACAATGAACTCCCAACAGCCAGCATCAATAGACCCTCCAGCAGCCAGCAACGTTGGACCCCACCCTCAACAGTAGATCTCTCTCAGCATTTGACCCCCTGCAACATAAGACCCACCCCCAGCAACAACAGATCCCCCTGTAAGAGTCCAGGGCTTACTACGCATGCACAAATGGTGCGTTGCCACAAGAGGAAATCTGTGCAAACTGAGCATGCGCCAAAGACGCCTCACTGCGCCAATCCGCACCTACGCAGAAGACCTGATGGCAAAAGGCAGGAAAATGCCCAGGAGACGCACAGGAAATGAACTCAACCTGATGGAAAAAGGGAGGAAAATGCCCAGGAGGCGCACAGGAAATGAACTCAACCTGATGGAAAAAGGCAGGAAAATGCCCAGGAGGCGCACAGGAAGTGGCCTCAAACTTCCCTATATAAGCCCAGCCCAGACATAAATTGCTGGATTATGTTCAGTCCCCCCTTGTTCCTGTGCTAGAGTGCGATCTGTCTGAACTTGTTGTGACCTGGAAACTTATTTGACTACTCTTGTTTGCTGCTTGCCATTGACCTCGGATTTGTACCGTGACCATTCTACTTCTTTGCCCCTTTTGTACTCAGCTGCCAGATTGGAACCGACCCCAGCTTGGATCTCGACCATTCTTCTTCTAAATAACCCTTTTATACTTCCTTGCCAAACTGGACTGGACCTCGGCTCGGATCTCAGACTAAGGCTTGCACGGTGCTCCGCACCCCTGGCACCTGTGCCACTCGGTGTCCACCAAGTCTCTGTCTCCATCTCCAGAGGCTTCAAGGACCCGAGGTGCAAGGGAGGCCTCCCCACTACTTCGGTCTCACCTCAGGTACATGGCTCTTGTGACACCGCCACCAGCAACAATAGACCTCCCCAGCAACAATAAACCCCCTTGCAAAAATAGAGCCCCCTCCAGGAACAATAGATTCCCCAGTAGCCAGCAAACAAAGACCCCTCCCTCAACAGTAGATCTTTCCCAGCAACAACTGACCCTCGAGCAACACAAGACCCACCCCGGTAATAATGGAGCCCACAAGCAACAGAAGACCACGCAACAGAAGACCTCCCCAGCAACTTTAAACCCCTTACTCCACAAAAATAGATCCCCTACAGCAACACTAGATTCCTCAGCAGCCAGCATCAATAGACATCCCCAGCACACCCCTTGACATTACATATATTCAGTTCTGGAGGTGCTAGCACTGTATTCCCCCACATTCCTGCTGAAAAAAGCCCTGCATAACACAGGGAAAATTGCATGTACTGTGGTGATATAATGTATATTATTATACAGGATTTATATAGCGCCAACAGTTTGCGCAGCTCTTTACAACATCAGCACAGACAGTACAGTTCCAATACAATTTAATGGAGGAGGAATCAGAGGGCCCTGCTCATTAGAGTTTACAGTCTAGGAGATTACTTTTTTCATTTGTTTTGCTGAAACATACAATTATATTTATCTTTTTTTGGTGAATCCATTAACTTTTTCCTCGATTTTGGTTTGGGTACCAGGTAGGTTTGGTACCATTCCAGAGCAGAATGCCCTGATCCTTTTGGTTTTGATGATAAAAGTATGTAAAATCTTTATTTTAGCATTATTATTACTAATTATTATTAATATTTTGCTTTCCAAGATATTTTTCACAGTGTGAAAAACACGGTGTTACTAAACTCACAACAGTAAACTCAGTGTGTATATGCAGTAAAGCATGCTGGTTATGCTCACTGTAGAACCTAAGGGGATAATCATGCACATTGTGTAAAAAGACTGTTTGATCCTGCCTTCTCTGATCCTCCCCTTCTTTTACTGTCCCCAGTCCATCTCCTGATAGTACAGTGCCTTGGGGGCACTCTGCACATGCTCAGTATGGTGTGTATTGCTAGAGAGTTTTTTTGGAGAGGGTGCATGTGATCAGCACAGGGCCAATCAGCCCTGTCCAGACAAAGGACCAGGGGTCTTCCAGCATCATAAGACAGTCAGAGGAGAATGAAAACTCCTCCTGCAAGCTTTAACCAGGACACTGATAGAAGTCACAAGACTGTTATATACTGCTGATGAGAAAAGGTATTTAGCACTTTATATTTACTAAAATAATTTCATTTCCATGTTGTGTGTACTGTGGGAGACCAGATATAGTGAATGCAGGGTCCTGGGTTTAGTAACATTTTAGGAACATCTAAGGCTTTTACTTACTATACCATTTTAAAAACTACCCTGTTCAAGTTTTTACTAAAAATAAAAGGTACTGTTTTCGATCCTGCTCCTGCTTTATTCCCAATGTGCCAGAAAGATTTAGGCCCTGATGAGGATCCTCTGGAGGAGCAGTCTTCGTTTACTCAAAAAGTTGCTAGCCATGGCTAGAAGGCTCTACCACATACTGGACATTTTCCATGTATACATGGCTAGAAAAAAGCAATATGGAAAATCAAGAATGTTTTACTGGTGTAAACTGATTTACAGATTGCTTCTTTACCTGGAATCTGAACTTGCCATTATACCCATCTCCAAACTCTTGTTCCATGGGCATGACTTGTTCCAGGAGATGAGGGTACAGTGACAGACAGGCCACGGCTGAGAGGAACCAGCAGTTACCTACAAGAAGGTGCATAAAAAGACATTTAACTTTAATTATAATAACTACACATAATTGTATCAATACAATAACATGCAGATAAGATAGTATAAGGTGTATATAATCACTACAATGACCTCAGTTTTAACCACTTCCAGACTGGCTTCTGCAAGGTGGCCCGGCTGTGCGAAACGACATACCTTTACGTCACTTCCTGCAGTAGCCTCTGGGGGCGCCAATTGGACTGAGGGGGAGCCAATCAGCGAGTCCAGCAGACGCAATGTCTGCTGGCCACCCGTGACCTCTCCCCCTCAAAATCAGGGACCATCGGGAGCTATGAATGCGCAAGAAGATTTAAAACTGAACTCCAGCCAGTTAACTACACAGGTTCAATTCATAAAAAGAAGCTATTCTATTTGCTACATGATTTGTTTTTCTGTCCATCCAATCCTGAGATGTTGACAGCCCAGCCAAGTGTATTATGCCAACTAGAGCTCAGAATTGCAGTGGTGTCTAGGGTTGCCACCTCATCCACAAAAGCAGCACTCTATGGGAAAATAGTCAAAATATATATGTCCATATGTGTATGGACATATAAATATATGCACACCCTGGATTCAATTTAAAAGAACACTTTATTGCGCATAAGTTGGAGCCCAACAATGTCCATAGGGCTATAAATAAATAAAAGTGTAAACAGTTGCCACCTCATCCCTTTAAAACCAAACACATAATAATTACACAGGTTCTGTGGCTGATTAAGGTATTAATTAATTAATCTGCATTAAATTAGCCTCAGAACATGTGTATTTCATATATGTTTGGGTTTAAAGGGATGAGGTGGCAACTCTAGTGGTGTCCTTTCTCTATTATAATGCCTGGATAGTGAGAGGGCAGGAGCAGACTGATGAGGTTATCCCTCGATTTACTCACAGGCTGCCCTTACTTCTTCACAACTGAGCTCTGTTGTATAGGAGATTGCAAGAGACCAATATGAATTGAAAATAAAGTACTTGCACTAGTTGATGAGTTATATATAAATGCACAGCTGCACTTTGCGTCTTCTCTATCTGCTCAGAACAGGGGCGGACTGACAACACTCAGGGCCCCCGGACCATATAAAGCAAGGGTCCCCTGTCAGGCCCCGCCTATGACCACACCTGACCCCGCCCATGGTCCACCCTTGACCCCGCCCCTACATTTTGCACAAAGTACAACTTCTTTTTTTTTAATGGGACCTGGAGGGGAGTCTCTCTCTAACAGTGTCCATTAGACAGTTTGTTAGAAAGCATCCCCTCCAGGCCCCATTATTGTCTAGAACAGAGCCTAATGGGACCTGGGGGGTCTCTCTCTCTAACAGTGTCCATTAGAGATTCTCTGTTAGAGAGAGACCCCCCCCCCCTCCAGGACCCATTAGAGCCTACAAAGGAGTGTAATGGGAAAGGGAAGGGGGTCTCTCTAGCAGAGGCCCTTTCAATGTCCATCATAGAGTATGTTAGAAAGAGTCCCCCACAGGTCCCATTAGAGCCTACAAAGGGGTATATTGGGACCTGGAGGGGGCCTCTTTCTAACAGAGTGTACAGTGAACATCATCATTCACTCTGGTCCTCACGGGACCCCCTCCTTGTGCCATGACTCTCACCCCTGCCCCAACCTCTCACAAAGTAGAAATAAAATTGGCATTGTGTAGCACTCCTGTTACCTTAACTATGGGTACTGTAGCTGTGGCTGGTTCCCACGTCCTCTATGGCTGGCTCCCACATCCTCTGTTGCTGGCTGGCTCCCGCATCCTCTGTGGCCGGCTCCTGTGGGTGGCTGGCTGGCTCCCTGGTGTGGGTGGGTCACCGTGGGTGGCTGGCTGGCCCTGCTATGGGTGGGTCAACGTGGGTGGCTGGCTGGCACCCTGGCCCTGCTGTGGGTGGGTCACCGGCATGGGTCTCTGCCTGGCTCGCACCCTAGCCCCACTGTGGCTGGCGTGTCCTATCCTATTCCGCCGTTCCGAGCACTGTTTGGCGAGGTGGGGGAGTGACTTGGCGGCAGGCGGCGGCCTTTGCCCTATCCGGGACATTAGAACTAGAAGGTTTGCAGCAGGCCCAGTCAGCTGAGGTGCGCGGCACAACACATAATGACGTTGCGTGCATGTGTGCAGGTCCTCTCTGTGTCCATTTGAGAGTCTATGTTGGAAAGAGCCCCCATCAGTGCCCATCAATGCAGCCTCACCACCAGTGCCCATAATGCAGCTTCACCACCTGTGCCCATAATGCAGCCTTACCACCAGTGCCCATTATGAAGCTTCACCACCAGTGCCCATTATGCACCCTCACCACCAGTGCCCATTATGCAGCCTCACCACCAGTGCCCATAATGCAGCCTGATCAGTGCATAGGGGTTAGAGAGGAGAGCCACCGGATCACACAGATCTCTCACTGTTACACCTGGTGCCACTGTCATCTGATGTCTCGCCTGATAGACGTCACACGTCCCCTGGCATTGGACTAGTGTGATGGCTGTCAAAGGAGCCAGGGGGCAGGACATCAGATGACAGTGGTCGGAGTGCGGCGCTCACCCTCCCCCCTTACCCTCCGAGGCAGCACTGGGGCCCAGGTTTGCCCAAAAAGATGGTCGCCAGGGCCCGCAGGAGCCCTGAGAGTTTCAGCAGGTGGCGCTGGCGGGCCCTCTGCAGCAGCTGGGCCCTCGGACCAGGGCCGAACTGACTGAACGGTCAGTCCGCCCCTGGCTCAGATTTCAGTTTTAAGTTTAAACCTCAACAAAATAACTATCCAGTTAAAATGCATATTTTCAGACTGTTTTAACATCTAAAGGATTTGTATTTTTGTCTATCCACTTTTGAGATTTACATACCTCCCAACTTTTTGAGATGGGAACGAAGGACACCTATTAGCAAAAGTATGTAGGCAATGGACACACCCCTTGCCACATCTCCTT